>NC_133529.1:85942103-86256924 GCF_048544455.1 Silene latifolia
TCGGAAAATCGAGATGGTAACAGTCCTATTTATCTAGGAATGTCAAGCTAAAGGCTCTTAGATAAATGGGGGTATTACAAAGTGGTATCAGAGCAAAACGATCCTCAGGCCTAACCAATGAATTTAATAATGAACTTAGGATGTGTCTAAATCAAATGAATCCGGGTAGAAATTGTTATGAACCCTTTTTGGCTTAGGATGAGAATGTACCCTCACTCCGAACCCCGACCCTTCCAGTTTTGAACCGGTTACCTTGAGAGATATTACAGTGTGGGGTAATTTAAAATAAATCTTGTTTATTTCTTAGGAGTTAACTGTTTGCCTTGGGTGAGTATTGTTTTATTACTATTTGTGGTTACGGGAATATGATATAAATTGATTTCAAATAATGACATGAGCAAGTAAGTATGGAATAAGTGTGTTGGTAAGTAATTGGGAGGAGTAAATGTGAAGCATGATGAATATGAGTGAATTTGTGAAGAATATAATTTTGGTTGATTTCTCGTAATTTTACCCTTGATTGCTTTGACTGTCATTTATTGCCTGCTTAATATCCTTGCACGAAAGTTTTATGACTGATAGGCGTGTGTGTTAGCTTTCATATGCCACTAGTTTCATGCTTATATGATTTACGGTTTGGGAGAAATAAATATTTTAGTAGACAGTGGTCGGAATATTTATGTGCAGTTCAGTTTTGACACATCATTTTATAAAACTCCTCATTTAATACTGTTTAGTATTTTTGCCTAATTCCAACTCTACTGTTTATAAGATTCATATATGTTTTTAAATTGATAAGACACGTTGCAAGACAAATTGTTGACAATTTATAGTGATTTTTACAAGTTAACCTCAGATCTGACAAGTTGCTGTAAAATTCATGCCTTGACCAAATGATTTGTAAAATGCATTATAAATAAACCTTATGAGTTTTGACTTGATTCTTTCTCTCATGACTTTCTAACTCTTTGTTTTTTCTAGAACACATAAATTCTCAAGAAGTAATTTAGTTATTATTTACTAATGAAATTTTGAAAACTATAATCTGTTGTTAATCTTGAAAATGGAAGTTTATGCTAGAGACTCTATAAGTTATTCTCATTTCTTAATACTTGGATATTGTAAATTATGTGAAGTAGATCATCATGTCTAGTGATATACGGAATGTGTTTTGCTCTAAGCCTATGTGTGTGTGTGTGTGTGTGTGTGTGTGTGTGTGTGTGTGTGTGTGTATATATAGCTATAACATGTGCATCCATGAGTAAGATAGACACCATTAGTGGAAATTTTATACCAACAAATAATAAATCTAAATCAAGTAGGTAGAAAAAGAAGGTGACATTTTGATAGCTTAGAAAACCTATATACGAACCAATCATTTACATAAGCATCGCATCTCCATTCATACTAAGCATACCTCTAATAATTATACGCATACTCATTAGCATGTAACTCTGTATCCTAACTTAATCTTTTATCTCCAAGGATGTATCCTCACCTTCCCACTCGACCCGAATATTTATTCATGACACCAGACTCAGATTCGAACGAGCATTGCAAAGCCCTAGAATCTCTTATGGAACTCGCTGTGACCAAAGATACCTAACAAATACCTATCTTAGAGCCTATACCTTGGTTAATACCTTACCTACTTCTGGACCCTTAAGTAAAGTCAAAGTGGAATATATGACTGAGTACTATACACTTAAGGAGAAACTTGAGAAGAACCATAGATACAGTAATGGGCAAACTTATCATCCACACCTTACTTATGAAGGTGTCTCGGGAAGATTGAAACATTTAGTTTACGTATGTTGGGCGGATAGCCATAGTACTAACCTTAGGCAGAAGCAATTCAACCATACCTTTGGGGATAGTGATTCGGAAGAGGAGTCGTGTGTTTTCCTTAAGGAAGTGAAGAGGGAAGCCTGTGAGGTGATAGCGATAAGTGATGACGAAGAGGATGAAGAGGTAGATATGATGTGGACAGGACCCTTGGACGATGATAATGATAGACTTCAACCACGCCAGAAGAGAACCTCAGATTATGACTCAGATGAAGATGTAGTATATATTGGCCAAGTAAAAGCGTCGAAACCGGAACCAAGGAAGTATAACTGGGCTTGTTTCGAGAATAGGCTTCGGAGAGTTATCTAAAATAAAGGAAAAATAAATAAACAATTATGCGTAACTTTTATTATGGATTATTAGTTATCTCGGCAATGTATTCGCCAAATAGCTAAGTAAGAAGTTGAGTTTCAATAAAGGTTAAATTCAAGTATGATTATACAATGTGGGTTTTGTTATTTTAAAGTAATTCGAGAATTGTTGTTATTCATTATTCATCAATTAATGTCGTGATAAAATATATAGTTGTACTATGCTACTGAGTGTGTTATATGTTCCTGTGGAATTATCATAGTTGGTTTAATTATTGTTGTTGTTTAATATCTTGAAACTTCGAGGATGAAGTTAATTTTAAGGGGGATAGAATGTGACACCAGGAAAATTACTAAGTTGTTGATATAGTATCTTTTGGTGAATTAAGTAATGTGATAATGGTGGATGATAAGTAAGACGATCATTGCTATAAATTAGAGTGCTGCTCAGCTGTAAAGATATATGTTGTTATATTTCCGTGGGCCGAACATCGAAGACGAAGTTCATTTTAGGAGAGGAAGACTGTAATACCCGTAATTTAATAAGTACTTTAATAAGAAGAACTAATGTAATTCACATACTTAATTAATAACATTTCCAATACTAATTGCATGTAAGACGTCTAATTAAATAATAAAGTATAAGTAAGCAAGTCGGGAATTGGACCTAACTAATGATAGGGCCATTGGGCCGTGTGACCGTGTAGTATGAGCATGATGGCTGAGTTATATGTATGTGATACGGGATTTTGTATCGGGATTTAATAATAAATAATTAAGGAATTAATATTAGTTAAGGTAATATGAATAGATATATCAATAGTAATCTTAATAATAATAGTATAATAGTAATAATAATATTAGTAAAGGTACTAAGTGGAAATCCTACTTATGGTAAGACTAATATTGGTAATAATTATATTGGTAATTCCTATAGAAAGTAGAATAACGTAATAGTTCTTAGTTTCCTAATTGACCTCACATACTCTCTAAAATATAGACTCTATATACCTTAATAACTGAAACATAATTCATAAAATTAGAAGGAGTTTTAAGAGACGGAAAGAGCAAATATAGCGATAAAAGGTAAGATCATCGTAACTCATGTCTATATTGTCTTAATTAATTAAAGTTATCATTAATACATTGTATGGACCATAGTAAACCGTGCTAATGACCTTAGTAGTTGCCCTTGACCATAGTGACCACAGTAGGACCAGCCGTGGCCGTTGTCGACCACCGTAGGTGGCGGTTGTAGCGTCTAAAGGGGTAGTGCCGCGAGCCTTAAAACAGGTAGTGTAGCTTGTGTAGTTGTCGTATGAGCATGGGATTTGGGTGGTTGGTTAGTCGGCTAAGGGAGGTTAATGGTGGTGTCGTGGTGGTTTGTACGGTGGCTGCCGTGGGGGTGGTTGTTCCGGGTTGTGTCTTTTATATAGGTCATGTGTCGTGTATGGTGAGTCATGGGTTGTTGCAGGGAGTCGTGCCAGGTGGTGGGATCACCGGAGGTCAGAGGAGACCACGGTGGTGGCCCATGGTGGTCGTGAGATGGCATGAGGTGGTAAGGGAAGTAAATGGGTTAGTTGTGTCGGGTTTTCGTGGGACTGTTTAGGGTGTTGGGTTGTGTGGTGTAGGTGGCTTATTAGTCGGTGGTTAGGGGGTGTTTTGAGACAACGGGTTGCCGGTTAGTGATGACGGTGTTAGGTGGTGTTAGTGGTGGTTGATGGTGTCGGTTTGGTGGTTCGAAAGGGGGAGTGTACACGGTTGGGAACCGTGTATAAGGGAGTGTTGTTGGTTGTTGCTTGAGTCGGGTTTTTAATTGGGTAACTCGGGTTTTGTATAATCGGGTTTAATATCGTAATCCTTTAATAATAATAAATAATTAAATAATAAATAATAATAGAATAACATATTTAATAATTAAGGAAAAGATTATAATATGTATATTAGGTGACGATTTGTGAAGGAAGTATATTTGGAATCGATTGCTTGATTATTGGATTGCTTTAAGCTGCTTAATCGGATTTACTTGCCAGGTAGGATAACTACTGAACTTTACTATATTGGTAATTGGAGAATTGTTGAAAGATGGATTATTGTTGCAATTGTTGTCTTGAGAACATCATCGTAATTGTTGTCTTAAGCATATTATTATCATTGTTGTCTTATGATCATATTATTATCTTGTTGGTTGGTTTTCTGTTGTTGATTGGTTATGAAAGAGATTGGCATTAAGATTGATATTGCTATTGAGATTATTTGGTCGGTCAGGCACGGGGATGTGTAAGTGTCGTGGTCCTGTACGTATGATGGTCGGACATGCATGGTGGCGTGAGGAGTGGGACATGAACCTGAGCAGTACACCGTGTTGTGTCGTGTGTGGCGTGTTTGGCTGAGGCGTGTGATGGTTCCCACGGTCGAGCCGTGTGCGTGTGTGTGACAATCTTAGTTTGAGCCTTATCGTATCATATTGTATTTGTTGTTTGGTTTTCCTACTCAACCTCGTGGTTGACCGTGTATTCGTGAACACCTGTGATGAACCATAATGGGAAGCAGATATTGCAGGTCTTAAAGATTACCTGACTTGAGAGCTTATGGAATGCGCGAGGATTGGCCAGTCTACCTAGAAGTCTAGACCACATAGATTATTTAACTCATTTGTTTATCTACCGTTACGAGTTGTATTTAGTTTATCTTAAGTTTTAGTTTGGTTAAATTGTAATAACATGTAATCACTAAAATAATAATAAAGTACTTTGGTTTGTTTATCTTTGTTATTCACTACCTCGAAAAACCGAGATGATAACTGTCCTATTTATCTAGGAATGTCTAGCTAAAGGCTCTTAGATAAATGGGGGTGTTACAGAAGGCCACTCCCAGAAGATACCACTAGGATTGGGATACGAGCCTACAATATCTGAAGCTTTCGAAATGCTCGCTCAAGTTTACGACCGCAAACATCGAGGAATCCAGATGCGACCATATCACATTACACTTAATGGGTACTTCGTCAAGGAAGGAGACCATAAATCTTTTCACGGGTTTCCTGAACCTTGGGTATTCAAGGGCAACAAGCTAGTGGGAATCGATCATTGCTATTTCATTCCCCAAGAAACGGTTCCTAACGCCAAAAATAGTCTGACACCTTGTCTCGACGAACTAGCCGTTAGCCTTTTGTTCAGAGAAGATTGATTCATTAAGGCAGCCCAAGATGAGATTATTACCATGATACTACGGGATGACCATTTCAACCCTTCAGTGCTCATCACAGATACAAACCCAGCCAATTCAAACAACAGAAAGGATAGAGATAGTCAATTAAATGGACCAACAATCAAGGAAGGCTCTTCAAGGTCACAACTAGAGAAGGATAGATGTTCAAAGGAGAACCAGAAGACGACGAGTTCGAATCTAAGTCGGAGTCGGAAACCGAGTCTAAGTTTAGGGAAGTCGTTAGAGAGTCTCCTCCTGTTGTCACTCCGCATCCTATTGTCTCTCCTAGTTTAGCATCATCTAAGTAATGAGCTCGGGGAATGCCCCAAAGAATCGTTCCTTTCTGACCACCGACTATCAAGCAGATGGCTTCTTTGTTTCAGCTATTTTCAAACATTAATATGAATAAATCTGATTCTGCTTACTCCTCGTGTTATCTTGATTGCAATTCTGTTCACGATGATACTGAGGATGATCCTAACCCAGACTAAATCGAACTACCTCCTTATATAATTAAAGAAATACTAGAGGAGGGGAAGGGGAACCAGTTATAGAGAACACTGAACCTATCAACGTATGGACAGAATTAGAACCCTAAGAACTTAGGATAGGGACAACCCTAGACCCAAATGAAAGGGCTCACTTCATCGACATTCTTTATGAATTCAAGGACGTTTTCTCTTGGTCCTACAAGGATATGCCAGGAATAGACAGGGATATTGCCGAACATCGAATCCCAATCAGGCCAGGTTTCAAACCTGTAAAGCAGAAGCTTCGCCGAATGGGAATATAATGGGCTCTCAAGATTAAGGAGGAAGTGGACAAATAATTCAAAGCCGGGTTCATCAAAGTTTCCGAGTATTCAGACTAGGTGGCTAACATAGTCCATGTACCCAAAAAGGATGGGCGAATCCGGGTTTGTGTTGATTTCAAGGACCTAAACATGGCGAGTCCAAAAGACGACTTTCCACTCCCACACATTGACATACTAGTGCATAATACATCGGATCACGCACTCCTTTCTTTCATGGATAGGTATGCGGGGTATAATCAAATCAGAATGGCTGAAGAAGATATGCATAAAACGGCGTTTGTTACTCAGTGGGGTACCTATTGCTATACCGTTATGCCGTTCGGATTGATCAATGTTAGAGAAACGTATCAACGCACCGCGACTACCCTGCTGCATGACATGATGCACAAAGAAATAGAGGTATATGTAGATGACATAATTATCAAGTCCAAGGATAGGCAAAGTCACATCGCCAACCTTCGCAAGTTCTTTCTCAGATTGCGCAAGTACAACATGCGACTTAATCCTCAGAAATGCGCATTTGGGGTCACATCCGACATGCTACTGGGTATGTAGTCAGTCAGACGGGAATAGAGATTGATCCATCAAAGATGAAGGCTCAAATTGAGATGCCACAGCCCCAGGCAGAAAAGGAAGTTCGAGGATTCCTGGGCAAGGTACAGTACATAAGTCATTTCATTTCGAAACTCACTATGATTTGCAAACCCATATTCAAAAAGCTCAAGAAAACGGACCACACCATGTGGGACGATGATTGTCAAAAGTCCACCACAGAAAGATCAACCTCTATCTTTGTACCTCACAGTCACAGAAACAGCTATGGGGGCTATGCTAGCACAAGTCTTCGGGAAGGAAGAAAGAGCTATCTACTATCTTAGCTAGAAGTTCTTAGAATGTGAGACTAAGTATACACCACTTGTGAAGACATGCTACGCTCTTGTGTAGGAAACCAAGAAGCTACGCCATATATTTTTAGCTATTTCGTCAAGTTGTACTCAAAGATGGATCCTATCAAATACATTTTCGAAAAACCCGTCTTAAATGGACGATTGGCAAGATGGACTTTGATGCTCTCATAGTTCAATCTCAAATACGTACCTCGAAAGGTCATTAAAGGACGAGCAAGAGCCCAATTCTTCGCAGACAACCCCATTCATGATACCCAAGTAATTGATACGTGGTCATTCCCAGATGAAGACATTCTACACACCGATGTAGAATCATGGAACCTCTACTTCGATGGAGCTTCTAATATAAGATGGTATGGTATAAGAGTGTTGCTCATTTCTCGTGAAGGCGAGCATACACCAATTTCTGTCAAACTCGACTTCGAGGTGACCAATAACGCGGCATAATATGAGGCTTGCCTCATTGGTTTACAGGCAGTAGTCAGTTTAGGCATCAAAAGGCATCGAGTTCACGACGACTCATTTTTAATGATCAATCAAATTACTGGATCTTGGAAAATCCGGGGTGAAAGTCTTGCACCATATCAAGCCAGGATAGATAAAGTGGCTCAATTTTTCGACCAAGTAGTCTAATTGCATCTACCTCGAGAAGAAAATCAGTTTTCAGACGCTCTTGCGAAACTTGCATCCTTAATCAACATGCCCAACAGCATGATAGAAATGCCATTATGTATTGAACGACGGTCTGAACCAGCTTATGTGCATTTTCTTACAGATGAAAACAAAAATCAGGAGGAGCCTTGGTATCAAGCCATTCTGAATTACAAGCTCAACGACGAGTACCCATCCGATATGGATAAGAGGGGATAATGAGCAATTCGTTAAGCATCTCAATATATTATAAATCAAGGGGGGTAATACAAAAGAGTGTTACAAGGCATCATTTTGCTTTGCTTGATCATTCAAAATAAAAAAAGTTAGGGAAGAAGTTTATGATGGAGAATGCGGTCCTCATATTAGTGGACCAATGATGGCAAAGAAAATCATGCGTCTATGATATTATTTGACGACGATGGAGACATATTGTATTAAATACGTAAGGCATTGTCACCATTGCCAGATCTTCGGGAATGTACAATACGTCCCACCTTCTCTAATATACACGATGACATCTCCTTGGCTGTTTTCTACTTGGGGATTAAGATCATCGAGAAAATCACTCCAGCCGGGACGGGTGGTCATTGTTTCATTTTGGTAGCCATCGATTAATTTACAAAATGGGTAGAAGTAGCATCCTATACTACACTGGCATCCAAGCATGTGGCTAATTTCATACAAACCCATATCGTTTGTCAATATGGGTGTCCACATGAGATAATAAGCGATAACGGGTCCCACTTTCAAGCTGAAATCGAACAGTTGTTCGCCAAGTACAAAATCAAGCATCACCATTATTCGCCCTACCGACCTCAGACTAATGGTGTAGTAGAGGCAGCCAACAAAAATGTCATCATGATCCTCAAGAAAATAATGATCGACAACTATCGAGACTGGCCTAGCAACATACCCTTCGCACTATGGGGATATCGAACCTCAATCAGGACCCCCACTGGGGCTACTACTTTTTATCTAACATATGGCATGGAAGTCGTACAACAAGTAGAGCAAGTGATCCCATCTCTACGTATTCCACTCGAAAGCCAAATCCCGGAAGCGGAATGGAATAGGGACAGGTATGAAGAACGTGTCCTCTTGGACGAGCGACGACTACATGCATTGCATAATGTTCAAACATATCAAGTACGGATTAGGAGAGCCTTCAATAAGAAAGTCCAACCCCAAAACATTAAGGAGGGAGATCTAGTGCCAAAATCTGTCCGAGGTCTTCTACCAGTCGACCCACGGGGAAAATTCAAACCTAATTGGGCCGGTCATTATTTAGTCAAATCTATACTCTCAAGGGGTGCGGTTAGAATTACAGACTTGGATAGAAATGAGTTCTGAAATCCAACTAATCTAGAACAACTCAAGCGATATTACCCTTAGAATAGAGCTCAAAAAACGTGCCACGCGGGATCCACGTGCCGCTCTTGTGACACGTAATAGACGGCACCAGCCAAACCTCGAGATACGTACCACTTTGCTCTTACGTTTTGACAATTTCCTTTATTCATCCTCAGTATCATCAACATAACTTAATTGCCTTCTTAGAGTAAGTAAAGCACCATACTTATTCTCTATGTTCATTACAAGCTCTTGCTTGGAACATTTATTCTTTTACATTTTCTATTTCGAACTACGTTCTGGGTTTGATTTCATTTTCGATGAATAAGTAGGCAATCCTCGATAGGATACAACCCAATCAATTTCTAATCAAAAAATGTAAATAGAAAGACATTTACTTTGGCACTTGGAATTCAAAAGAATAAATAAAGGGAATTGATTTTACGTTCCTAACTGAAAACAATCAGTTTATTCATCTATTAATATTATGCACAATAATATAAAAATGCTGAAATAAAATGCTAGGCTAGGATTCTAAAAATCCCCATTTATTACAATAATAATTAATAATAAAATAAAGACTTAGGCTATTTCTATTCTTCCATCTTCCCTTTGCCTTTGTTATTTTTGTCATATTTCTTATCTCGACCTCAAGGAGGACGCTCTTGCGTTATCTCTGACCTAATCACCAATGGTCTTTCTCAAGGCCTAGTATTCCCATTTCGATCCACAATCATCTTCTCAACAGGAGCATTCTTTGGCTTCTTCTTCCGGCGGACGACTCAGAATCCAGTCGTCTTCGTTCAAATATTTCTTGTTCTTCTTCGCCACTTCACGAATCTTTTAATCAATCGGCTCATGCTTTCTCAACTTCTCGCGCTCTTCCGAGGTGCTAGACTTGGCCCAATGCAAATAAGAATCTGACACCCACAACGAACCAATAGGGACAGGCATAAACCACATGTTCCTTTGGGTCCAACGCAATGCCCATTCACGGCAAGTCTCAGAAGTATGTGCCAAAGCAGTCTGCAGAATGGTGTCAAGCTTGGGGATTCTCTGTTTCATGCCAACTTGCCTCATCAGCCTCTCCGGGAAAATGTGGACCATGAACTCCAAACCTGGGATACGAATAGACCGAGTAGGATCAAGAGATGATACTCCTGTCAACGACCTAAGGTACTACCAAGGGACAAACCATCAAATAAATGGACCTCCTTCTTTCTTTAGTTTGTTCTCCCAGTAGTTGCAAACTCGATTAAAATCAACCATGTATAGCCTTGTCCTCATCACGATCGATCGTGATCGATATCCATGCACATTAACTGGGGGCTCGATCAATCGCAGCCTTTCCATTAGCCAAATATGCAAAAGGGTGATAATTGTTTATGATCACCGTCTCACGTAAAAAAACAAAAAAAAAAAAAACGGTCGAAAAAAGGACAAAGCAAAAAAAAAAGAAAAAAAAAAGAAGAAAAGAGACTGTTGCATCTTACCTGTAATATGATAGGACTTCCAAGATACGGGAGCTCGCGGTTCTCCTTTCGATTATCCAACCCTAAGATAGTGTCTCCTAATACCAAGCAAGCTGGGCTTTTGCGCAGTTCTATTTGCTCGATATTACCCAAGAATCGTGGGTCACCTCTCATTTCCGCATCAACATGGCCTTTCAAGACAAAGCAATGAAGAAGGTAAAATCCAAAGGCTCTATGCCTCGCAGCATAAGAAATGGAAGGGTCCTCCCTAACTATGAAGCGGTCCATGAAGTCAAACATTAGTACACCCTTAGAGGTTATAAGACGATCCACCTCAGCTTTCGTCAATCCTAGAAGGTCCCTAAATTTATTCTTATATCCTTGGGAACTAGATGGTAAGGTTGGAAGATTTGCTATATCCCACCCTGCAATGGTTGCAAATTCTTCGGGAAAAGGACAAAATTCACCTCCAGAAAAGGCGAAAACTTGATAATTCGGGTTCCATTATTCAAGACAAGCATCAAGAAACGGTCTTACCACTTTTACTTGTTTATAACAGATGATTGATCCGAAAATGCCCATGTCATGCTTCTCCGCGTTCGAATGCTCATTGGTCCATTCTTTGAGTCGGGATTCAAAAGTATCCATTTTGTTGGAAATATTTTCTGGAAAGAATTGTTATATTTGATGAGCCACGCAGTAATAGAAGGAAAAATTGTGAGAATAGAAGATGTGGACATGGCCCACCTGCGGATGCCCAGCCGATCTGTGGACACGGCAGCAGTCTTTTTTTTGAAAGCCACGCTCGGCTGCGTAGGGAATGCTTTCGACCGGATCGTTTTAGATTGGTCGGTTTCGTCTCGGCAAAGGTCTCGAAACGATGCAAGAGATGTTCGGAGTCGCCACCAACCATTTGTGGGATACGTGGAACCCGTTCGAATCCACTTTATACCTAGGTCAACCAAGGCAAAAAGCGGTGTTTGGCATAGGTACTAAAGATAAGGAATCGTCCCTCTTTAGCATCCTATCTCTAGAATGACTCTCGTACGCCCTAGATAAGGTCGTCCACTATCCAAAGTTTCTGAGTAAGAGGTAAAGGTACGTATTGGGAAGCCCTTTAATCGGACACCCAATCCCGCCCGCGGTAGTGGCCTCTACTGATCGATCTTGGTTGGTTAAATGCAAAAATTGATAAAACGGGTAAATGCATTAATGCGCATCCACTAGTTTGAACCTAACATGTGAGCTTTCTATGTCGGTTTGTTTAATCCAAGTATCAAGTATTTGATGTCAAGTTGGATTTAATATTGATTTGCATGCAAGACGGAAATTAAACATCCATTTACCGAGTTAGGTTCATGGTGCATAACGTGATCCATTTGTCTTAGTAAGGCGTTTTGCAAATATTATGTAAAATGAGCAGATTTGTCATCTGATCCATCCTGTATTCAGGTTAACCGAAGCCGGGATCGTCCTAGATAAAAGCTGGAAGGGAAACAAACCCTGCATCAGGCAGCCAGAAGAGGCGCGAGCCTGTTGGCGATGCAAATGGGTCTGCCCTGGTTTGAAAATGGAAAAATAAGTGGCCTATTGGTCGGTTTATTTCTCACTCGGAGCTTTACTTTTCGGTTACTTGTCGTTAGGAGCACCTAGACCAAAACATTATTTATAACTTCACAAACAACTCTACTATTAGTAAAGAGGCAAGTAAAGGTCGGATCCCAAGGGACGGGTATTGGTGTAGGATTTTCGATTGCAAGTAGCGGTGTCTAGGGGTGTCACGATTTGGGGTTGAGATGAGAAGATCACTAAACTAAATAGCAATGAAAGTAAACAAGCAAGATGATTTAAAAGGGATGTAAACAATTGATTAAGCACTAGGGTGTCATAGGGTCGTAGGGGATTCATGGGAATTGATCATACAACCATACTCTCAAATTATAAGCAAGCAATTATTGTTGTGATGGATCGAGTTGGTTTATATCTTACAATCCTAGGAAGGTTTGGGTCCCGGAGCTGAATCGATTAGATTGTACAACACCTACAAGTCGACTTAATCCTCCCTACTCAACTATATGCATGGTCTAATGAGACTCGAGTTGGTTATGTCTTACAAGTCTCATTGAAAAGGTAAGTGATGGGTAAAAAATGCAAGGATTCATAGGCCCGCATTTCATCAAACATAACATGTGCATAAGTTGAGATCACAATAAGCAAGCAAATAAACTATGAAAACATATTAAATTAAGCTTGAATCATCCCCCATGTTGGTTTCCCCTAATTACCCATTAACTCTAGTTAAGGAAACTACTCACTCATTATCAAGTTTGACATGTTAACAAGGTTGTCAATCACATTAACAAAGCAAAACATGATGAATAAATGAAGATGATTAACAATAATTAAAAAGGGATTAAGAGGATTATACCTACTAATGATTCCAATAATAAAGCAAAGAATAATAGAAGTACTTGATGATTGATTGGAAGGTTGTCAATCTCCCAATAATAACCCAAATAATCTTCAATTACCCAAAATAAAAGATGAACAAAAGAGAGATTAAGGAAATGAGATTTGTATTAATATTTGATTAGAAGTTTATTACAAGATTAAGAAGAGATTAGAATGATATAAACTACACTAAAGATTGATATGAAGAACATGATTATCTAATTAGACTAATGGGGTATTTATTGTTAGAAATTATTAATCTCATTAATAAACATATTCATATATGTGAGAAATTATTTAGTCATAAAATAAATTCTAGATCTTATGCATGCAAACATAAATAAGATAAGAGAAGAAATCATTGTTCTTACTATATGATTTCGGTTTTATGGGCACCAACAAGATCCCCTTCTTGTTAGTTCTTGAGCTTTCCAATAATAGATGGACAAGATTCAAGTTTAGAATCTCTCCCAAAAGCATATACCCAAGGTAACCTCTTAAAAGACTAATATTATTTGATCTTGAACAATATTAATCTTACCAAAAATTGACCCAAAATATTGTTTTTGCTCTCTAGTATTCCGGCCAAGAGAAGGGAAAAATGATGGAGTATTTTCTATCTCTCTAAGTTCTAGTAATATGTTAGAGAATAGAATAAAATTACACTAGAAAAAATATGTAGTGTGTAGAAGAATAATTATAGAAGAAACACTCTGGTTTTTCTAGGTGGAAACCGAGTGGGGGAAGAAAAGGACCCAATGCATGGCCAAGATGCTCTTCACAAAAGCAATTAGGCATGCAAAGCTAGTCATTTAGGTTAATCATCATGTTTTCCACTTAACATAAACAAAACACAATATTAACCTTATTTCCTCCATTTTTTTCGGCACTTATAAAATGGGAGGTCCATTTTATATTTTGTAATTTGTCAATTGTCAAATGTCACTAGTCATGTGTAATTGTAATGTATTTTTAACATATTAAAAATCAACGTATTAATAAAAATACGTCATGTACAAAATCGACTTAGTAATTCATAATTACTTGTACCAAAACGGTTTACCAATTATAAATCACAACATCTTGTATTTATAATATATTATTCATTCAGTTTCAATTGTTTCGTAAACAATGATTTTATCTAAGTAATAAAACAATTTGATTACTTAGACCGTATCTTATTTAATCGAATTACAATAAGATACGTCAATAATACTCACAAAATCGTCCGTCAATTTTAAGCAATTTAATTAACCCGTATCAGAATACGATTAATTAAATAATCAATTAAGAGTGTTACCCTTTAGGTATGACCTAAGGGGATCAACTGATCACCACCATCGCACGACAGTAATGTCAAACTCTAGTCAGCCAATCATTACCGATATGTGTGGACCAGTTGACTGTAAAATATTACTTCCTACATGTATTCTTAAAATGAGACTTAAACATGTGATCATCATGATCGACAGTAGTGATCGCATTATTGTCGGAGGACACATATTCCAAAAATCTCCCACTTGTCCTCGACAAGTGTGCGTCACCAATTCACTTGTCCTATTACTATCTCCCACTCAATGCAAGGTGTCTTTGAGGTCGTACTTGCAAGTGATCATATCGAGAGTGGTTTCCTCGATCTGGAGAATAACTGATTGACCGGATTTATCTACCATAGATACCTTCCGAGAGTGGCCACGCATTTCCAGTTCATTACTCCTCGAGTGGCCCTGAGATATTGTTTTAACCCTGACAAGGGGGTGGACAATTCCTATTGCACTTATTCCCTTCGACTAGCCACAGCCATCACAACCCAAAATATGCCCATTTTACCCCATTTACGAAGGTCGTAGTAACATAAATCAAAGTTAATCTGAAACTGTGCCACCTTAGGCGAACAGTCTTTAGTCAAAAGAATCGACTCATTAGAATACTATAGTAGCTCTCGCCACGACCAGGCTATATAAATTTGCCAGAACTCTATAAGCGGTCATAAGGCCCGACAAAGTGTTCCTAATGATCGCCTATGTGATCGACTAGTCATCTCACATGACTCTGTGGCACTTGAACTTGCCATCAATCGCATCACACTCTAGTCACTTCGAGACGTCACCTCATACAAGTTACTATGGGCGAATACCATGTTAATCCGGGTTCACTTTAACGGGGTTCAATATTGTCTCTACAACCCGTTTGGATGTAACAAAGTTTATAAAAGGAGTTTTCAGATATAAAAACTCGAACGACAAATGTGATTATCATATGAGTAGTCAATACTTGATTACTACTTCATATTCTATAATCCAATTTAGATCTTGTATGTAGTTGTTCATCTCAATCCAATTGAAATGACATGACTCATCATGTTAAGCCTATGAAAAGGCTTTGGTTAGTAGGTTTTATCAACTTCTTGTACCTTACTCAACCTTACTACATACTCGTTTTCCATTGTAATTTATACATTTGCATTACAAAACTTCCTGAGTACGTGTCGAGATCCAATCAAGACATAGGCTTTCATGCCTTAAAATAGCTCCCACTGTTTTCACAGTGTGCGGGACTCATCCCTCTTGCACATCCCATGATTGCAAGTGTACTCAATTTCCGTTGTAAATATTTCTCATTGTTTTTTATTGCCTAGAACGATTCTAGAAAATCTATTTCTTAAATAACATAGCCACAATGGTATCTTAACTATCCTGATGTGTTTTGATTATGGTTTTGTCCGAAACCTTATGCAATCTCAACAGTCATTAGTGTAAGCCCTTACACAAATTTGTGATTTGCAAAAAAAACACTTAACTTTCCATCCTTAATGCTTCCTCAAGCACTTAAGAATAATCTATATGGCTACTTGGTAACTATTACTTAAATTCGATTTTGAAACAATTCATCATACTCAAAGTATATGAAGTGTTGTACATAATTACTCATTTAATTGATCCGGCAGCGGAAGCAAATGGAATCAATCAAATATGTTCAACTCGATTGAACTAGTCATGAATCTTATCAACATAAGACTCCTTATTTGACATTAATAACATGTAGATTTATCTCCATAAATCCGGATATTAAAGATGTACTATATTTCTCCAAAGTCTTAAATCATTCGCAATGATCAATATGTCATCCACATATAAGACTACTAAAAATTTCCGTAACTCCCACTAAACTTCATGTATAAACATAACTTCTCAACCTATTGAGAAAAGTTTTCTCACATAATCAAAATGTTGATTCCAACTCATTGATGTCCTACTTAAGACCCTATCTTAAGTTTCACATTATCTTAGGATGGCAAGAATTTACAAAACTCAAGACATGTATTGAATACATTCCTTCTAATTGAAGAAGTGGGTTTTAGATTCACTCGCTATATATATCTCATAATGAAACACAATCCCTAAGAAGATCCAAATAGACTTAAGCATTTCAACTAGTGCAAAACCCTTTGCCACCAATCAAGCTTTGATATATAACAATCCACTTGGAAATTATTTCGGATTTTCATGGCCCTAAGCCTTGTATTGAGTTGTGACTTAAACATTCTCATGTAAGTCATATGTTCATTACTTTCTAGAAGTAATCAACTTGAATCAAACGATTTCTTTGTAAGTTACAAGCTATTTACTTTCTAAAAGTAACACTAATTCATCATCTTCAACAAGTGATGACTTTAACCTCCTAGGTTTTGAAGAAACAACGTCTTACACAAAACGTCTCATGTCGCTAAGAAAGACCAGTTTCTTGCGACATAATTTCAAGAAAGACCAGTTTCTTGCGACATAATTTCTTTGTGGCTCTTGAATATTTTCTCCCACTCTGTCTTCTAGAAATAAACTTGTATTTTAGGAAGACAGCTTCACGAGCCACAAACCCGTTGTACTCGTGATAATGGAAAGGGAAAAAAAATGAGCATTTGTTTCTTGTGTAAGCTTACAAACATGGTACCCTACCATTTCATATCTCATATGATTCGTTTAAGATTTAGTGGAAAAATAATTTAGACAAAATGATAAAATCCACGAAAGGATCAAATAACTCAAAGTAACATGATTGAAGTCCAAACTATATCGAATAGCGTTTGATTTCTTTATCCAACCACACATTATCCCATAATGCGTGCTAAGAGAGATTAAATTGTGATAGTAAATCACATTTCCTTTGGCTTATATCAAAGTCTTCACTTTGATAATCCCATCACGACTAAATCGTGATTCTTTGAACTCTTTGAACTTCTTCAAAGATTTCTTTATTTACCTTATTAAGTGAACACATTAGCGTCAACTTAAATCGTTGGTAAAAGAAAATGATCAACCTATTGTGGATCAATGATTTACAACCTCGATCTCCTTTTCAACCAAAAGGCACGAGACATCTTGCTTTGAATACAAGATACGCATATACCATAAGATTAACAATCTAATGGTTTCAAGAGTACTCAATAACTCTTTGTGTTCATCATTCCAGAATTTAAGGTTTAATCTTGGGTTACCAATTTGAGTCTTGCATCATCTACATGATATATCATTCTAGTTTGGTTTAGAATATAACCACCTTGATAATGGGCTAGCCATACATCAAATCATGGTGTATAGGGTCACAAAAGTGTAACCTCTTTTTGTATCTTAACAAGTTTATATTCTTATTTAGAGTTTATTCACTTAATAGTCATAATTAAGGTATAAATATAAACCCAAAACTAGATAGAGTACACAATGACTCTATCTCTCAACACCATTGTTGCTATTCGTCATATTCTAATCATCCTATGTATCAAACATAATGATGAAAACCACCATTGGTTTCTAATATTGACGAAGTAGTACTAGCAAAATTTATGTTTATCAAATAAACATTTGTAGAAGAAAGTCTCATTAGATGTCCCACAACTAATTTGCTTATTGTTCAATAATTTGGGGTAGTTTCCTTTCTAGTGTCCAACACTTCCAAAAGGAAACTATATCGTTTGGAATTGATAGGTTTAGTCTTTACTTTAACCTTTGTCTTGTCAATTCCATTCTAATCTTTACTTCTTGAACCTCGTCCTATTCTTAACGGTTTAAGAGAATGCTCCCACTCATTTCAATGAGTCTTTGCTAAGAGAAGCAAAATTGAAATTCATGAAGACTACTCTTCATTCGTTTGTTTAGTCTTAAAACTTTCATTGAAGTGGTTGCGGTATTTTGGTCAATTTTGATTTCCAACAAATCTAGTTACCAAAATGATTTTACGTTTCAAAGTACTTAACTCAATTAAGCATATGAGAAACAATTTATTGTAAGTAGATATGTTAGTCAAGAATCATAAACCCTTTTGATCACGAATAACTTTTATCTATACTCTTCACAAGAGATCCTTGCAATGGACATTACGAGGTTTTAGAAGAAAAATTCATATTTGTCTTTAGTTACGATGTTTTAATGGAGATTTGAATCAAAAATCGAAATGATATCATATATGAATTGTGGTAAAGAAATAGAACAATATGATAACGGAATAGTGGAAAACTTAACATTTATCATTTTATTAATACTTGTAAATAACAAGTAAAACATTTACATAGTGACCTCTACCCAACTATGATAAATGATTCCAAGATCCAAATTCATATTAACTTGGGGCACGGTGTGCCGAAATACACTTTATTAATATAACTCGGTGGATTAACTCTTTAATCGATTCTACTTTTAGAACTCTTGGTCGATAAAATTACATTAATATTTATATTTAGCCCGAAACACATCCGGCACCGTCGAGAATACTTTCGTTGAGTTCAACCCAAATTTCGAATAAATGTGTCCATGATCCAAATTCATATCAACTTAGGGCACGGTGTGCCGAAATACCCTTCATTAACATAAATTCGGTGGATAGACATTTATCACCCACTTCCCCTACGTAACAAGGTTTGTACCCCGGTAAAGCCGAGTGCACTCCCTCACGAAATAGGTTTTCATGGTTTCTACTTTTTGGTAAGGCTAAGTCTCAATTGATTATTTAAGCGAGAGGTCATGTCAATTTATTATCTATCACGTTTTAAGTGAACTAAAGCGGTGAACTACGATAATTATAATTGACACGGTCGATAAACTCGATTTAAAATGATAATGCATGTTTTAGTTATGGCGATTTAGCGATGCATGCAACATATAAATAAAATGCAAAGCATTAATAAAATCCTAATATGGCCTTCCTAAAATAGTAAATTTAATAAACTATTACACATTCGGAAACCAAATCCTTTGGTCCCTTGAACTTCGGTCTTGGCACACATCCCGAGGTAACACATTCTTGATGGACCGTCTTCTCGAATGGCACCGTCTTCAAGGAACTCCGGAATAATAAAATTACATAATAAATTACATAATTTCCTATTATACATTTGTAATTAAAATAAAATAAATCTATTAAATTACAAAACGGTGATACGAGATCAGAATAATTACAACCGAATCGATATTCCCATACATTTCGGGTAATACCAATTAAAACTAAGGCCATACTAAGTAAAATTACATATTTCAAAAATTACATAAAATTAAAATATGACAATCATAAATAAAATGCATCATTATAATATGTATGAATATGCTCGATTTTATGCTAAATCGCCTTTAAAGAGCCAATATCGTATATTAATCGGTTTTTACGGATTTGCGTGATTTAACCTTTTTATAATCACAATAATTACATAAAATTCATATTTATGTACAAGTTAATTACCCTAACCAACTTAGGACTCAAAATTAGTCTCCACTAACATATTGACAATAATTAACTTATATTTCTTAGTATTGTTCATAAATGGACTCAAAAATACAATATTATGTCATAAACTTCAAATAAATCATAAAAATTTCAAATAAATTCAAAATTCAAAATTTAAACTCATGAACATTCTGGAAAAATACCATGACACTCATAATGTTCAAAAACTTAGGTTAAAAATTTCGAAATTTATCGAGAAAAACAATGTTGCGGTTTATCGGATTTATCAATTATAACCATAAAAATATGAGAAAAAATTATTTTTATCAACTTTTCAATTTTAGATCTGAAATAGGTGATAAAATGCAACGTGTGACATTTTTCCTTAGTCATGAAGTATGTTTTAGCATTTTTACTAATTAAAGTCACTATTTATGGTATTTTTCATCAAAAATTCATAAATCATGCATAAAGACTTCATTATAGCCAAATATTTTACACACATCTTGTAAACTTGCATGTGACAACATACTAAATTTCTTTGACCAGATTCGAAATATAACTCATATTAACCTATTTATCCATTTAACTATGATTTTAATTTGAAAAATCCATATTTCGAGTATAACAACTCATATTATTATGAAAGTTTACAGGCCATCAGTATGTAATATATGAGAAAACATATCCAAAAACCACTGGAAAAATCGAAGTTTAGCTATTTTTAGTCTAAAAATGACATTTTAATCATAAAAAACACATTTTAATGCCATTATTATATAAAATGAACAATAAAAAATCCATAAATTAACCAAAATATCCTAAATACATTTTAGGACCAGAAACTTTAACATGCATAATTGATTTCGTGATATATCATAATAAACACAAATTTATAAGTTTTATTTGTTAATCGTAGAACTCGGAAAAACTATAACCAATTTGCATGCAAACAACCTAAGGCTCTGATACCACTTGTTAGAAATTATTAATCTCATTAATAAACATATTCATATATGTGAGAAATTATTTAGTCATAAAATAAATTCTAGATCTTATGCATGCAAACATAAATTAGATAAGAGAAGAAATCATTGTTCTTACTATATGATTTCGGTTTTATGGGCACCAACAAGATCTCCTTCTTGTTAGTTCTTGAGCTTTTCAATAATGGATGAACAAGATTCAAGTTTAGAATCTCTCCCAAAAGCATATACCCAAGGTAACCTCTTAAAAGACTAATATTATTTGATCTAGAACAATATTAATCTTACCAAAAATTGACCCAAAATATTATTTTTGCTCTCTAGTATTTCGGCCAAGAGAAGGGAAAAATGATGGAGTATTTTCTATCTCTCTAAGTTCTAGTAATATGTTAGAGAATAGAATAAAATTACACTAGAAAAAATATGTAGTGTGTAGAAGAATAATTATAGAAGAAACACTCTTGTTTTTCTAGGTAGAAACCGAGTGGGGGAAGAAAAGGAACCAATGCATGGCCAAGATGCTCTTCACAAAAGCAACTAGGCATGCAAAGCTAGTCATTTAGGTTAATCATCATGTTTTCCACTTAACATAAACAAAACACAATATTAATCTTATTCCCTCCTTATTTTTTTGGCACTTATAAAATGGGAGGTCCATTTTATATTTTGTAATTTGTCAATTGTCAAATGTCACTAGTCATGTGTAATTGTAATGTATTTTTAACATATTAAAAATCAACGTATTAATAAAAATACGTCATGTACAAAATCGACTTAGTAATTCATAATTACTTGTACCAAAACGGTTTACCAATTATAAATCACAACATCTTGTATTTATAATATATTATTCATTCAGTTTCAATTGTTTTGTAAACAATGATTTTATCTAAGTAATAAAACAATTTGATTACTTAGACCATATCTTATTTAATCGAATTACAATAAGATACGTCAATAATACTCACAAAATCGTCCGTCAATTTTAAGCAATTTAATTAACCCGTATCAGCATACAATTAATTAAATAATCAATTAAGAGTGTTACCCTTTAGGTATGACCTAAGGGGATCAACTGATCACCACCGTCGCACGACAGTAATGTCAAACTCTAGTCAGCCAATCATTACCGATATGTGTGGATTAGTTGACTGTAAAATATTACTTCCCACATGTATTCTTAAAATGAGACTTAAACATGTGATCATCATGATCGACAGTTGTGATCGCATAATTGTTTGAGGACACATATTCCAACATTTATAGTGGGGATTAGGTACACAAATTAGGGTTTACTAAGGGCTTAAATGACGATTAAGTCCTTGACGAATCGCTCCTCTCAAAAGAGATGCCGGTCTCCTTTTTTCCGGTCTTTCATAAATATGCGCATCTTTCATGGAGCATGAAGAAAGGACGTATGGGGCTGTAAGGGAATCCGAGCGTCCAAGGTGTCGGGACGGGCGGATTTCCTGATGGCCGGACGGGCGGATTGTTGGGCAGGACGAGCGGATTGTTGGGTTGCTGGACGGGCGTCCCTTCTGCAAAGACGCTCGGATTCTGCTCGTGTTGGACGAGCGTCTTCTATGGGTGGACGGGCGGATTGTCTCACAGCTTCCTTTTCTTCTTTTCTTCTTCCAATAATCCTCCGGGATTTAGTCGGGGATGCAAGGATTTCTTCATCATTGCCCATCTACTATAATATGTACAAAGGCCTTCTAGTCTTGTCTTCTCTTTGATGCTTGGTCATTAAATTCGATCAATTTAGCTCTATTTTGCCATGAAAATGCAAGGTTTGCACACCTCTCCTACCAATGGAACAAAACCTCAAAGAATATGCAAAACAAAGGACTAAAGATAGTAAATGACCAAATTATGCACTAAAAAGCATAGAAACGAGGCTAATTCGGGGACTAAATATGCTCAAATAATGGTCACATCAAATATCCCCAAACCGAACCTTTGCTCGTCCCGAGTAAAGAGGTGACTAAACTAGGACCGTTATTTAGACTAACCTAATTGCATAGCCGATATGAGACAATTAGCGGGTCTCACTCCGCCCCTTCAACTCACAACAAGACAACCATGAGGTAAGATGCCTTCTTGCAAGGCAAGGTGGGTCTTGCCAAAATGGCGACACATCCAAACATTAAAGCACATAGAATCAAGTAATTGATGCATCTACAAAAGAATAGCCACTTTTCTCATCTAAGTGGCGAAAATTATCTACAAGGGAAGCAATTCAAGGGTACACACTCCTTCATAGATGCAATTTCTTCAAACTACTAAGCCTAGAAGGATACCAATAAATCACCTCTAAGTTGTGTTAAGCTAGGGAACCTTTTTCATCAATCGTTAAATGCTTTTGTCAAGAGTAGACTCCCTATGGCGTTAGAAACACTGCAGGATCGCGGAATTCCCCTTATTGCCTAGACAATAACAAGTGTCGTCCCCTCTCTACCATGCACAAAAATGGATACGATAGATAAAGGGATCGATAGTATTTGAGTTTCATTTGGGAGTTTGCTTTTGTTGTTTGTTTTTCCCCCCAATTTCTTGTGGCATATAACTTTTGAGAACACTTTCTTGCCATTTCTTTTGATTTTTGGCAATTCAATACTTGACTACTTTTTCAACTTTTTGCATTTTCTTTTGAACATTTTCAAAGTCACCCCATATGTAGTGAGGGTGCCTTATATTTGAAGCTTTAGGAGTCTATTTTTGCTCCTCTTTTCTTTTGATGCAAATTTGCAAACTTTTTCTTTTCTTTTCTTTTCTTGAACTCAAATTTGAATAATTTCGTTTTGTGCCCATTCCCTTTGATGACAAAATATATGGTAGAACATGGATGAATTATGGTTGCATGGTTTCAAGGGTCACCTTGGAATAAACGGTAGCCAAGGAGTTATCACACCACAAGGTACTCTTGACTAGGCCTTAATCCATGGGTCAAAGGATACTAGCATGACACATCCTAGGGTGTTTTACAAGTATTCTAACAAGCAAAGTCTTAAGAAGAAAAAGCATCTACTAGGGCCTATATAGACTTGTCAAGCTTCCCAAGTAGACGGTTTCACAAAATATTTCTAACATGCAAACTACATGCCATGATGCAACTAACATATATACATCCTAATACATATGATTCTACCAACTAATATGCCAAATAATCTAAATGCAATCCTAAATTCACATTGTTTATACCGCATCAATCAAAATAAAGCCACATAGTCATTAACATAAAGAGGAAAAAGGAGATTGGAAAGATCACACCATGCGGTCTTCTATATCCTCATGTCTCGGATGTGGCGTAGTCGATCAATGTGAACAAGGATGGACAAACCCAATATATAAAACAATATATAAAAGACTACACTACAAAGGAAATGAACATGTTTTTGAATTTTCAAATTTTTCAATTTTTTTGGATTTTTCGAAATTTTTGATTTTTTTTATTTTTGAATAAAAGTCAAGTTAGAATTTTCCATCCCCACACTAAGTCAAAGCACTACACATCAATAAAATCATAAGTCCCTCCCTCACTTCTCTCAAAATGATGAATATCTTGATCAAGGCACAAAAATATAAATCTAAAAATGACAAAAATGCAATGTAAAATTTGAAATACAAGTTAGGGAGTTAGAATATTTACAAATGGTGATTTAGGGAGGACTCCACCAAACTCTCATCCAATGTGAGATGTCATGGGGGCATGTTCAAGGTGTTTGTTGATGTTACTTAACACCTTGAAGAAGTAGTCGAAAGCTTGTCCATTATCATAATAAAGATCCTCAATCGGTGTTTGCACTTGTTGTTCTCCATGATGGTCTTGGTTCACAGCATTACCAATATAGGGATTGAATATCCCTTCGAACTCATCATCCCAAATACCGCAAACTTCGTCTACTTGATCATTAAAAATTTCTTGAGTTGTTAGAGACAACTCTCCTTCCTTCTTGTCTTGGCCAATGAGGCCATCTTCTTCACTTGTCATGGGTGAGCTTTTCAAGCTCTCTTTGTTGCTATTCTCTTGCTCTTTGAATGGAGCATCATCAACTTTCTTTTTCCATTGAAATTCCGACTTCTTCCTATCATCCTTCCGGCTATAGTGATCAACCATAAAGCATGGTTCATGCAAGCGGGGAGCTCTCATGGTCTTGTCAAGATTGAAAGTTATGCTCTCGTCTCCCACTTCTAGAGTGAGTTCTCCGTGCTTCACATCTATTACCGCACCCGCTGTAACACCCCGGTTTATGAAGGAGCCTTTAGCAAGACATTCCCTAATAAACCGGACTGTTACCATCTCGGTTTCCCGAGGTAGTGAATAACAAATTAAACTCCAAGGCAAAATTATATACTTACTTTAACTTAATTATTACAAAACCTCTTTTACGTCAAATTACAAAGAACTAACATAAATAAAAGTGAAAGTCTTCTAGATGATGATCTAGCTACTAAGTCTTCTGATCCAGTGTCTCACGCCCACCAAGCTCCCGTTCTATCTCTTAAACCTGTCAAGTCTGCTCACCAATATTTGGGTCATCACAGGTGTTCACGAATACACAGGGTCAACCACGAGGTTGAGTAGGGAAAACAATGAAACAACAAAAAAAATATGATATGCATGCTCCTCCGTCACCTCCATCTCCATCTCAACTCATATCTCATAACCAGTCTCATAACTCATAACCCGGAATGCCCAGCCATACCGATCCCCGGTAGACTATATATATCGACCGTAGCCGATCTGCCAGCTCGCAGCTGAAGACACCAGGGCAAGTCTTGCAGAACCCGCCTGGGCCTTATCATAACATCATCATCACCACACCACATCACCACCACATCCTCCATCTCCAATGCATATGAATGCTCAAAAGAAATTAATGCACCACAATATATATAAATCACTGAACTGATAAATCATAAAATCATGCCGGTTACCCGATGTTGTGATATCATACTCAATACGATCAATTCAGTCAATCACCTTCCCGTATATGAAACATAACGTAAATCAATAACCATGAATTAAGTCAACACAATTCAACAACAATGATAATAGGTCAAGTGTATTTCCCTACCTCAAGATCTTTAGATCAAATGGTCGGGTGTCCAGAATATTTCACGACAATTCGCCCTCTCGAAAGATAATTAAATGATAAACAATTACTTAACTATTCCCGTTCCCAAAATAGAAGTTACTAAAAATAGAATTTCCTAAAATGGACTTTCCCGATATAGTAGCTTTTCTATTAAACCCGTCTCTGATTAATTAATTATTATTAATTATTATTTTATCTTAAATAACTCGGAACTAAAACCAAAACATAATTAAAGGATTAAACGAATTATGCGATTAAGAAAACCCGAATTAATTAATTTGAACAACTCAACAACCCGACTCAAAAACCCGACTTTAATTATTTAAATAACTCGGGAATTAAATTAATTAATTAAGAATACGACCAAATAACGAATTATAACGATTAAACTATGAAAAACCCGTTTCAAAACTAAAAACAACCCGTCATCAACCACCGTCCCTTCACACGCACCCCCACACTCCCACGCGCCACCACTAGGCCGTGTCACCAAACCCAAACCCCCACTTTGACCCAGCCCACCAACGACCACCCCCACCGGGGTCGACTCTCGCCGGCGAGTCAAACCGCCGCCATTTGGCCTGGTTCACCACCACGCCTCACCAACACCTTTAATACTCAACCTACAACCACCGCAACCATTACCTAACCCCTGCCAAACCACCACGACCTTGCTCGCCGTCGAACAGCGTACCCAGGTGTCGTGGCGCCGCCGGTTCGACCTCCCCCGAGTCCACGGTGCCGCCACCCAAAACCTAGCATTCTAAACCCACCTGAAAACCCGTAACCAAACCCGTTTTGCCACACCCTGTCGCTGCCGCCCTTTTACCGTCACTATCACCACCCAAAACCACCATAACCACCACCACCACACTCGTCACTAACCACCCTACCCATATACTCCGTCAACAACCACCAGAAATGCCTCTAGCAGACACGCAACCACCAACAAAACAGCTAGAAATTCGAAAACAGGGGAAAGGGGTTGACTCATACCTTTTTCCTGCCGCCTCTACCGCCACCAGGGCCACCCACGGTCGTCGTCAATCACCCCTAGCTCTTCCTTGCTGTGCCGTCAACCCCCCATGGCCTCTCTCTCTCTCTCTCTCTCTATGCGTGAAAGCTGATGATTGGTGTAGATGAAGGAGGGAGGCGGGTTGAGGGAGTAAGGAATGAGGGAGGCGAGTTAGGGTAGGTACTATTAGGGTTAGGGTTATTAGGGTTAATTGGGCTGGACATGTTATTGGGCCAGCTCAATTGGGTCGAGGGTAAATTGTTTAGCTCACATGTCGAATTCCATATAAACCCGTCTCAATTAACTTAGATCGATACAACGCGAGTCAAGTAAAATAATTAATGTAATTATCGACTCAACAATTAACCCGACTTAATTAGTAATATATAAAATGTATAATAATTAATATATATTAATATCCGTTTAATTGATTATATATAAAATACGGGGTATTACAGTCTTCCCCCCTTAAAATGAACTTCGTCCCGAAGTTCGCTCCCGTACTTAAACAACATAAGGGTATTGTATATCGTACATACGGACGTCACGCATTTCTAACACGGTTAACACACAATTTTGACACATCAATTAACATAACAACACGAAATGTTACATTCTGCCCTCCTAAAAATAAACTTCGTCCAGAAGTTCAACTCGTCTTTACTTAACCCAATTAACTACGACTAATAACTACCTGAGAACACCAATGTATAACAACTAAATATTCATCTGAGAACACCGTCATCTTCCATCTAAATTCCGATCTCAGACTCAAGTAACTCAATAACCATGGTCTCACTGGACCGTAAACGTAACTCGGCACAAGGCCCCACAACTCATAACTCAATACCAGAAGTTTAACTACACTCTCCTTTTACACCTCAACCAACTAACAGAAGTAGGAATAAAACATATAAAACTCATTTGCATAGGTACCCCACAACGAAACATCTACTTGATCAAAACTACCATCTACAAACAAGTGCAATATAAACATTAAGATTTTACAATCCTACCCGACTAGAAACATGGTTACGTCCTCGTAACCTCTTTTCAATTTTCATATACATATGCAACAAAATCATTATCAACCACATGTGACAGGAAAGAACATATGATAAAAGATTGCGCATTAACATTAAGGTCGAAACAAGGTTTTATTATGGAATTAACTGATTGTCAACAAGTAACATTTATTACTAGCTCATGCTTAACTTAAAAACACAACATCAAACTAAAGAACAACAAGAAAGGAACCAAGGTTTACACGGTTTCACCACTAAACAAATTTGATGATCAATTATAGACTATGAACGAGCGAGAGCAAAATCAACAAAACAATTTAAGAACTTCTCACATTGCAAACATATCACAGAAAATAGATCTACCACTACCATCCATCACACTCACAGGATCTTATTGACATGTCTGTACAACCATTTACTCACTCACTGGTTTAGGTCACGAATTGGGTCGATGAATTTAATCAATCAACAACATACTCATAATTCATATTTTAAATTATAAAAATTGTTTGCACGATATCAATTTCAAAACATATTTCCCAATAAAAGTAACTACATATGATCTATGACAACAACAACATCACTTTCATATCCCACATATGTTTCACATTTTAGCAATCATATCTTTCAATTGTGTCTAGCAACTTAGTATACTCATTTTCAGCAAAACAAAAGATATCGTATAAATAACTTAGACGTATACATTTGCCATCATATACTTTGTAGAATACTAGCTATGATAAAAGATTAACAACTTGAACAGCTTCTCTGATTTGTACGGTTTGAATAATTAGGCAACTCGTAGGCTTAATTAAACGTAACTATAACGACTATCATTTAAACCAATGCATATCATGTGAATCATCAAAGGGTTATCCTATTATAATTGTCAACATAGTTATCATAACAATCTTTATTATAATATAATTGATAGTAACGACTCGAGAATATAGATATGCCAATTGTCGTGTTATATCGAACAGTTTCCTTTATATCACACCCATACAATTGCAAGAATCACTTTAGCATTTTATGACATTGTAATAACGAACATATTCAATAAGGAATAACAAAACTGTTTATTATTATGTTATAGGTGTAGGTCCAACTGAAATAATTTAATGCGATGAAGGTAATAAATATAACTATGGGCACACAACTCATATGAAAGACATTAGAACTCAGATGCATCCTACATGTGTGAACATTTAGACATACTCATTACTACCATCCATGTGTAAACATTTAGACATAATTATTATAATTATTCATGCGTGTATATTAGAACAATCAATTAACTTTTAACGCCATCAACTTACCAAGATATGACAATATAGTTTTATATTTATATATATATCCGACCACTATGCAAATATGATGCACACACCAGAGACATTACAACATGCCAAATGTATATAAAGTATGCAAACAACTGGACTCGTATAAACATTTCACCCTCGATTAAGAATCAAATTAAGCTATCCAATTTTACGCATGCTATCATGCCAACAATGTTATCAACTAAGTTTTAATTTTATCACTTGTTAAGATACATAACTACTGAACATGCGTGCTACTATCGTCATATAAAGCATTATAAATTCACATTACTAAGGCTCATGAATTAATCAAACAACTGTATGAAACTCAACCTAGAACACACATTTTACAAGTCATGTTTCACGTTGTAACTTTCAAAGATCACGAATAAATAACCGTTCGATTAAAACTTGATTCATATTATTTTTATAAAACACGGAGAGTTAAAAACACAGGGGAAAAAGAATTAGGTCTAAAGCACAATAATTTCATTTTTAAAGAATTTTACAACTCAGTTGGTCCAAACAAACATGTGACAGCAATTGGTCCAAAACTTGGGTCAGTTTGCAAAACCTACCGTTTAATATAGAGACATCAAGAATTTTCGTGGCTTATCAATTTGAAAACCTATTCGACTCTTTTGATCGATGGAGTTGGAATTATGGAAAAATTATTAATATCAAACATCACTGCACAGGAACTTCCTAACCACAGCTCACTAAAATATTTATTACTCCAAATCCGTATATCATATAAGCATGAAACCAACGCCAAATGAATACTAACTCCCAAGGCTATCTCTCATAAAATTTTCATCCATAGGCAATAAACAGAAAAGAAATGGCAGTAAGGTCAATTAAAGAGTACAATCAAACAAAACAAGTTTCAGCACTAAGTCGTTAATTTTCTATGTCCCAAACTCTTACAACCATACTATCGATACTAACTCATCCTAACTTAAATCTCACACTGTGTATTTCGTAACATCTACCCCATAGAATCCTTTCGCATCTCGATCTACTCCTTACATCTAAATCACGATTGCTATGACTATAAACATGCAATTCAATAGTGTTTCTAATTACTATCACAATACTATATTAGCATGGCTTCGGGATCACATAACCGCATATTACTAGACATAGTAGTACTATCAACACATCATTCAACATCCACCCAGATGTATATCATCAATTTGAAATTATTTTCACGCTCACGACTACCACAACACTTCATTGATTATTAACCTGAACTCGAAAATTTATTTCTCATCTCCACAACATCATATGATCACGTCATCATTCATACAAAATACTTACCGTAGCGTTGTCCTGCAGAATGGTTAGAATATATGGATCTCAAGGTATACATCAACTCTTTTATGCAATAATCAATGTATCAATCAGTTAACACTTAGGCAACGATATAGGAATTTCATGCTCAACCTCATGCAACTTTTCTACCCTTTCTCTCATATACACTCAGGGTTTCCGGGTCAAACTGAGAGGGCCGCTGGTTCGGTGTGAGGGGGCCCCAAACTCATACCTTACCTTAGTGTGCTCCTAACAGTTTTATCCCGGGGTTCATTTTATTTACACTCTTCCTATGTTCATTGGGTTCATTGGTTTAGGCCTGAGGATCGTTCGCTCTGATACCACTTTGTAACACCCCGGTTTATGAAGGAGCCTTTAGCAAGACATTCCCTAATAAACCAGACTGTTACCATCTCGGTTTCCCGAGGTAGTGAATAACAAATTAAACTCCAAGGCAAAATTATATACTTACTTTAACTTAATTATTACAAAACCTCTTTTACGTCAAATTACAAAGAACTAAGTTAAATAAAAGTGAAAGTCTTCTAGATGATGATCTAGTTACTAAGTCTTCTGATCCAGTGTCTCACGCCCACCAAGCTCCTGTTCTATCTCTTAAACCTGTCAAGTCTGCTCACCAATATTTGGGTCATCATAGGTGTTCACGAATACACAGGGTCAACCACAAGGTTGAGTAGGGAAAACAATGAAACAACAAAAAAAATATGATATGCATGCTCCTCCGTCACCTCCATCTCCATCTCAACTCATATCTTATAACCAGTCTCATAACTAATAACCCGGAACGCCCAGCCATACCGATCCCCGGTAGACTATATATATCGACCGTAGCCGATCCGCCACCGGCACTGAGGACACCAGGGCAAGTCCTGCAGAACCCGCCCGGGCCTTATCACAACATCATCATCACCACACCACATCACCACCACATCCTCCATCTCCAATGCATATGAATGCTCAAAAGAAATTAATGCACCACAATATATATAAATCACTGAACTGATAAATCATAAAATCATGCCGGTTACCCGATGTTGTGATATCATACTCAATACGATCAATTCAGTCAATCACCTTCCCGTATATGAAACATAACGTAAATCAATAACCATGAATTAAGTCAACACAATTCAACAACAATGATAATAGGTCAAGTGTATTTCCCTACCTCAGTACTGCAGTCAAATGGTCGGGTGTCCAGTAATATTTCACGACAATTCGCCCTCTGAAAGATAATTAAATGATAAACAATTACTAAACTATTCCCGTTCCCAAAATAGAAGTTACTAAAAATAGAATTTCCTAAAATGGACTTTCCCGATATAGTAGCTTTTCTATTAAACCCGTCTCTGATTAATTAATTATTATTAATTATTATTTTATCTTAAATAACTCGGAACTAAAACCAAAACATAATTAAAGGATTAAACGAATTATGCGATTAAGAAAACCCGAATTAATTAATTTGAACAACTCAACAACCCGACTTTAATTATTTAAATAACTCGGGAATTAAATTATTTAATTAAGAATACGACCAAATAACGAATTATAACGATTAAACTATGAAAAACCCGTTTCAAAACTAAAAACAGCCCGTCATCAACCACCGTCCCTTCACACGCACCCCCACACTCCCACGCGCCACCACTAGGCCGTGTCAGCCACCAGCCCAAACCCCCACTCTGACCCAGCCACCAACGACCACCCCCACCAGGGTCGACTCTCGCCGGCGAGTCAAACCAGCGCCGCCATTTGGCCTGGTTCACCACCACGCCTCACCAACACCTTTAATACTCAACCTACAACCACCGCAACCATTACCTAACCCCTGCCAAACCACCACGACCTTGCTCGCCGTCGAACAGCGTACCCAGGTGTCGTGGCGCGCCGGTTCGACCTCCCCCGAGTCCACGGTGGCGCCACCCAAAACCTAGCATTCTAAACCCACCTAAAAACCCGTAACCAAACCCGTTTTGCCACACCCTGTCGCTGCCGCCCTTTTACCGTCACTATCACCACCCAAAACCACCATAACCACCACCACCACACTCGTCACTAACCACCCTACCCATATACTCCGTCAACAACCACCAGAAACGCCTCTAGCAGACACGCAACCACCAACAAAACAGCTAGAAATTCGAAAACAGGGGAAAGGGGTTGACTCATACCTTTTTCCTGCCGCCTCTACCGCCACCAGGGCCACCCACGGCCGTCGTCAATCGCCCCTAGCTCTTCCTTGCTGTGCCGTCAACCCCCCATGGCCACACTCTCTCTCTCTCTCTATGCGTGAAAGCTGATGATTGGTGTTGATGAAGGAGGGAGGCGGGTTGAGGGAGTAAGGAATGAGGGAGGCGGGTTAGGGTAGGTACTATTAGGGTTAGGGTTATTAGGGTTAATTAGGCTGGACATGTTATTGGGCCAGCTCAATTGGGTCGAGGGTAAATTGTTTAGCTCACATGTCTAATTCCATATAAACCCGTCTCAATTAACTTAGATCGATACAACGCGAGTCAAGTAAAATAATTAACGTAATTATCGACTCAACAATTAACCCGACTTAATTAGTAATATATAAAATGTATAATAATTAATATATATTAATATCCGTTTAATTGATTATATATAAAATACGGGGTATTACACCCGCGGTGTGAAAGAAAGGTCTACCGAGAATGATCGGAATATTGGAGTCTTCTTTCATGTCAACGATGACAAAGTCCACCGAGATGAAAAATTTCCCAACTCTTACGGGAACATCTTCCCATATCCCTAACGGTGTCTTCGTCGATCTATCGGCCATTTGGAGTGTGATGTTGGTATATTTAAGCTCTCCCATCCCTAGCCTTTTACTAACCGAATACGGCATAACACTCACGCTTGCTCCTAGATCACATAAAGCCTTGTTGATCGTGGTGTCGCCAATGGTACACGGTATTGAGAAGCTTCCCGGGTCTTTAAGTTTCGGAGGTGAACTCCCTTGAAGGATTGCACTACTCACCTTAGTGAAGACGATAGTTTCAAGCTTCCGGATCGACTTCTTTTTCGTAAGGATGTCCTTCATGTACTTTGCATAGGCCGGCACATGATTGATTAATTCCGTGAAAGGAATCGAGACTTCCAAATTCTTCACAATTTCCATAAATTTCCCAAGTTGGTATCGAACTTAGGCTTAGCTTGACGACTTGGGAATGGAAGTCTAATCATGATGGGCTCTTTCTCCTTGGCCTTCTCTTCACTTTTCTTTGATACTTCTTCTTTTGTTGGTTCTCCTTCCTTGGAGTTTTGCACAACTTCTTCTTTGTCACTAGCTTCCACAACTTCATCCTCAACTTGCTTCTTCGATCCCTCATATCTCGTACCACTCCTCAAGTGAATGGCACTAACCATTTCATGTCTTGGGGGATTACTTTGAGGTGGTAATTGCCCCTTTTGCCTTTGAGAACTTGAAGATGCTAGTTGGGTCAATTGAGTCTCCAACATTTTTGTGTGGACTAGGATATTGTTTATGGTGATGTCCTTTGCTTGACTATCCTTTTGCATTTGAGTGAAAAACTCTTTTTGATTCTTTTGCATTTGGAGTACCGCTTTTTGAACATCAAAACCTTGGTCATTTTGTTGATTGTATGTAGTTTGATTTTGGTAACCTTGGTTTTGGTTGTAAAAGGGTCTTTGATTTTGGTTTCTCATGGGAGGTGGGGTGTATGTTTGTTGAGGGTTTTGAACATTTTGGCTTTTGTATGAGAGATTTGGGTGGAATTTGGTGTTTTCATTGTAATAGTTTGAATAAGGGGTACCACTCTTGTATGATTGAAAAGCATTCACTTGCTCATTAGTTCCCCTACATTCACTTTGGTCATGTCCCAAAGATCCACAATTCTCACATATCCCACTTGGGATTGATGAAGATGCTACCATGGCATTAACATGAGTCTTTGGTGATTTTGAGGCTTCTTCAAGTTTAGCCATAGCCTTTTCGAATTTCCAGTTAATGGTATCAATATGAGCACTAAGTTGAGCACCCAATTGAGTAATGGAGTCCACTTCGTGCTTTCCTCCTCTAGTAGCCTTGCGAGGTCTACTATATTGTGAGTTATGGACCGCCATTTCCTCAATCTTGTTCCAAGTTTGATTATCGTCAACTTCGGTGAACATACCATTTGATCCCATGTTAAGAATGTTGCTTGAGTCTTCATAAAGACCGTTCCAAAATTGTTGTACCAAGAACCACTCGCTAAGTCCATGATGAGGACATGAGCGACAAATTCCCTTGAACCGCTCCCAAGCTTCATACAAAGATTCTTCATCCCTTTGCTTAAAACCCGTAATTTGAGCTCTTAGCATGTTAGTCTTTTCCGGAGGGTAGAATTTTTTGTAGAAAGCTAGAGCCAACTTCTTCCAAGAGTCAATTCCAAGAGTAGCCTTATCAAGGCTCTTCAACCATTGTTTTGCGGTGCCGATTAGAGAGAAAGGAAATAAGACCCATCGAATTTGGTCTTGAGTCACACCGGTTTGTTAAATCGCATCACAATAGTCACAAAAAGTCTCCATATGAGAGTGAGGGTATTCACTAGGCATCCCCCCAAGTTGGCTTCTTTCGACTAAGTGGATAAATGCGGATTTTGCAATAAAATTTCCAGTTAAGTGTTGTGGTGTGGGAGTACCATTGGGTAGGTTCACCTCGGTTGGTACGGAATGTGATGAAAATTTAGGCATTGTGGGTTGATTTTGTGTTGGGTTCTCTGATGAGAGTGTCGTCGTGGCTCTCAATCAAACACATTTATAATACTCAACAAACAACTAGTTAGCGGTAAGTCGAGGTCGATCCATGGGACGGTGTGCTTTGGGTTCTAAGTCTATCCATCTCAATTTATGCTAGTGTCACGATTTGTTTGGGTTTGTAGTCGTGTCTAAACTAATGCAAGCAATGTAGTAAAACAAACAATAAAAGAAGGATGTAAACAATTGATTAAGAGTGCTAGGATATCATGGGGTCATGGGGAATTCATGGTGTTGAACATACAAACATGTTTACAAGGTTGCAAGCAATTAAGGTTGTGGAGAAACCGAGTTGGGTTATATCTTACGGTTCTTAGGAAGAGTTGGGTCCCGGAGCCAAATCGATTAGATTGTACAACACCTACAAGTCGACTTACTTTCCTCCTAATCAACTTCTATGCATGGTCTAACAAGACTCGAGTTGGTTTATATCTTACAAGTCAAGTTGAGTAGATAAGAGATGGTAAAAATGCAAGGATTCATAGGCTTAGCATTTCATCAAACATAACATGTGCATAAAGTTGACATCACAACAAGCAAGCAATTTGATTATGAAAACATATTAGATTAAGCATGAATCAATCCCCATGTTTGTTTCCCCTAATTACCCACTAATCCTAGCTAAGAAATTACTCACTCATTATCAAGTTTAGCATGTTAACAAGGTTGTCAATCATATTAACAAGGTAAAACATGATGAACAAGTAAGAAAGATTAACAATAATTAAAACAAGGATTAAGAGGATTATACCTATGGAGATTCCAAAACAATAATGCAAAGAATAATAGAAGAAACTTGATTGATTGATTGAAGGTTGTCAATCCTCCAATAATAACCCAATAATCTTCAATTCCCCAATAATAAACTTGAATAATAAACTTGAATAATAATTAAGGAGAGATTAATGTGTAATTTGTGGAAAGATTGAAGAGTAATCTATTCTAATCTACTCCTAATCTAATCTAAAGAAGGATTTTCTACTCTAAAACAACATGCCTGATTAATTACAAAGATGGGGTATATATAGTGGAAATTAGGTGGGATGCATTAGGTTAACTAAGGGCTAAACTATTAATTACACTTTTTAAGTTGAGCGAGGAGACTCCGGTATTTCTTGAAGGAAGGGAGTCTTTCTTTGAAGCTTGGAGAAGACGAAATCATGCTGTGAAGGAATCCGTGCGTATTGGGGTCGGGACGGGCGGAATCTGGCAAAGGAATCCGAGCGGATTCAAGAGAATCCGGGCGGATTCTAGTGGATGAATCCGAGCGGATTCTGGGGAATCCGGACGGATTCTAGTGAGGCAAGCCGAGCGGATTCAAAGCAGGACGCTCGGATTGTAGAGGGGAGACGGGCGGATTTGAGACAATCCGCTCGGATTGTCCTTCAGCAGTGGTTCTTCTTCCTTTCTTCCCTTTTTGCTCATTTTCATTTTATTCTTGTGAGATTGGTCTTTAGCCTTTGCTTCCTCTTCATACTAGTCCATCTAGTGTCATCAATAAGCTTCCAAATATGCACGAAAGACGGGACTTTCCGCCTTATTATCTCCTTTTCTACAAAACATATGAAATGCGATGGAAAAGCAAATAGGAAGGTTTTGACGGATAAAATGGCCATGAAATGCTATAATAGTATGCAAAATAGGCTCAATTAGGGGACTAAATGTGCGCAAATAATGTTCACATCAAATATCCCCAAACCGAACCTTTACTCGTCCCGAGTAAAGAGGTGACTAAAACTAGACCTTTATTTAAACTAACCTAATAACATAGCCGATATGAGACAATTAGCGGGTCTCACTCCGCCCCTTCAACTCACAACAAGACAACCATGAGGTAGGATGCCTTCTTGCAAGGCAAGGTGGGTCTTGCCAAAATGGCGACACATCCAATCATTAAGCACACAAAATCAAGTAATGGATGCATCTACAAAAGAATAGCCACTTTCCTCATCTAAGTGGCGGAAATTATTTACAAGGGAAGCAATTCAAGGGTACACACTCCTTCATAGATGCAATTTCTTCAAATTACTAAGCCTAGAAGGATACCAATAAATCACCTCCAAATTGTGTCAAGCTAGGGTACCTTTGTCCTCGATCGTTAAATGCTTTTGTCAAGAATAGACTCCTTATGGTGTTAGAAACACTGGAGGATCGCGGAATTCCCCCTCTTGCCTAGACAAGAAGAAGGGTCGTCCCCTCTCTACCATGCACAAAAATGGATACGATGGATAAAGGGATCGATAGATATTTGAGTTTCACTTTGGGAGTTTGCTTTTGTTTTTGTTTTCTTTTTCCCCCCAATTTCTTGTGGCATATAACATTTGAGAACACTTTCTTGCCATTTCTTTTTGATTTTTGGCATTTCAATACTTGACAATTTTTACATTTCTTTTTGAACATTTTCAAAGTCACCCCAATTAGTAACGAGGGTGCCATGTATTTGAAGCTTTAGGAGTCTATTTTTGCTCCTCTTTTCATTTGATGCATTTTTGCAAACTTTTTCTTTTCTTTTCATTTCTTTGAACTCAAATTGATTTCTTTTTATGCCCATTCCCTTTGATGACAAAAATATGGTAGAACATGGATGATGGATGGATGGATGCATGGTTTCAAGGGTCACCTTGGAATAAACGGTAGCCAAGGAGTTATCACACCACAAGGTACTCTTGACTAGGCCTTAATCCATGGGTCAAAGGATACTAGCATGACACATCCTAGGGTGTTTTACAAGTATTCTAACAAGCAAAGTCTTAAGAAGAAGAAGCATCTACTAGGGCCTATATACACTTGTCAAGCTTCCCAAATAGACGGTTTCACAAAATTTTTCTAACCATGCAAACTACATGCCATGATGCAACTAACATTTATACATCCTAATGCAAATGATTCTACCAACTAGTATGCTATATAAACTAAATGCAACTCCTAAATTCACATTGTTATACCGCATCAATCAAAATAAAGCCACATAGTCATTAACATAAAGAGGAAAAAGGAGATTGGAAAGATCATACCATGCGGTCTTCAATATCCTCATGTCTCGGATGTGGCGTAGTCAATCAATGTGAACAAGGATAGAACAAACACAATATATACAAGTCTACACTACAAAGGAAATGAACTTGTTTTTGGATTTTTCAATTTTTCAAATTTTTATGGTTTTGTTTTTATGAAATTAAAAGACATATTTTTGTGATTTTTCGAAATTTTTCAATTTTTATGCATTTTGGAATATAAATTCCCATCCCCCACTTTATTTTGGACATTGTCCTCAATGTACATGTAGGAGTAGGAATGAAAAAGAAATACATGTTTTTGGATTTTTGATTTTTTTAAATAGAGTACAAATGCAATATGATATGCATGCTCTAACTAAATGCATTTCTATATGACATATATAACAAATGAATGCAATCTAAACTATAGTATATGATGCATGATTTCTAGTAAACTATGGTCACTTATGATCAAACCTCCCCAAACCGATTTAAACACTATTTCTAATGTAGAAATGAATAGGTTTGGTCATTAGTAACTATGCATGAATTCTAATCTATTTGCAACTATCTATATGAATCATGTGATATATATTACAATGCAAACTAATGTAAATGAACTTGACTAATGCAATATAATACAAATGCATGCAAAAGCTACACTAAATGCAATGTAAATGCAAAAGAGAGAGGGAGATGGGTATCATACAAATGGAAGTGGTGAAGTAGGCCTCTTTCACTCGTCATCCTCATCTTGGTCGTAGCCATAACCATGAGAGCTTCCGGCTTGATCATGTCCCGGAGCTTGGCCCCAATATCCTCCTTGGTCAAAATCTCCTCCTTGTCCCGAGTACCCTCCACCTTGGCTAGAATGCCCTCCATCGCCGCGACTCCTAGTTTGGTCCCCATAATTTGGGAACAAGAGCTCCGGTTGTGCCCAAGAGGGCTTAGGACCATTGGGGTCAATATACCCTTGTTGAGCCATGTTATAGTATTGGGGGTAGAGGGCTAAGTAATTGTCTTCCCTCCCTTTGTGCACCCCAAGGTCCACTCTATTCATGAGTGCCATCAAATCATTAATACCCGGGGTGTTGGGGATTGCCGGTTGAAAAGGGGTATGCGGAATAGGGTAAGGTGGGATAGGGACGTAGGAAGGTGGGCGCATTTGTATGCCCGGCCCTCCACGAGGTGGTTGACGGCGTGGCTCCTCCCTTTGAGGGGGATTTTCAAGAATTTGGATATCAAGGAGGTAGCTTGGTGGAGGAGAGTATGGACTCAATCTTGGGTCAATGTCCGGTATCTTCCATCCTTCAAGGATCATTGAAGTGCAACCCTTGGTGTACCATTCCACACTCCCATCTTGAGTGTAGTTGCACCATCGGTGACTATAGAAGATGGTGTGCTCATCAATCAAAGTCCTCCCTTCAAGAGGAATATAGGTTCCTCGGGCATTGAACCCGGGACAAAGGTGTTTAGCCAACATTGTAATTAGACCTCCCATCACGAAGGTTTTAAGTTGAGACGTCCCTTGAGCAAAGTCATTGAACCTATTGAGTATCTCAAGTGGCGTATTGAAGTTATAACGCCTCACCGCTCGAACATTCAAATGAGACTCAAGAAAAGTTAAGTCGATGAGAGTACATCGATCTTGCTCGTACCTCCCATTGATGCATCCGGCTACAAAGCGTTCGGTGAATCGGATCACCGGATGTTGAATAGCAAATGTATAGCAACGCTTTATATGGGTAAAGTTCCTCCCGGAGATAGCTTTCCAAAGAAAGTCCACATTAAAATTATCGGGCTTTTCGGTATAGGCGGTGGGTATTTCAAGACCGAAAACATAGGCAAATTCCTCAAGAGAAAGAACATGGTCTCGGTTGCATAACCTAAATTCTATGCCTAAATTGTTGCGGGCATCCGCTATAATGCGAAGGCTACTCAAGAACTCAAGGGTGAGACTAAGGTAAGTGTCTTCATGAGCATGGAAAAGGTCCCCAATGCCAAGGCCATTGAAGAACATCTCGGTAGGGTACCTTATCTTAAGGATTTCCAATACCCTAGTGTCAACAAATTGAGTAGGTTCGTATTTCTTACCTAGAAGCTCGACGAAATTTTCGCGTTGGTCGTCGGATAGAAAGATTACTTCTTGGAAGTTGTTGAGTTGTTCAATACCTCCCCTCATTATCACATCTCGTGGTGTTGAAGAAGATGATCCCTTGCGCCTCTTCCCGATCGATTCAATCAATTTCTTGGCCTTTCCCTTGGAAGTCATGTTGGTGATGGGGGTGATGTGGGTGTTTTTGAGGATATGGAGGTGATTTTGAGGATTGAGGAGAGTGTTTAGGGTTTGGTGAGATGAGGAAATGAGGGAGAAAGGGGGGGTGTTTATATAGAAGAAGAAGGGAATCCGAACGGATAGGGTTGGACCTAACCCGTTTTTCTCGCGTGAACATTACAATCCGAGCGGATTCAAGTCGAGACGGGCGGATTCTCGATGGGCAAGACGGGCGTCTTCTGTAGAATCCGCACGGATTCTAGAACAGAGAATTCTGTTGGTCGAGAAGCAGGGACAAGACGGGCGGATTTCGTACGGGACGGACGGATTGATCAGGACGGGCGGATTTTTGATAATCCGCACGGATTTTGGCACAGATTAAAATCTTGCTTCTGGTCGTCATACGGGACGGGCGTCCCGTGAAGAGGACGGGCGGATTGGAAGGGACGGACGGATTTCTTTGAATCCGCTCGGATTCTTCCTCAGTTTCAGCTTTTTCTTTTCCGTGGGCCCTGGACGGGCGGATTTGCTTGGATCCGAGTGTCTCTGCTTCATTCTTCTTCCTCTTTCTTCTGTCGTGAAATGATAAACCCCTTTTCACTGATTTTCTCCTTTTTCCTTATCTTTTTCTGAAATTTGCTCACAAATCATGTAAGATGACTCTCTCTCTCTTCTCTCTTATGCAAGAAATTAAATGCAAAAATAAAATGTACAATATTATACAAAAAAAAAGGGTTCAAGAAATATCTTACAAATGGTGGTTTGAGGTAGGACTCCACCAAACTAGTTCAATTTGTAGAAGTTCTTATCCATAGAGCTCAAGGCTCTCAACAAAAGGTCAAAAGCTTGTGAACAAGCTCCAAACAAGCATAAGTATGGGTTGCTCCACTTGAAGATGAAATTTGGCCAGGGAGGCTTGTAGAATGTTCTCTTTCTTGCCTTCTCCTTAGCGTTAGAGCTTTCCCAATGGTTCACGTAATTATATTCATGATTCTTGTTAAGATTGAGCGTGAAGCGTGGTTCATTTTCATCCGTGGACTTCCACTTACCAACTTCTTCTTCAATTTTGGTGATGATGATAGCGTTTTGATTCTTCAATCCTTCCAAGGTGGAAGGAGAGTTTTCATGACTTTGATGATCGGATACCATAGGAGTTGAGATTATGGGTGCCAAATCTTCACAAGTAGCCTCACGAGCAATTTTCTCTTTGAGCTTTTTCACCAAATAACTCTTGTAAGACACTTTGGCTTTTTGAAGAAGATTTAACATATCCTCTTCAATGATCATTGGCTCCATGATAGGTGCCAAGTGGTCTTCATGAAGGATAAAGGAAGGACGTTCTTCTTCATGATAAGGTATCTCAAATGTCTCAAGGTTAGGCTCCTAAAGCAAGGTGATATTGTGAATCCCTCCTCTAGGTTCATCATCATTGTTGCTATCTTTATGTAAATCATGAATGGGGGCTTTATCTAGCTCTTTTTCCAACACCTCACCGTTCACATCAAAGGACACACCTTCATACTCGCAAAGGTTAAGAACATTTGGTTTGCTCAACCTCATGTCTTCTTCAAACACGACACTCTCATAGTCACAAGAGCTCAAGGAACTTGGCTCCTCCCACTTTTCATCTTCCATGTCAAATGTCACTACTTCAAACTCGCATTTATGCTCAATATCCAAAGAACGGTGGTGAGGGGTTGCTTGGAATTCTTTTAATTGGGCAATTTGAATCCCCAATTCCTTTCTTTGGATAGCGATGTTTTTAAGAATATCTTCTTCTTTTCGGCTCTCTTCTAGCATTTGTTTGAAGAAGTTTTGTTGGTCTCCCATCATTTGGAGGATCATGTTTTGAATGGGTTCATTTCTTTGTTGTGGGTGGGTGTGAAAATGGTTGTATTGTGGCAATTGAAGTTCATTGTGAAATGGGTATTGGGTGGGGTGATTATGGTGGGAAAAGTTGGGGTAGTAGTTAGGATTTTCATTGTACGAATAATAAGGTAGGTTTGTGTTGACTTGCTCCTCAAACTCCCCATACCCATAGTCATACTCAAAAGATCCACCACATACTCCATGTACCAAGTCTTGGGTCATCATAGCTAAGACAAGGAAACAACTACAAGCATGGAAACTACACAAAAATGGTAAGAACAATCCTTGAGCAACAAGTTCCTCAAGGTGAAAGCACAATTAAAATAGACAAACAAATAAGAACTTAATCACATAGCACCATCCCCGGCAACGGCGCCATTTTGATGAGAGTGTCGTCGTGGCTCTCAATCAAACACATTTATAATACTCAACAAACAACTAGTTAGCGGTAAGTCGAGGTCGATCCATGGGACGGTGTGCTTTGGGTTCTAAGTCTATCCATCTCAATTTATGCTAGTGTCACGATTTGTTTGGGTTTGTAGTCGTGTCTAAACTAATGCAAGCAATGTAGTAAAACAAACAATAAAAGAAGGATGTAAACAATTGATTAAGAGTGCTAGGATATCATGGGGTCATGGGGAATTCATGGTGTTGAACATACAAACATGTTTACAAGGTTGCAAGCAATTAAGGTTGTGGAGAAACCGAGTTGGGTTATATCTTACGGTTCTTAGGAAGAGTTGGGTCCTGGAGCCGAATCGATTAGATTGTACAACACCTACAAGTCGACTTACTTTCCTCCTAATCAACTTCTATGCATGGTCTAACAAGACTCGAGTTGGTTTATATCTTACAAGTCAAGTTGAGTAGATAAGAGATGGTAAAAATGCAAGGATTCATAGGCTTAGCATTTCATCAAACATAACATGTGCATAAATTTGACATCACAACAAGCAAGCAATTTGATTATGAAAACATATTAGATTAAGCATGAATCAATCCCCATGTTTGTTTCCCCTAATTACCCACTAATCCTAGCTAAGAAATTACTCACTCATTATCAAGTTTAGCATGTTAACAAGGTTGTCAATCATATTAACAAGGTAAAACATGATGAACAAGTAAGAAAGATTAACAATAATTAAAACAAGGATTAAGAGGATTATACCTATGGAGATTCCAAAACAATAATGCAAAGAATAATAGAAGAAACTTGATTGATTGATTGAAGGTTGTCAATCCTCCAATAATAACCCAATAATCTTCAATTACCCAATAATAAACTTGAATAATAAACTTGAATAATAATTAAGGAGAGATTAATGTGTAATTTGTGGAAAGATTGAAGAGTAATCTATTCTAATCTACTCCTAATCTAATCTAAAGAAGGATTTTCTACTCTAAAACAACATGCCTGATTAATTACAAAGATGGGGTATTTATAGGGGAAATTAGGTGGGATGCATTAGGTTAACTAAGGGCTAAACTAGTAATTACACTTTTTAAGTTGAGCGAGGAGACTCCGGTATTTCTTGAAGGAAGGGAGTCTTTCTTTGAAGCTTGGAGAAGACGAAATCATGCTGTGAAGGAATCCGTGCGTATTGGGGTCGGGACGGGCGGAATCTGGCAAAGGAATCCGAGCGGATTCTGGGGAATCTGGACGGATTCTAGTGAGGCAAGCCGAGCGGATTCAAAGCAGGACGCTCGGATTGTAGAGGGGAGACGGGCGGATTTGAGACAATCCGCTCGGATTGTCCTTCAGCAGTGGTTCTTCTTCCTTTCTTCCCTTTTTGCTCATTTTCATTTTATTCTTGTGAGATTGGTCTTTAGCCTTTGCTTCCTCTTCATACTAGTCCATCTAGTGTCATCAATAAGCTTCCAAATATGCACGAAAGACGGGACTTTCCGCCTTATTATCTCCTTTTCTACAAAACATATGAAATGCGATAGAAAAGCAAATAGGAAGGTTTTGACGGATAAAATGGCCATGAAATGCTATAATAGTATGCAAAATAGGCTCAATTAGGGGACTAAATGTGCGCAAATAATGTTCACATCATTCTCCTCACCTTCCCTTGCAAAAGGGTTGATGAACTCAATAGTGTTTGGTACAACCTCACTAATACCTCTCAAAGTACCTCTAGCAAGTCTTCTATTGTTTGTCAAAGTCCTTTCAATTTTGTGATCAATGGGTAACAAGTTACCTAGTGATCTTCTAGACATGCAAAATATCAAACAACTTAAAAATAATTAGAACAAACCTTGAGGTGTTTTACTTCCCCAAGGCAAAGTAAGACACAACTAATAACAATCTAAGAAAATTAAATCAAGTTAACACCGTCCCCGGCAACAGCGTCATTTTTGGTCGGTTTATTTCTCACTCGGAGCTTTACTTTTCGGTTACTTGTCGTTAGGAGCACCTAGACCAAAACAATATTTATAACTTCACAAACAACTCTACTATTAGTAAAGAGGCAAGTAAAGGTCGGATCCCAAGGGACGGGTATTGATGTAGGATTTTCGATTACAAGTAGCGGTGTCTAGGGGTGTCACGATTTGGGGTTGAGATGAGAAGATCACTAAACTAAATAGCAATGAAATTAAACAAGCAAGATGTTTAAAAAGGGATGTAAACAATTGATTAAAAGCACTAGGGTGTCATGGGGTCATAGGGGGATTCATGGGAATTGATCATACAAACATACTCTCAAATTATAAGCAAGCAATTATTGTTGTGATGGATCGAGTTGGTTTATATCTTACAATCCTAGGAAGGTTTGGGTCCCGGAGCCGAATCGATTAGATTGTACAACACCTACAAGTCCACTTAATCCTCCCTACTCAACTATATACATGGTCTAATGAGACTCGAGTTGGTTTATGTCTTACAAGTCTCATTGAAAAGGTAAGTGATGGGTAAAAAATGCACGGATTCATAGGCTCGTATTTCATCAAACATAACATGTGCATAAGTTGAGATCACAACAAGCAAGCAAATAAACTATGAAAACATATTAAATTAAGCATGAATCATCCGCCATGTTGGTTTCCCCTAATTACCCATTAACCCTAGTTAAGGAAACTACTCACTCATTATCAAGTTTGACATGTTAACAAGGTTGTCAATCACATTAACAAAGCAAAACATGATGAATAAATGAAGATGATTAACAATAATTAAAAAGGGATTAAGAGGATTATACCTAGTAATGATTCCAATAATAAAGCAAAGAATAATAGAAATACTTGATGATTGATTGGAAGGTTGTCAATCTCCCAATAATAACCCAAATAATCTTCAATTACCCAAAATAAAAGATGAACAAAAGAGAGATTAAGGAAATGAGATTTGTATTAATATTTGATTAGAAGTTGATTACAAGATTAAGAAGAGATTAGAAAGATATAAACTACACTAAAGATTGATATGAAGAAAATGATTATCTAATTAGACTAATGGGGTATTTATAGTGGGGATTAGGTACACAAATTAGGGTTTACTAAGGGCTTAAATGACGATTAAGTCCTTGAGGAATTGCTCCTCTCAAAAGAGATGCCGATCTCCTTTTTGCCGGTCTTTCATAAATATGCGCATCTTTCATGGAGCATGAAGAAAGGACGTATGGGGCTGTAAGGGAATCCGAGCGTCCAAGGTGTCGGGACAGGCGGATTTCCTGGTGGCTGGACGGGCGGATTGTTAAGCAGGACGAGCGGATTGTTGGGTTGCTGGACGGGCGTCCCTTCTGCAAAGACGCTCGGATTCTGCTCGTGTTGGACGAGCGTCTTCTATCGGTGGACGGGCGGATTGTCTCACAGCTTCCTTTTCTTCTTTCCTTCTTCCAATAATCCTCCGGGATTTAGTCGGGGATGTAAGGATTTCTTCATCATTGCCCATCTACTATAATATGTAAAAAGGCCTTCTAGTCTTGTCTTCTCTTTGATGCTTGGTCATTAAATTTGATCAATTTAGCTCTATTTTGCCATGAAAATGCAAGGTTTGCACTCCTCTCCAACCAAGGAAACAAAACCTCAAAGAATATACAAAACAAAGGACTAAAGATAGTAAATGACCCAATTATGCATTAAAAAGCATAGGAACGAGGCTAATTCGGGGGCTAAATATGCTCAAATAATGGTCACATCACCTATTTAGGCGCGGGTCAACAGACGATGAAAGACGTCTTCTGACCATTAAAAGGGGTCGTTAAATGTATTGAAAAATGGGTGTTTAAACCCGTCTTGATTTGAAAAGGCCGTTTAGGCTGCTTTTGTGCTAATTTGAAGAACGAGACTTGAATAATCGTCATTGTTTTGACAATATTCGACGTCGGGTTCGGTTTTGTAAGCTTGACATGAATAGTTTTGAAAATGATTATGTACTAATTGTTTTAAGTTCATTTGTTTGTAATTAGTTAACGTTCATCATCGTACTCGGGTTAAAATCCGACATGGTATGTAGAACCAAGGATGATTTTTTGTTGGTGACTAATACATTTTTTTTAAAAATGTAAAGAAATGAGAAAGGCTTTAAAATACCCTTCAAAATTTAAAGAAAAGAGAAAGGCTTTAAAATACCCTTCAAAATGTAAAGAAATGAAATAAAAGGGTTTAAAATACATTTTATAATGTAATTAACCAAATATTATCACGGAAACACGGATTAAACCGTCATGGTATTAGGAACCAAGGGTGAAAAATGTTTCAAGGTTAAAAACTTGTCATAAAAATGGTTTGAAATATTTGAAATGGTAAAAACCGATTACAAATATGAAATGAAAATAAAAGGGAGGAAGAGACCAAACATGTTATGCATGTTTTAGCATATTATAGTCATGAAACAGATGAAAAACATGATAGAAGAAGATTTTTACACACTCATACTTACATGCTAGGCTTGAGACGAGAAATCGACGAAAGTGTATCAACTCGTTTGGTCGGAAAACTCGGTTTGAAAACCGTTTTAGCAATGTAAAAAGAATGTTTTAAGTTTAGTGATATTGTAGTGGTCGAGATGGCCGGTCAAATGATTTAATGCACGATGACGGTACCAAACAATGTGTAAGGCTTGTGTTTACGATCGGTAGGTCGTAAACACGTGTCGGTTTGTGACTTTAGAAGTCGAGTCTAGAAGTTTAAGAGAGAGGTGAGGGGGCGGACACTCGCGTAACTTTGAAATGGTGGCACTTGAGGGGTATTTATAGGAAAATGGGTGGTTGTGTGCGTTTTGAGTGACGTGGCTGCATGGGCTGCTCGAAGAGGCGCGAGCCATTTCGCGGGTCTTTGATGAGTTTTGTCACTATCACGCAATTGCAATCATGATTTGTTCTATCCTAGGTTTTGGATGAACTTGATTTGTACTTGACCATTAAGGATTCGGGGAAACCTTAACATGGAAGTCTTTGAAAAGTTTGTTTTTTGTGTTTGACTCGATTTGACTCGTTAGTGGAGTCGGGATTTGAATTTTGAGTCGTTTTTGGTCCGGTGTTGGTTTTGACTCTAATTAGTGTCATTGTGACCCCGTCGGTATGCATTAAACACTCCAGGTACTTTTGAAAAGTTTTGAAATGTTTTATTTTCAAAATCGTTTTAAGTTTTCTGACGTATAGTTGTACAAAACTGTCGATCAAACGCTGCGATTCCTAAGCATGTTTTAGTCCGATAATCATTGGGTGTTTGTTGGAGACTCAACAGATACTGGGTTTCTACAGAGCCCCTAATTTAACTGAGGCTTGGACAGGGCGAAAGTAAAAGTAGAGCCCCCAGGTCAATCGAAGATTACAACTTGGGGACTGAAGCGACGTCGAGGCGGCTCGAAAGGATTTGGGCCAAGGACCTGCCGTCGGGAAGGGCGACGCCAAGGCGACACGAGAGTACGAGCCAAGGACCTGTTATCGGGAACAGTTCAGAGTTTGTCGACCGTCCGTGCGGGTCGTTTAAAGTCCGTTAGAGTACGTATAAAGGCTCGCCAGCCATAAGAAGAAGTCATACCTGAGGCATCTTCGGTATATGTCCTTGAGTCATTTCTTGTTTGCGGACAAAGGCTCACAAGCTGTGTCGCGGATATGCAGGGGCTCGCCAGCCGCGGGGCGTATATGAAAGGGGCTCGCCAGCCGTAGTGCGTATATGAAAGGGGCTCGCCAGCCGTGGTGCGTCTATGAATGGGGCTCGCCAGCCGTGGTGCGTATATGAAAGGGGCTGGCCAGCCGCGGTGCGTATATGAAAGGGGCTCGCCAGCCGCGGTGCGTATATGAAAGGGGCTCGTCAGCCGCGGTGCGTATATGAAAGGGGCTCGCCAGCCGCGGTGCGTATATAAAAGGGGCTCGCTAGCCGCGGTGAATGTGATGCGTTTCGAGGCTCGCCAGCCATGTGCATTGTAAGGCTCTCCAGCCATGTGCGTTGTAAGGCTCACCAGCCATGTGCGTTATAAGGCTCGCCAGCCAAATGCGTTGTAAGGCTCGCCAGCCATGTGCGTTGTAAGGCACGCCAGCCATGTGCGTTGTGAGGCTCGCCAACCATGTGCGTTGTAAGGCTCGCCATCCATGTGCGTTGTAAAGCTCGCCAGCCATGTCGAAGGTCGATTGATTGACCGTGGGAAATAGCCGCGTTGGATGGGTTTATTTCGAGAAGTCCTTTGTATTAGTGGGCTCCGTGAGGAAGCCTCTGATATCCTGTTGGGGAATCTCGGGGTTTGTATTGAATGTTTGTGCTGTCGGAAAGTGACAGGTATGTGAGCCTGGCCCCCGTGGTCGGCGGTGATTTTTGAATCTCGACGAGAGATAGCGGTTTTATTACCGTTGGTTTTGTAGGAAAAGGACAGATGCGTATTCTGTCGTTTGATGTGTGTTTGGGGAGGACGACTTTAATTTCGTCTTCTCACGATTTGGGATTGAAAAATTTGTGAGAATAGCGGGTTTGAATCCTGCTATTGGTTTTGTGTTTTTTTTTTCCAGCTGGGGGCTTTTAATGCCGCCGTCAAAATTTTGAAAATAGCGAATTTGAGTTTCACTATTTTGTGTTTGAAGCGACGGTTTTTATTGTCGTCGTCGAAAATTTTAGGAAATAGTGAATTTTGAATTTCACTATTATTGTTTTTGAAACGACGGTTCTTATTGCCGTCGTTGAAATTTGAAGAAATAGTGAATTTGAATTTCACTATTATTAATTTGAAGAAATAGTGAATTTGAATTTCACTATTATTAATTTGAAGAAATTGTGAATTTGAATTTCACTATTATTGTTTTTGAAATGACGGTTCTGATTGCCGTCGTTGAAATTTGAATAAATAGTGAATTTGAATTTCACTATCATTGTTTTTGAATTTGGAGTAACGTTTTTTTACTGCCGCCGTTGAAATTTTGAGGAAATGGTGAATTTGAATTTCACTATTAATGTTTGTGTGTGACGGTTTTTATTGCCGTCGTTGAAATTTTTTGAAAATAGTGAATTTGAAATTTCACTATTATTGTTTGTGTGTGACGGTTTTCATTGATGTCGTTGAAATTTTGAGAAAATAGTGAATTTGAAATTTCACTATTATTGTTTTTGTGTGACGGTTTTTATTGCCGTCGTTGAAAATTTGAGTTTGTTTGTGATGGTTTTTATTGCCGTCGTTGAAAATTTGAGTTTGTGTGCGAAATTGGGCCAAAGCCCAAAATTTCGCTGAACAAAGCAAGGGGACACCCCATTGAGGCACGAGTCCTGCTGCGAAGTAAGGGAGCTTCCCTATTTTGTAGAAAAGACGCGAGAAACAGGACGATCCTCATTCATACTTCGTCTTCCTCAAACACACGACAAAACACAAGAAATCGCCATTTTTGGGTCTTTTTTTTCTTGTTTGCCTTTGTGCCATTGCCAACATGTCATCTCAAGGTATGTAAATCCTCTTGAATCCATTTGAATTTATTTGTCTTTTTGTTGATTGAATTAGGGCAAAACCCTGAACCCTCAAAAATCGAATTGGGCGTTTTTGATTAAACCATTTTCGAGTGAAATTGATGATTGTATTAGGTTAGAAACCTATTTAGGAGTATAGGGGTGCTTTTAGTTTGCATTTTGGTCCCTGTTCCCGCTCCCCCATGTTCGAAAAACGTGAATGAGACGAGGAAACCGTCTCATTTCACAATGTCAAGTTTGTTTGCTTGAGTTGTGTGCCCCACTAGGTTGTATTGTAGTCGGGAAAGACCGTGTTTGCCATATTGAACCTTCGTCGGGGTATTGTGGCCAAAATTGGAATTTTTGCCTTTTGCGGCGGTCTTATGTCTGACGAAATAAGCATCTGTTTGAGCTTAAATTGAGTCAGTTTGTTTTGAAATGGACCTCGTTGGTAGTTTAGGTCGCTTTGGGACGTGACAGAATCACGTTGTTTTGTTGTGGTCGTATTTTGAGATTTTGACCTGTTTATGTTCGAATTGGCGTAAAACTGCCTTTTCGAGCTTTGGAAAATATCCCATTGTGTCGGGAATATTTTTTGGGTTGCTGGCGGACCTTGTGTGGGTCTTCAGGCGTTTTTTTATCGTTTTGACTCGTCTTTTCTTTGAAAGAAGGGGCGAGTCGTTTTTTTTTGTACGGTTTTTGTGGATTGTTTTGTTGTTTTTTGTTCGGTTGGGTTTGAGGCGGGATTGCCCTTGTTTTGTTTTGCAGGTTTTTTTGGATTTATCCATATTGTACCGTCGTAATGCCGAAATTTCGGCTGACGTTTTTTTTTTTGTCCTTGATTGCAGGGGAGTGTTCGGGGCCTACTGGGTCTGTTGCGGAGACTTTGGAGGACCTGTTTGGGACTGGGCCGGCTAGTACTCCGACTAGCGTACCTGAGGTGGTAGTAGAGGATTCTTCCGAGGAGGAGGATCCCGCCGAGGAGGTTACCAGGGCTGAGGGAGCCATTGAGGCTCGTGAGGGGCCCGTTGTTGGGGCTGTTGGTGCTGAGGGAGCCGCTAGGTCTCGGGAGGAGCCCGTTGTTGAGGCTGCTGGTGTTGGGAGAGCTCAGACATGGTCTGGGGCTGGTACCTCCGGGAGGAGGGTTAGTACTGTTAGGAGGAGGGGTCCTCAGCCGACTAGACGGGAGTTGCAGAACGTCGTTAGGGTCGTTGAGAGGCCTCCTCCCCGTCGTGTGGAGTCTCGTGGGCAGAAGAGATGGAGGGTGGAGACGGTTGAGGACGACGCTCACGTTGCGAGGGCTGAACCTGCGGGCGGCGCGTGCTTGGGCTGAGGGTTTTGACGATAGCCCGTTGTTGCTCTGGCTAGACACTCACCTCTCCTACCGTGCATACGAGGTCCTGGTAAGTTTTACCGTTTTGTCGAGCTTTTGTTGTTTTTGACATTTCAGACCTGAATAGGTGTTCTAACGTTGTTTGTTTCCCAATTTCAGGAGATTGGTACCATGAACACTTTCTCAGGTTTCTCCACTTGTCTAGGTTTCTACGACGTTCTCCGGGCCGGTACGAGGGCGTTGATAGAGTGGTCGGCTTTGGGGCCGTTGGTGGCTGCTTGGCGGGATATTCACATGGCTTCAATTAGGTCGAACCTGTGTCTTATCCGCGCCATGTTGGACCGTTATTGGGACACGACGTCATCGTTCCACATGGAGTTTGGGGAGGTTGGTGTGACCTTCGAGGATTTTGCCATGATATCGGGCCTCCCCTGTGGCGAGACGCCTGTTGAGTTCCCGGAGACACCGGAGAGAGTGTCCTCCCTGCGGTTAAGGGTTTGATCGGCAGAGTTCTGCCCGAACCCTATGACATCACTCCTTACTTGATCGCGAACACGTATGTGAGGGATCACTTTAGGGGGATAGCGGTGGGCTACGCTCCGGCGCCGTTGGCGAGTCCGGAGGCTGAGGCTAGAGCTGACGCGCATGAGGCACGGTTGTGGTTGTGGTACTTCTTGGGTACCACGTACTTTGGTGACAAGGGTGAGCGCTTGTCAACCAAGGTACTTCCTCTTCTTGCTCGCCTCGACACTTTGGGTCAGTTCGACAGGGTTACGCCGGCCTTGGCGAGTTTTACCAGTTACTTGCACGCTGCAGTGTGTCCGGAGGTGATATGGGATGGTAGTTCTCCTGCTTTGGTTGGTCCCGGCCTCATCTCGGAGGTACGAGCGCCTTTGTAGTTTTTTTTGAGTTTGATTTTGATTTGATTTTGAGCTTGGCAATTTTTAAAAGATTGGCTGATTTGTGGTTGCTTAGTTTTGTTACAGGCTTGGTTGTATGCTTACTTCATCCCTCTGCGCCCGGGGACTACTGGTGGCATTCCTTCGACCTACCTTGCCGTGAGGGCTTGGACGGTGGCACAGAAGAAGTCGACTAAGTTGACTTATGAGGACTGCAGGCATCGGGTGAACGCCCTCCGAGTTGCTGACGTAAGTTGTTGTCTCTTACCCCTTTTGTTTTGTAGAAATAGTTAGAGGTAGGAAGACTAGGTAGCTTAGAAGCCCACAGTTAGTTGATTAGCCCTTTTTCAAGCGCAGTCTGTCGGGTGGCGTTGTGAGCACTACACAAACGTACCGGCCGCTATCAGGGAGCATTTGCGACCTCGCAGTTCCCAGCGTTTGTACCTCGAGACGGCGATCGAGCCGGTTTGGTACCTGGGCGAGCGTTTAGCTCGTCAGTGTTTTACTGAGACCTTCGTGGTACTAGTCTTTCCGCCTAGGGTGTTGTTCCAGGAGTCGACGCCTGACGAGGTTGAGGAGCACCTTCACGGTCACGGAGGTGAGGAGCTGTTGTTGCGAGAGGCCGACTACGACACCTTCCGGTTGTCGAGGCTTGCCTGGTACCCGATCGAGGTATCTTTTCCTCTATTCTTTGTTTTCATTGCCTCTTTTCGATAGAAGGGTTTGTTACCTTCGATGTGGACCCAAATTGTAGGGGGTCGATGTGTTGATGTTGGCCCAGCCCCAAGTTTTATCCGATAGAGACCACCTTTCAGTGGCAAGGGGGTGAGGAGCTACCGCTGCACCTGCCAGAGCCCGCGGTCGTTGAGGTGACTGATGCTGGCATGTAGTGGAGGTTCACTGTTTTAAGGGTGAGTTTCTGATCTGAAAACTCCTCCTCATTCGTGTTGTGTTGTATTGATGTACCCTTCTGGTTGTAGGATTGAGACCCAGGGGTTGGGGATCACTAGTCGAGACCAGGAGTTAAGGCGTCGCGAGGACGGGTTGCGGAGCCGAGATGCGGAGATTGCGTCTCTGAGGGCTCAGTTGGCTACGGCGGAGGAGCTTCGCATCACGATGGAGTACGAGACGTTGGAGAGTTCTCCGGAGAGAGGGCCCGAGCAGGAGGTTGTGTCTGCCTTGCCCGCGACTCCTCGTGAGACCGGGACTGGTCTGACGGAAGGCGCTGAGTAGTTGTAGTTGTTTGTCCGTGTCTTGGACTCTTGTTTGTACATATTTACATTTTGCGTGAAGCGATTTTTATATATGTGTTTTTGGATTATGGTTTATTTGTGATTTTGGCTTTTTTGTGCTGTGTTTCGGAGAAGCGCTATCGGCTGTTAGTTCCCCTTTGCTTCGCACTAGTTCCTGCATCGTTAGTGTAGAAAACAGGCAACAGGTAGCATGTACATATAAATGTAAACACGTAAAAGCATTTGATGGAAACCAAATTAGCCACGATGACTCGAAGTTAAGATCGAAATTCGAAATGATATTTTGAAAATTCCGCGACAAGTCGTCACGTTTGGATTTCTCAAAAAGAAATTGTTTTGAAATTTTGCGCAATTAACTCTGTTTTGAATTAAATTGCATCGAAGTTTGCTGGAATTGATTCGTAACTCGAAAAATTAAAACTCAAACCGTCAGGGGTTAATTTTAAAGTAGTTTTTTTTTTTGCGAGTGTATTTGATTTGATTTTTGTGAGGTCAAGACTCGGATTTGCGAGAGCTTGAAATTTTGAAGAAAACTGACGTCGTGTTATCAATTTTCAATTTTTGTGGAACATGCGAAAAAGCGAAAAATTTTCGGAATTTTGAGAGACGCGGAAACGATCCATCGCGGATCAGGGTGACTCGCCCTTCCCCCTAAAAAAAGAAGAGAAAGAAAAAACCGTATGTTTAGAGCTGCGTCATGGAAACCGTGTCGGATTTCGTAAAACACGAAAACAAGGAAATGTGAGTGTGAGAAAGCACAAAACATCACGAATAGGCCCGAAGAGGCGCGAGTCCTGTGGCGGGAGGTTTGAGGTGTCAGGAAGAAACACAACTTGAAAGGGACAATTTAAGGTGCAGATCTTGAGGAACAGCCCAAAGAGGCGCGAGGCTACTGGCGATAGAAGTCAGCTTCCCCTTTTTTCGGAAAAAAAAAAGCGCTGATTGTTTTGTTATAAATAGGGACATTTGTGCTTTATTGTTTCATCATCCGAAACACGAAAAACATCTCTACAAAAACCTTTCTTCTTCTTCCACAAAATTATTCATGGATGCTTTTGAGAATAGGTTGCGGCATTGGTGTCGGGATTTGTCACCTCCCGAAAAGTATCAACTCGTTGTTATGGGAGTTGGTCAATTGTTGGTGCTTCGTCAAGTCAAGGTGCAATCCCCGTTTCTTGAAGCATGCTCTCGGTTTTAGGATTCGAAACATTACGTTTTCGTTTTCTCGAAAGGTGAAATTTGTTCTCTTGCCGAAGAAGTAGGTGCCATTGGTGGGTGGCCGGGTTTTGTTCCGGTGCTTCCCCCGACTCGGTTGTGTTATAAGGAGAAGTTCCGTTCAATGTTGGGCTTGTCAACAAGTTATGTCAACTTTCTCTTTGCTCCTCATGGTGTGGATATGTTGGCTCTTACCAACATTTTCTCAAACCGGTTGGATGTTAATGTCTCGGAGATGGCTAGGAGAAGGGCCCTTGCCTTTTTCCTAGTGCATGCATACCTCTTTGTTGATGCCTTGAAGAAGGAGGTGTCAAAATGTTATGGTAGTATGATCCTTGTGCATGTTGTTGAGCAAATGGAGCATGGTAGGGATCCATCATGGTTGGTGCTTGGCGAGATCATCCAAGCTTTGGATAAGAAGGGCTTTTGTCGAGAAGCTCCCTCGTTTGGATCTCCAAGGATCCTCCCAGTGTGGCTATTGGAGAGGCTAAGGTATGTAGAGCCTCCGGCAGATTCTTCTTCTTATTCATTCCATGACCTTACTATGAGGAAGAAGTTGTACTCAGATAGTTTTGCATCCACCGAGGCCTATTGGACCTCGAGATTGGTGGAGGAGGGCGGTCCTCATATCCGTTGGGTGGTGCCATGGTGGCAATTGAGGTCCTTCACGGGGTTGTCCGCTTCGGTTGCTAGTCCTCGCTCCTTGATGGTGGTGGGTTTGAAGGTTGCTTCCTTCATTTATCCCAAAAGGCTTATTAGGCAAATGGGGCGTCGACAAAAGGTGCCCGCTCAATATACTCTCGTCCAAGAGAGTGTTTTTCGAAACTTCGAGCTTGTGGAGGTCTTCGAATGATGGTGGGCTACTCGGCCGATTTGGGAGGTACCAAACCCCGTTGCCTCCACATGGGTGACTCCCGCTTATGTCAAGTGGTCAAGAGCTCAAATCATGGAGGAAAGGTCCAAATCTCGTAAGGACGAGGTTGTTGATTTGAAGTATAGAGAGGTTGGAAAAAGCCCTATCACGACGCGGTTATCGTGGCGGTTCTAATAGAAACGACGCAAAAAGCCCAATAAATTGGCGAGAAGGAAATTTTTAAGCATGTAGGGGGTCTATAGTGGCGGTTTATGTAAGAACCGACGTGATAACATAAGCTTTTTATGGCGGTTCTAAATAGAAAACGCCACCATAGGTCTATTGTGGCGGTTCTGTTAACAACCGACGTTAAAAATGATGCTAAAAGTTACTACAAAGTGACAATATTTTAGGCTAAAAAACCGCCATTATATGTTTTTGTGTCGGTTTTTAATTAAAACCGATGACTTTAATAGAAAAAAAATCAAAATAAAAAAAAAACCTTTACAATTCCTTCGTCTTCTTCATTCCACAAAGCCAAAACCCAAAACCTAAAACCTGAAAAACCAAAACCCCTTTACAATCCCCTCACAATTCAACTCCGGTAACCACCGACGTCAGGCCTGCCCCACCTGCCCACCACCGCATCCCGTACGCCGAACACACTCATCTCTCATTCCTCTCTCCTTTCTTCCACTCGCCGCTGCTCAAGAGCACCAATCACCCTACAATCACCACCAAATATTTGTAATAAGTTGTCGCAGATGCCGATATGGAAAATTACAGATTCAATTACTCACCCCTCACACTAAAGCATTATTAAAAAAAAAAACACTACCGATTATTACCGAGGGTTTCAATTAGATTCATCAATTGGATTCATTTTCGTTTCAAATTTCAGTTTCTTTAACCAGGTATAGTATTCGAATTTCCTCTTATTCATTTGAATTATGTTTATCTAATTATTGGTATTGGAATCGCAACTTTTGTTCTCTTTGATTTTGTTCTGATGCGACGGTAACAAAAAAATCACCATTTTTTGTTTCTGATCAAAGTGACGAGATGATTATTGGTATTTGAATTTCAAATTTGTTCTGATTAGAATTCATGTTAGGGTTATGTTACGAAACATAAATTACGCATGTATGATGAATAAAGCACCCTTTTTATTTAGTTGATTGATTTCGGGCTGCTATTTCAGTTGAACGCATAAAACCGACTTCTTAAACTCGTGCTATTGGAGACCAGCAAAAAAGAACTTGGGCTACAGCCATAACATATGTTGTTGCTGCGACTTGTAAGGCATTACTAGCCTTTTTATTCGAGTTGAGAAGGCTAATATTTTCAGTGTAGTTTTATCATATACAAAGAATGTACCAGGCTACCAGCAGACTTGAATGTCCCAAGATGCATCATAAACGGACCATACAGCATGTCAGGGCAGATCACACGTTTCAGACGGATGCCACCACGTCCTGATGTATCAGGGTAAGAGTGCGAAGGTATGTGACAAGGCGTACCCATAGGAGGCATGTGATGTTTAATGTGTGTGTGTAAGAGTTAGAGTTGGTGTGAGAACCTCGTCCAAAAATGTCGCTGGCTAGAACAGGGCTTGGTATGCACTAAAATCGCACTTTAACGAGTATCCCTTCACTCTACTCTTATTGCTTTTGAGTCCATACCAGGTATATGCAGGAGTTAAAAACAGCCCTTACATACCTTATCTGAAATCTTGATTTTTTCTACTTCAGGGGCTCATATCTTACCTGTCAAATTTAATCCCCAGCCATGTCTCAATACAGCTGAGTACATTTGCTATTGTACTCCCAATGAAAAAAACAAATGATGGTCTCTTTGTACTGAATTTTCATAAATATAACAGTTAGCATTATCAATAATACCGCCCCGCTTCTTTACCGCCACCGGATTTCGCTCACTCTATGGCTCTCCCTCGCTGGTTGTCGCTGTCTATCTATTTCCTTCCCTTGCGCCTATTGTAATGGTAATTCACGAGAACCTCACGGCATAATTTGTGCATAATTGTGGTAAGATTGATTAAATGTTCTCCTTTATCTTTTAAGTTATTATTTTCATCAGTTTTATGCTATATTTTGCAATTGTGTTGATGAGTCGATATTTTTTTGGGGATTTAAAATTGATGCAGATTGTAGTGTGAATAGTTCTGGTGGAAGACGAATTTTATTAGAGCTATCACTATCTTCGATCATATAAGCGATTAAAATTACAAAAACTGTCTATATTACGTCCGTCATAACCATCGCTTGCCGCTCCTTTCCTCTCAGCAGCAACAAAGGTATAATTCACTATTTTCTACTCCAACATAGTTATTGTATTTGTACTTCATTTAGAATTATTGCTCAATTTGATTGTTGTTGTGTATTCTGATGTATGGTATTTTTCCAATTTATCTACTGATTGCCCTTAAGTAGAAAGCATTAACCCTAGGTTTTGCTTTTTCTCTTGTCGTAGTTTTTATACTTTGGAAATCTTCTGCTGCTTATGGATCACAGATTAGGAACAATATTGAAACTTTGTAACTCGGGCGTCTTTAAATCTTATGCAAACAATTTGCGCATCGTTAGTTCTTTACTGTGGATCTAATTCATCATTTTTTTTGTTAACTGTTTTCAAATAATGAAAGACTCTCGTCTTTTCTTTCCCATGTCTCTCCTTTTCAACAGTGAAATTTAGTAATCTGCATATCCTGCGTTGATTTTGATAATTTGTTCTTTTTTTGGTGAACTGTGAATATATTATATAGATAGATAATCATTCAAGGATTACATCAAAATCACCACCATTATGGACATACACATTACAAGCATTAAAAAGAACTAAACTGCTAGTAACTGACATGCCCAAACAGACTTTTGCACAAGCTCAATCTTAGAAGGCCTTTGAAATCGTGCTTGTAACTCTACTTTAAGTTGCTTAAGAACTGTCCATGGTGCTTGCAATCTTCCCTCCATTCTGCAGATATTACGAGCAATCCAAATGTGATATATCAGTCCAACAATAGCTGCTGCAATGATCTGCTTCTGAATGAGGGACTTACATCTCCACCTCCTAAACCAGTCACATAAGCCAGTCAATGGGAACTTGTAATCAAGCCATTCCCAGAGCAGGGACCAACAGTGCTTACTGTAACTACACTTATACAACATATGTGAATGATCCTCCAGATGATCTTGACATAGCTCACAATGCCCATCAGTCTGAATACCAAATGAACCCAGTCTGTCCTTTGTTAAAAGCCGCCCTTGCATAGCAAGCCAACCAATATAAGCATGTTTAGGGATAATAGAAGCATTCCAGATAAGTGGATACCAGGTCACCTTAGAATGTTCAGGCTGTAACCAAGAATACCCATCTGCAACAGTGTACCTCCCCTGATTCCTACACCAATTCCCACCAACAAAACCATCCTTAAGCTGATCTTTTACTTGACATATTTTCCTCCATGTCCAACTTGTATTAGTGGTAGGTTTATAATCCGTCCAAGGCTGATTCTTAATATAAATATGATTAACCCACCTTATCCATAAGTGATCAGCCTTAGCTGCAATCCACCACACATACTTCACAAGCATAGCAATGTTCCATTTCCTGCAATTCACCACTCCTAATCCACCACATTTTTTCTCATGGCAAACCTTCTCCCAAGCCACAGCAGGAGCTCTCAAATAAAGATCAGACCCAGACCATAAGTAATTCCTAAAGATCCTTTCCACCCTATCAATAACAGTTAAGGGAATGATAAAGATTCTGGTCCAGTAAGAGTGTAGTTGTGTGAGGACACTCTGAACTAAGACCAACCTCCCAGCATAGCTCAGTTTCCTAGCCCCCCAACTTCTGATTCTGCCTACAATCTTTTCCACGAACCTGGTACAGTCACCTATTTCCATTCTTTTATAAGATATAGGCACTCCAAGGTACCTAAAAGGAAAGCTCCCAATTTTAACCCCGGAAATGCTTAGCACATAATAAATCTCCTCCTACCTCATACCATTGAAATAGATATCTGACTTATCACAGTTCATCTCAAGCCCTGAAGTAGAGGAAAAAGTGGCAAAGGCCCTTAATAAAATAATAATTGATTGCATATCCCCCCTACAGAACAGTAACAGGTCATCTGCAAAACACAGATGGCTCAACTGCAATGGTTTGTATAAGGGATGAAAATTAAAATCCATAGTCAAATTCACCTCACTTAAAACCCTACTCAAGTATTCCATACATATAGTAAAGGGCAGAGGGGACATTGCGTCCCCCTGTCTTATCCCCCTCCTTCCCTGAAAGTATCCAAAAGAAGCACCATTAAGACTAAGTGTACACCATGGGGTGGAAACACACTGCATTATCCAATGCACCATTTGATCAGGGAACCCCAAAGCCTGTAACATGTCTTTGATGAAAGGCCATTCAATAGAATCATAGGCCTTTTTAAGGTCAATATTCATCATACTCCTAGGAGAACAAGCTCTCCTATTATACAATCTCACAAGGTCATGGCAGATCAAAATGTTATCCACTATGTCCCTCCCTTTAATAAATGCACTTTGATTGGCACTAATTATTTCACGAAGGATACTAGCAAGCCTATTGAAAATTACCTTGTAAATAGTCTTATACAGTATATTGCAACAGGCAATGGGTCTGAAATCTACCACACTAACAGGTCCGGGCTTCTTAGGAATTAGAGTAAGAGTTGTAGAATTGACCTATTTTAATAACTTGCCAGATTGAAAGAATTCAACGACTGCACATACAATATCCCCTCCAATTATATCATAAGGGTCCTTAAAAACTGTGATGAGTACCCATCAGGGCCAGGAGCCTTGTTGGGGGGAATAGAGAACAAAGCCAGCTTGACCTCCTCACCTGTCACAGCTCTGCACATATCAAGGCACTGTGCAGGACTCAGAATCTTTCCTTTCCTCACAGTGGGGATATGGACATGTCTAACTGCTTTGCTGCTGCCAAGGAGGTTCAGGTAATACTCAATAAAAGCATGTTCAATTGCCTCAGAAGTAGTACAACTGTTGCCATTCATGTCATTAATACTGAGTACCCTATTACAAACTCTCCTAGCTTTAATGGTGTTGTGTAAATATTTGGTATTATCATCACCCTCAGCAAACCATTGAGCCTTTGCTTTTTGAGCCAGAAAGCTATGCTTAGCATCCTCAAGCAATTTAAAACTCTGAGCAGCATCTTTTTCACTCTGTTGCAATAAGATATTAGTAGGATCAGCATGCAGTTTTTCCTGAATATGATGTAGCAACATTTTGGCCACATTTGCAGTGGCTTCTATATTAGCAAATGCATTGCCATTAAGCTGCCTGAGAGGTTGTTTCAGAAGTTTAAGTTTTTTAACAACTTGAAACATCTTATATCCAGCCACAGGTTGCACCCAAATATTGCCCACCACATCTCTAAAACCAGGATCAGACCCCCACATATTAAAATATTTAAAACTCCCTTTGCTTCTCTCCACATTAGGTCTCATATAAATAGTGCAAGGGCAGTGATCATAAAGACCTTCAGGATGAAACATAGTAATAGTCTCAGGATATTGTGCAAGCCACTCATCATTAGCCATAGCCCTATCTATCTTACTAAACATCATAGCCCCAGGCTCATGCTTATTGTTAAAAGTAAAGTAGGCACCCTGAGCAGGCAAATCAACAAGACCACACTCATCCACACAATCTTGAAATCCCCTCAGTTCTGCATTAGTGACTTCAGACCCTATCCTCTCACACATAGCAAGCACATTGTTAAAATCTCCCATAACCACCCACGGGCCATTAACACTAGTCTCCATATGAACAATTGACTCCCATAAAGCTGTTGATGTGACCATAATTAGAGCATATTTAGTCCCTGAATTAGCCTTGTTCTCATGCTTTTTAGTGCATATTTGGGTCATTTATTGTCTTTAGTCCTTTGTTTTGCATATTCTTTGAGGTTTTGTGTCCTTGGTAGGAAAGGAGTGCAAACCTTGCATTTTCATGGCAAAATGAAGCTAAATTGATTGAAGTCAATGACCAAGCATCAAAGAGAAGATAAGATTAGAAGGCCTATGTACATACTATAGTAGATGGGCAATGATGAGAAAAGATCCTTGCATCTCCGAGGAAATCCTCAAGGATTTTATGAAGAAAAAGGAAGAAAAGAAGAAGGAAAGAAGCTGTAAGACAATCCGAGCGGATTGTCTACAAGACGCCCGTCCAGCACCCACAATCCGAGCGTCTTCCCCCTGTGGACGCCCGTCCAAAACACCCAGAATCCGCCCGTCTTCCCCATCTGGACGCCCGTCCAGAATCACCAGAATCCGCCCGTCCCGTGCCCTGGACGCCCGGATTCTCTAACAGCCTTTTCGTGTTCTACAAGCTTCAAAGAAGGATGCGCATATTTTTCTAAGACCGGCGAAAAGGAGACCGGAGTCTCCCTAGAGACCGGCGATTCCTCAAGGACTTAATTGTCATTTAAGCCCTTAGTTAACCCTAATTTATGTACCTAATCCCCACTATAAATACCCCATTAGTCTAATTAGAAGAGCATGTTCTTCTTAGAAATCTTTAGTGTAGTTAATATCAATCAAATCTCTCTTTAATCTTGTAATCAACATTTAATCAAGTTTTAATACAAGTTTCATTTCCTTAATCTCTCTTTTGTTCATCCTTTGTTTTGGGTAATTGAAGATTATTTGGGTTATTATTGGGAGATTGACAACCTTCCAATCAAGCATCAAGTACTTCTATTATTCTTTGCTTTATTATTGGAATCATTAGTAGGTATAATTCTCTTAATCCCTTTTTAATTATTGTTAATCATCTTCATTTATTCATCATGTTTCACTTTGTTGGTATGATTGACAACCTTGCTAGCATGTTCAACATGATAATGAGTGAGTAGTTTCCTTAGCTAGGGTTAATGGGTAATTAGGGGAAACCAACATGGGGGATGATTCATGCTTAATCTAATATGTTTTCATAGTTTATTTGCTTGCTTGTTGTGATCTCAACTTATGCACATGTTATGTTTGATGAAATGCGAGCCTATGAATCCTTGCATTTTTTACCCATCACCTATCTTTTCAATGAGACTTGTAAGACATAAACCAACTCGAGTCTCATTAGACCATGCATATAGTTGAGTAGGGAAGACTAAGTCAACTTGAAGGTGTTGTACAATCTAATCGATTCGGCTCCGGGACCCAAACTTTCCTAGGATTGTAAGATATAAACCAACTCGATCCATCACAATAATAATTGCTTGCTTATAATTTGAGAATATGTTTGTATGATCAATTCCCATGAATCCCCTATGACCCCATGACACCCTAGTGCCTTTTATCAATTGATTACATCCCTTTTTAATCATCTTGCTTGTTTACTTTCATTGCTATTTAGTTTAGTGATCTTCTACTTCAAACCCCAAATTGTGACACCCTTAGACACCACTAGTTGCAATAGAAAATCTCATCTCAATTCCCGTCTCTAGGGATCCGACCTTTACTTGCCTCTTTACTAATTGTAGAGTTGTTTGTGAAGTTATAAATTGTGTTTTGGTCTAGGTTCTCCTAACGACAAGTACTGAAAACTAAACCTCCTCGAGAGTCCGGCAAAAAATGGCGCCGTTGCCGGGGACGGTGTTAACTTGATTTAGATTTTCTTGTATTGTTATTAGTTGTGTCTTTTCTTTGCCTTGGGGAAGTAAAACTCCTCAAGGTTTGTTCTAATTATTTTCAAGTTGTTTGATATTTTGCATGTCTAGAAGACCACAAGGTAACTTGTTACCCTTTGATCACGAAATTGAAAGGACTTTGACAACCAATAGAAGACTTGCTAGGAGAACTTTGAGAGGTATTGGTGAGGTTGTAGATAGTCAACCAAACACTATTGAGTTCATCAACCCTTTTGCAAGAGAAGGTGAGAAGAACCCAACAGAAAATCAACCCACAATGCCTAAATTTTTATCACATTCCGTACCAACCGAGGAGAACCTACCTAATGGTACTCCCACGCCACAACACTTAACCAAAAATTTTATTGCCAAATCCGCATTTATCCAATTAGTCGAAAGAAGCCAATTAGGGGGGATGCCTAGTGAAGACCCTCACTCTCATATGAAGACTTTTTGCGACTATTGTGATGCAATTTCTCAAACCGGTGTAACTCAAGACCAAATTCGATGGGTCTTATTTCCTTTTTCTCTAATTGGCACCGCAAAACAATGGTTGAAAGGCCTTGATAAGGCTACTCTCGGAATTGATTCTTGGAAGAAGTTGGCTCTAGCTTTCTACAAAAAGTTCTATCCACCGGAAAAGACTAACATGCTAAGAGCTCAAATTACGGGCTTTAAGCAAAGAGATGAAGAATCTTTGTATGAAGCTTGGGAGCGATTCAAAGGAATTTGTCGCTCATGTCCTCATCATGGACTTAGCGAGTGGTTCTTGGTACAACAATTTTGGAACGGTCTTTATGAAGATTCAAGAAATACTCTCAACATGGGATCAAATGGAATGTTCACCGAAGTTGATGACAATCAAACTTGGAACAAGATTGAGGAAATGGGGGTCCATAACTCACAATATAGTAGACCTCGCAAGGCTACTAGAGGAGGAAAGCATGAAGTGGACTCTATTACTCAATTGGGTGCTCAACTTAGTGCTCACATTGATACCATCAACTTGAAGTTTGAAAAAGCTATGGCTAGGCTCGAAGAAGCCTCAAAATCACCAAAGCATCATGTTAATCCCATGACGGCATCTTCATCAATCCCAAGTGGGATATGTGAGAATTGTGGAACTTTTGGACATGACCAAAGTGAATGTAGGGGAACAAATGAACAAGTGAATGCTTTTCAAGCATACAAGAGTGGTACTCCTTATTCAAACTATTATAATGAGAACACCAAATTCCACCCAAATCTCTCATACAAAAGCCAAAATGTTCAAAACCCTCAACCAACATACACCCCACCTCCCATGAGAAACCAAAATCAAATACCCTTTTACAACCAAAACCAAGGTTACCAAAATTAAACTCCATACAATCAACAAAATGACCAAGGTTTTGATGTTAAAAAAGCGGTCCTCCAAATGCAAAAGAATCAACAAGAGTTTTTCACTCAAATGCAAAAGGATAGTCAGGCAAAGGAAATCACCATCAACGACATCCTAGCCCACACCAAAATGTTGGAAACCCAATTGACTCAAGTAGCATCTTCAAGCTCACAAAGACAAAAGGGGCAATTACCACCTCAAAGTAATCCCCCAAGACATGAAACGGTTAGTGCCATTCACTTCAGGAGTGGTACAAGGTATGAAGCACCGAAGAAGCAAGTTGAGGATGAAGTTGTGGAAGCTAGTGACAAAGAAGAAGTTGTGCAAAACTCCAAGGATGGAGAACCATTAAAAGAAGAAGTTTCAAAGAAAAATGAAGACAAGGTCAAGGAGAAGGAGCCCATTGTGATTAGACTTCCTTTTCCAAGTCGTCAAGCCAAGCCCAAATTTGATGACCAACTTGGAAAATTTATGGAGATTGTGAAAAATTTGGAAGTCTCGATTCCTTTTACGGAATTAATCAATCACGTGCCGGCCTATGCAAAATACATGAAAGACATCCTCACGAAGAAGAAGTCGATCCGGAAGCTTGAGACTATCGCCTTCACTAAGGTGAGTAGTGCAATACTTCAAGGGATTTCACCTCCAAAACTTAAAGATCCGGGAAGCTTCTCAATACCGTGTACCATTGGCGACACCACGATCAACAAAGCCTTATGTGATCTAGGGGCTAGTGTGAGTGTTATGCCGTACTCGGTGAGTAAAAGGTTAGGGATGGGAGAGCTTAAATGCACCAATATCACACTCCAAATGGCCGATAGATCGACGAAGACACCATTAGGGATATGGGAAGATGTTCCCGTAAGAGTTGAGAAATTTTTCATCCAGGTGGACTTTGTCATTGTTGACATGGAAGAAGACTCCAACATTCCAATCATTCTAGGTAGACCTTTCTTACACACCGCGGGTGCGGTGATTGATGTGAAGCATGGAGAGCTCACTCTAGAAGTGGGAGATGAGAGCATAACTTTCAATCTTGACAAGACCATGAGAGCTCCCCGTTTGCATGAACCGTGTTTTATGGTTGATCATTATAGCCGGAAGGATGATAGGAAGAAGTGGGAACTCCAATGGAAGAAGAAAATCGATGATGCTCCATTCAAAGAGCAAGTGAATTGTAACATAGAGAGCTTGAAAAGCTCACCAAGGTCAAGCAATGAAGAAGATGGCCTCATTGGCCAAGACAAGAAAGTGGGAGAGTTGTCTCTATCAACTCAAGAGATCTTTAGTGATCAAGTAGATGAAGTTTGTGGTCTTTGGGACGATGAGTTTGAAGGGATTTTCAATCCCTATATTGGTAATGCTATCGATCAAGACCAATATGAAGGACAACAAGTGCAAAGATCTATCGAGGATCTTTATCATAATAATGAACAAGCTTTTGACTACTTCTTCAAGGTGTTGAGCAACATCAACAACACCTTGGACATGCCCCCATGACATCTCACTAAGGATGAGAGTTTGGTGGAGTCCTCTCCAAACCACCATTTGTAAATATTTCTAACTCCCTAACTTGCATTTTAATTCTTACATTGCATTTTTGTCATTTTTGGATTTTTATGCTTTAATCAAGATAATTATCATTTTTGAGAGAAATGAGGGAGGGACTAATGATTTAATTGATGTGTAGTGCTTTAGCTTAGTGTGGGGATAGCAATTGCCTAGGATATTCATCCCTTAGTAGTGCCCCTACAATGAAGAACACGGGATTTGAAGAATGAAAATGACACGGGATATGCAAGTGCACGGATGGAACTGAATCCGGGTAGACTAGGAGGAATCCGAGCGTCCTTAAGGAGAATACGCTCGTCTTTTGGGAATCTGGGCATCTTTAGCAGAATCCGTCCGTCCAAATGAGCTGCAGAATTGAAAATTTGGGACTGTTAGAGAATCCGAGCGTCCCAGCAGAGAAGACGCTCGTCTGAAAGAATCCGCTCGTCTTTGCAAGAAGACGCCCGTCGTTTTAACAGTGCAAAATAAGAAAACTCGCTGTAACAGAATCCGCCCGTCTTTAATGGAATCTGCTCGTCCTCCAACTGAAGAATCCGAGCGTCCCAGCTGAAAGACGCCCGTCTTTAGGCGAGAATTCCTGAACCCAGATTGAGCAGAATCCGAGCGTCCCGAAGGGAATCCGCTCGTCTTCCCCCTACAGTTCGAAAATTTTGGGTGTTTTTAAATACCCCATCCCACATTCATTCCCTCATTCATACATTCAAAACACTACCAAAAACCCCATAAACCCCAAAACCCTCATCCTCTCCATCACCAAAACAAGATTTCCTCAACTAAATTCAACAAAATCAAATCCAAACTTCCTTACAACAACAATTAATCACTCCTTTTCCAACAATAATCAAGCCAAGCACCAAAATCTTCAACCTTTGAGTCGATTTTTGAAATACAAAAGCAAAGCCTTTCATCTTAAAATCGATTTGGGTATAAGTGGAAATTGAAGATTTTCAATCTTTTCTTGGTATAATCATCAATGGCAAGAACAAAAGGATCAACAAAGGCACTTAAGGCAAAGGCACTCTCAAAAAGGCAACAATGCCTTCAAGCAAAGAAAGCCTCAATGGCTATGGTGGTTGCTAGTGCAAACTTGGAAGTTCAACAACAACAAAATCCTCCCTTGGAAGCAACAACAACAACTCCGGAAATTGCTCAATTATCAAACTATCCGGAGGTAATTTTCATTTCTAACTCCCATAGGGATACATTTGCCAAGTATGCTAAGAAATCCATTCTACCCACCAAATTCATATGTGAAGATGCCTTGAACAAATTAGGTGTCCTTGAACAAACAAAAGCCTTCTTTGAAGCCATGGGGTTGGGAAAATTGTTTGCTACAAGAGAATTGACATACCCCTCCCTTACCTTGGAATTCTTGAGTTCATTGAAAGTGACTAAGGTAGAGACTATAGAATACATCGAGTTCCGCCTTGCCAATGTGAATAGGCGCATCACCTTTGATGTTTTGAGTAAAGCATTAGGTCTTAGTGATACACCCCGCTATTATAAGAAGCCCGAAAAACATGACCCCGCTCCTCTTTGGGAGGCAATTTCCGGGAAGAAATTTGAGAACTTTCATGCTTGACGCACTCTATTAGTCCACCATCCGGGCATTAGAGTGTGGCACAAGCTCATCGGGAATACTATCATTGCAAGAAAAGACACTAACCACTTTACAAAGCTCGATTGTGTTCTACTTGAGTCGGCCTTAAATATTGGAAGGGAATTCACCAAGCCTTACAATGCTCTAAGGCTCTTGGTGGAAAGATGGCTCAATGTTGATTATGGAAAGGAAGGCACCGCTTTTATCGTAAATGGAGGTCTAGTTACTCTCTTGGCCAAGTACTTTGATCCGAATTTCAACAAGGATAACAAGTATGTGGCGAAAAAAGAGGGTCATCTCATTGACATGGATGTCATTATTAACAAGTACAAGTGGGTCAAGCATAATCCTCTTGACACCAAATATGGGTTTCTCACCAATGATGCTAGATCTTTTACTTTGCCTTCCAAGATATGCCGTTTGAGTGTCCATAGAACAAACTACCTTCTTCCGCTCTCAAAGGAAGCCTAATACATCATCCGTCAACAAAGGGGCGAAATTGAAGAGCCCTCCTCCTCCATTGTCACACCACCCTATCAATTCAAATATCAAGAGTTCAAACCCGAAGGTGTTGAAGTGGGCAATGACTACATGACTCTACTTATGCAAGATATGCACAAACAAGCTTATAAGGATCGGGAAGATGCATACTTGGCCCAATATCCACCCCTCCTTCATTTAGCTAGGCAAGGACTACTTGATCCTTCATGTCCTTTTCCTAGTTGGGCGGATAGGGAAGTCTTCTTTCCAAGTGCATCTAGGGGTGAGAGACCGGGTGACAATGAGGTTGTCGGTGATGAGGTTGTTGATGATGAGGGCATTGTTGAAGAGGTAAATGAAGAAGAAGAGGCTAATGAAGATGATGAAGAAACTAATGAAGGAAGTGAGCAAGGAAGTGAGGAGGGGAGTGGAGATGAGTCCACTTCTATTGAGGAAGATGATGACAATGATGATATGGTGGAAGACTAGCAAGCTTTGGAGGCTCCTACCCTCTTGAGGTTTGTCTACTTCTTTCTTTGTTTTATTTATTTTTATCTTGATCATAGTTGGAGAGTCCTAGCAACATGAGGACTAACACCTCGGCCCCATTGAGGTGTTCTTATTTCATTGTTCCCGTTTTGAAAATCCAAAATGACAATTTAGTTTCATGCATTGCATCTTGTCTGCATGAACTACCCCATACTTTAGGACATTAGAAATAATGTCTATCTCGGTTTGGGGAAGTACATGCATACGCAACGGGAGGTAATCTAAATTACGCTCTCCGTCATAAACAAAAACCCATGCATCATGTAGTGTAGATTAGTATAGCTTGCATTTAGTATAGAATTCATGCATCATGCTTGCATAATTTCCCTTCATTTTGGCCATTGAGGACAATGCCCATATTAGTGTGGGGATGGGGAATTCTAACTTAACTTTTATTCAAAAACCCAATAAATCAAAAAGATTCGAAAAATCAAAAAAAATTGAAAAATATCAAAAACAAGTTCATTTTCTTTCTAGTGTAGACTTGTATATATTGTTGTATATATTGTGTTTGTTCTATCCTTGTTCGCATTGATCGACTACGCCACATCCGAGACATGAGGATATTGAAGACCGCATGGTATGATCTTTCCAATCTCCTTTTTCCTCTTTATGTTAATGACTATGTGGATTTATTTTGATTAATGCGGTATAACAATGTGAATCTAGGACTTGCATTTAGTTTATATGTCATATTAGTTGGTAGAATCATTTGCATTAGGATGTTTATATGCTAGTTGCATCATGGCATGTAGTTGCATGTCAGAAAAATTTTGCGAAACCGTCTACTTGGGAAACTTGACAAGTGTATATAGGCCCTAGTAGATGCTTTTTCTTCTTAAGACTTTGCTTGTTATAATACTTGTAAAACACCCTAGGATGTGTCATGCTAGTATCCTTTGACCCATGGATTAAGGCCTAGACAAGAGTACCTTGTGGTGTGATAACTCTTTGGCTACCGTTTATTCCAAGATGACCCTTGAAACCATGCATCCATCATCCATGTTCTACCACATTTTTGTCATCAAAGGGAATGGGCACAAAAAGAAATTGATTTGAGTTCAAAGAAACGAAATGAAAAGAAAGAAAGTTTACAAATTGCATCAAATGAAAAGAGGAGCAAAAATAGACTCCTAATGCTTCAAATATAAGGCACCCTCACTACATATGGGGTGACTTTGAAAATGTTCAAAAGAAATGCAAAGAAAAGTTGAAAGTTGTCAAGTATTGAATTGCCAAAAATCAAAAGAAATGGCAAAGAAAGTGTTCTCAAATGTCAAATGCCACAAGAAATTGGGGGGAAAAACAACAACAAAGCAAACTCCCAAAATGAAACTCAAATATCTATTGATCCCTTTATCCATCGTATCCATTTTTGTGCATGGTAGAGAGGGGACGACCCTTCTTCTTGTCTAGGCAAGAAGGGGAATTCCGCGATCCTCCAGTGTTTCTTACACCATAGGGAGTCTACTCTTGACAAAAGCATTTAACGATTGAGGACAAAGGTACCCTAGCTTGACACAATTTGGAGGTGATTTATTGGTATCCTTCTAGGCTTAGTAGTTTGAAGAAATTGCATCTATGAAGGAGTGTGTACCCTTGAATTGCTTCCCTTGTAGATAATTTCCGCCACTTAGATGAGGAAAGTTGCTATTCTTTTGTAGATGCATCCATTACTTGATTTTGTGTGCTTAATGTTGGATGTGTCACCATTTTGGCAAGACCCACCTTGCCTTGCAAGAAGGCATCCTACCTCATGGTTGTCTTGTTGTGAGTTGAAGGGGCGGAGTGAGACCCGCTAATTGTCTCATATCAGCTATGCTATTAGGTTAGTTTAAATAATGGTCCTAGTCTTTGTCACCTCTTTACTCGGGACGAGCAAAGGTTCGGTTTGGGGATATTTGATGTGACCATAATTAGAGCATATTTAGTCCCCGAATTAGCCTTGTTCCCATGCTTTTTAGTGCATATTTGGGTCATTTATTGTCTTTAGTCCTTTGTTTTGCATATTCTTTGAGGTTTTGTGTCCTTGGTAGGAAAGGAGTGCAAACCTTGCATTTTCATGGCAAAATGAAGCTAAATTGATTGAATTCAATGACCAAGCATCAAAGAGAAGACAAGATTAGAAGGCCTTTGTACATACTATAGTAGATGGGCAATGATGAGAAAAGATCCTTGCATCCCCGAGGAAATCCTCAAGGATTTTATGAAGAAAAAGGAAGAAAAGAAGAAGGAAAGAAGCTGTAAGACAATCCGAGCGGATTGTCTACTAGACGCCCGTCCAGCACCCTAAATCCGAGCGTCTTCCCCCTCTGGACGCCCGTCCAAAACACCCAGAATCCGCCCGTCTTCCCCATCTGGACGCCCGTCCAGAATCACCAGAATCCGCCCGTCCCGTGCCCTGGACGCCCGGATTCTCTAACAGCCTTTTCGTCTTCTACAAGCTTCAAGGAAGGATGCGCATATTTTTCTAAGACCGGCGAAAAGGAGACCGGAGTCTCCCTAGAGACCGGTGATTCCTCAAGGACTTAATCGTCATTTAAGCCCTTAGTTAACCCTAATTTATGTACCTAATCCCCACTATAAATACCCCATTAGTCTAATTAGAAGAGCATGTTCTTCTTAGCAATCTTTAGGTGTAGTTAATATCAATCAAATCTCTCTTTAATCTTGTAATCAACATTTAATCAAGTTTTAATACAAGTTTTATTTCCTTAATCTCTCTTTTGTTCATCCTTTGTTTTGGGTAATTGAAGATTATTTGGGTTATTATTGGGAGATTGACAACCTTCCAATCAAGCATCAAGTACTTCTATTATTCTTTGCTTTATTATTGGAATCATTAGTAGGTATAATTCTCTTAATCCCTTTTTAATTATTGTTAATCATCTTCATTTATTCATCATGTTTCACTTTGTTGGTATGATTGACAACCTTGCTAGCATGTTCAACATGATAATGAGTGAGTAGTTTCCTTAGCTAGGGTTAATGGGTAATTAGGGGAAACCAACATGAGGGATGATTCATGCTTAATCTAATATGTTTTCATAGTTTATTTGCTTGCTTGTTGTGATCTCAACTTATGCACATGTTATGTTTGATGAAATGCGAGCCTATGAATCCTTGCATTTTTTACCCATCACCTATCTTTTCAATGAGACTTGTAAGACATAAACCAACTCGAGTCTCATTAGACCATGCATATAGTTGAGTAGGGAAGACTAAGTCGACTTGTAGGTGTTGTACAATCTAATCGATTCGGCTCCGGGACCCAAACTTTCCTAGGATTGTAAGATATAAACCAACTCGATCCATCACAATAATAATTGCTTGCTTATAATTTGAGAATATGTTTGTATGATCAATTCCCATGAATCCCCTATGACCCCATGACACCCTAGTGCCTTTTATCAATTGATTACATCCATTTTTAATCATCTTGCTTGTTTACTTTCATTGCTATTTAGTTTAGTGATCTTCTACTTCAAACCCCAAATTGTGACACCCTTAGACACCACTAGTTGCAATAGAAAATCTCATCTCAATTCCCGTCCCTTGGGATCCGACCTTTACTTGCCTCTTTACTAATTGTAGAGTTGTTTGTGAAGTTATAAATTGTGTTTTGGTCTAGGTGCTCCTAACGACAAGTACTAAAAACTAAACCTCCTCGAGAGTCCGGCCAGCTGTCCTCTCAGCCACCCTATTAAATCCATACACCACAGACATCCACCGAGTACTGCTTGTAGGCAAAGACTTAACCTTAGCATGAATGACTTGGGCTTCAATACTAAGTATCTCCACCTCATAATTATTGTCATCCCATATGACCCAGATTCTGCCACCATCATGAGCAGCATTATTAGTCACCATGGCCCAATTAAGACCTAATCCCTGATGAACTTTTGTTAGGGCTGGAAATCCGCAGACCTCCCTGATCAATATCTCGTCTAAACCTGACTACCAGGCTCTCAGGATATCAGGACACATGAAGATAGGCGCCAGGCCATGGAGAGGACAACGGTCAAAACATCAGGACGATATTAGACCATAAACGCGTATTATAAAAGGATTATATGCGCAACATTGAATGAAAAGATTTCGCAGTAAATGCAGTAATTAAGGGAGAAATATTGACAATTATTACAGTCAATTAAGGAGAATAATCCACATTTAATTCAGCATCAGGCATCCGTTCAAGTTGGAGCTTATATAAGGAATACTTGGAAGACATTTAGAGGATATCGTCTACACAAGAGAAAGCATACGTCTAAATATACCACAATTAGAGAAATATTAATATTGTCATTATCGTACGCTGATTCTCCCAATTACATAGTGAAATCCTCTCCTTGCTTGGTGCCCGTGGTTTTTTCCCATTCAAGGGTTTTCCACGTACAAAATTCTTTGTCTTATTATTTTTTTTTTTTTATTCATAGCATACATTTTTACCCTGACGACCTGACCAATAGACCGATTAGAGCTAGTTAACCCTACTTAAATCTACCCTGACCTGATTTCGCTTTGCGCAAAATCCACACAAACAATTGGCGCCCACCGTGGGGGCATCTAGCTCTTTAAATCCTTTTTTCTCATCTCACAAAAACTCAAAAATCCTACAAAAATGGCCCAACCTACCGTTGAAGAACAATTGAATGCAGCTCTCCAGCAAATCGCTGAGTTGGAAAGCTTGAAAGAAAAGGTAGCCCAAACTGAAGCAGAAATCCTGCAACTAAGAGAATCTGAGTCAGCCCTGAAACAAAAATTAGAAAAAACTCAAGGAGCAGGCTCTAGATTCCAACCAGGAACCCCTTTTGCATCAATCATCAAAAATATTGATTTTTCCAGTTTTGGGAGCCCAATTGGTTCTGTTGATGTTGATGGTGATGGTGAACCAAAGAATGACAAGGAAAAACCCGATGAATCTGCAGCAGCCATCATGATGGTAGTGGTTCAGAAGATCAAGAAACTCAATGAAAAATTTGATAAGATACCTGGAGTACCTGCCAGCATGGAAGAAGCTGCCCCTGACAGATCCACAAAATCACGTGGCTCTTTATAAACAAAAAATGTTGGCTGTATCTATCCCCAGTGAATTCAGACAAGTCTGCATGTGTAAGGGATTTGGAACGACCCTGACTGGCCCTGCTCTGCAATGGCACATCAACCTGCCAACTGGGAGCATCCATTCCTTTGCCAACCTGATCAACAGCTTCAACCAACAGTTTGCGAGTAGCAGGGAGTTGGCGAAACGATCCAGTGACCTTTACCGAGTTACACAGAAGCCTGATGAAACTCTCTGGACATTCCTTGCATGATTCAACAAGGAAAAAGTATCTATACCCAGGTGTGACGTTGGAACAGCATTGGAGGCATTCAGGCAGGGGTTACTACCATATAGTGACTTATACAGCGAGCTCACTAAGTATCCCTGCCATACCTTCGAGGACGTCCAGGCCAAGACTCTTGCCTTTATCAGGCTAGAAGAAGATAAAAGCTATAACCTTGGATCACCCAGCAGACCAAAGGATCATGAAAGGAGCAGTAGGAAGAGCAACAAAGGAAACAACTATAGGCCTACTCCATATTCCAAGCCAGATCAATCAGAAATTAACCTGGCTCATGAGTATCAAGGTAAGGTTAAAGTTTATCCGCCTATTTCCGAACATAACTTCAGTGTTGATATTGCAGGATTAATCCAGAGACTAGACAACATGGGATCCGCTGTCAGATGGCCCAGGAAGTCAAAAAATCCCAACCCAGAAGGGACAATTCAAAATGGTGTGAATTCCACATGGATATTGGACACACCACGAATGATTGTTTCACCCTGAGGAAAGAAGTAGCCTATCTGCTGAAATCTGGATACTTGAAAGACTTGATCAGGACGAAAGGCATGAACGCAAACCAGGATAAAGAGAATCAGGATCATAAGCACGATCGTAGCCTCCCTCCACCACCACAAATCTATGAAGTAAAATTCATATATGGAGGATCAGAAATTTGCGGCCTGACAAGTTCAGCAGCAGAGAAGATAGCCAGGACACCAAGGACCATATCACCCTGCAAACCGGATCATATCCCAACAATCACTTTCAATGATTGTGACCTGGTGGGCATCCCTGATGTTCACCATGATGGCCTGGTAATCTCTATGCAGATTGGAACCGCCACAGTAAGAAGGATCCTGGTAGATGGAGGCAGCTCAGTGAACCTGATCATGCTTGACGTACTGAAAGCCATGAAGATCAACGAGGACCAAATCACCAAAAAATCCAGTGTCCTAGTAGGATTCAGTGGCGAAACCAGGAGCACCCTAGGAGAAATCCACCTCCCAACCTACGTAAAAGGAGTCTCATCTTATGAGAAATTTGGAGTCCTTGATTGCCTGTCATCCTACAACGCGATCTTGGGTAGGCCCTGGATTCATAATGTCAATGCCGTACCGTCAACCTATCACCAGTGTATCAAGATACCAACAGACTGGGGCATAGCCACAATCAAAGGGGATCACAAGACAGCCCAGGAATGCTACACAGCAGCCTTGAAGCCTTCCAAGGCAGGTAATTCCCTTGCATAGCAATTACAATACCCTGTCAGGAGCACTTATGTAGCACCTCCCAGAATGGAAACGGATCAAGAAATTCTGGACCCTGAGTACCCTGACAGGTATGTTTTAGTAGGATCTGACGCCCCAGATAGCGTCAGGCCTGAACTGGTAAAGTTCCTTAAAAATAAATCATCTTGGTTTGCTTGGTCACATTTTGATATGACTGGAATTAGCGCTGATATTATTACACATAAACTCAATGTTGACCCATCTTTTAAGCATGTACAGCAGAAAAGGCGAAAATTTGCGGCTGAAAGAAATACCATAATTAACGAGGAAGTAGAAAAACTCTTGGATATGGGAATGATCAGGGAAGTAATGTACCCTGAGTGGCTGGCTAACGTAGTTGTTGTGCAGAAAAAGAATGGAAAGTGGAGAGTCTGTGTAGAGTACACTGACCTGAACAAAGCCTATCCCAAAGATCCATTTCCCTTGCCATATATTGATGCCATGGTAGACGCCACAACAGGCCATGAGATGCTGACATTCATGGATGCTTCCAGTGGATTCAATCAAATAAAGATGCACCCTGCTGACCAGGAGAGTACTGCATTCATTACGGCATCGAGGCATATCTTTGTTACATTGCCATGCCTTTCGGCCTGAAGAATGCAGGGGCAACGTACCAGCGCCTGGTCAACATGATGTTTAAAGACCAAATAGGTGACATCATGGAGGTGTACATAGACGACATGGTGGTGAAATCCAAAAATGCAGAAGATCATGTGAAACATCTCGAAATAGCGTTTGAGATATTGGAAAAATACAACATGAAGCTAAACCCTGCAAAATGCCACTTTGGAGTCTCTGCAGGCAAATTCCTTGGATATATGGTCACAAAAAGGGGCATAGAAGCCAGCCCTGAACAGATAAAGGCTATCCTGGAGTTGCAGTCACCCAAGTCTGTCAAGGATATCCTGAAATTGACAGGCCGGGTAGCTGCCCTGAACCGTTTCATATCAAGATCCTCTGAGAGGTGCAAAACATTCTACAACCTCCTCAGAAAGAATAAGCAGTTCCAATGGACGGATGAACATGAGACAGCTTTTCAGGATCTATAATCTTATTTATCATCTCCACCCTTACTAGCTAAGCCTGAGAAGGGAGAACGTTTGTCAGTATACCTATCTGTCACCGACACAGCAGTCAACGCAGTCCTAGTGAAAGAACAGGATAGTCAGCAACATCCAGTCTGGTATGTAAGTAAAAGCCTGCTAGATGCTGAGTTGAGGTATGGATTGCTTGAAAAACATGTTTTAGCTTTAATTATGTCATGTACTAAATTGCGACCTTATTTTGAAAGTCACCCCATTATACTCAGGACCAATTTACCCATAAAGTCTGTCCTACGTAAGCCTGAACTATCAGGCAGGATGGCCAAATGGTCGGTACAGATTAGCACATACGACATCTCCTTTGAACCCAGGGCAACGATTAAATCGCAGGCCCTAGCAGACTTTGTGGCTGACTTTAGCCCTAACCTAGAACCAGACCTGATAAAAGAAGTCAACCAACTAGAAAATAAAACCCCAGACCAAGAATGAACCCTATTCATAGATGGGGCATCCAACGCCAGGGGGACAGGGTTAGGAGTAGTACTCAAATCACCACAGGGAGATATAATAGCACATGCTGTAATATGTGAGTTCAAAGCTACGAACAACGAAGCAGAATATGAAGCCCTGTTAGCAGGCTTAAAGGTATGTCTAGACCTCGGTGTTCAAAACCTAAAGGTAAAAACTGATTCACTCCTAATTGCTAATCAAATAAAGGGAATTTATACGGCTAAGGATGCAAAAATGATTTCGTATTTAGAATATGCAAAAAACCTTACCGCTAAATTTGCTTTATTTGACATAGATCAAATATCAAGAGACCTGAACACCCAGGCTGATGCTTTGGCCAACCTAGGATTAAATTTTACCCCCACAGTCTTCGACCAAATACCAATCGTTCATTTATTAGAGCCAGCCATCAACAAACCTGAACAAGTCAATCCTGTCAATCAGGATAACAACTCTTGGACTAAACCCTATTATGATTGGTTTCTCCAGGAATACGCCTCGGGCGGACATGAAGGCAAGGGCCTTTAAAATTAGAGCTTCAACCTATGCTATCATCAATAACACTTTGTTCAAGAGATCGCAGGCTGGACCCTACCTGAGATGCTTGGAGCCTGACGAAGCCAAACTAGTACTTCAAGAAATACACAATGGACACTATGGCAATCACAAAGGAGGAAAGAGCCTGGCAAGCAAAATTCTCAGGACAGGCTACTACTGGCCTACACTGAGGGCTGACTGCCTGGAATACTCTTCAAAATGCGAAGCCTGCCAAATTCATGCACCAATCATACATCAGCCATCTGAACTCCTCCATTCAATTTCCGCACCCTGGCCGTTCATAAAGTGGGGCATGGATATTGTGGGAAAACTGCCCGTAGCTCCAGGACAAAAAGTATTCATGTTGGCTATGACTGATTACTTCTGCAAATGGATTGAGGCTGACTCTTTCAGGCAAGTAACTGAAAAAGAAGTAATATCCTTCATCAGGACAAACATCATTTGCAGATATGGAGTCCCATCATAAATAGTATGTGATAATGGAATTCAATTTGTGGGGAAAAGGACCCAAGCTTTTTGCCAAGAATGGAATATCAACCTGGTAACGTCAACCCCTGGATATCCAAAAGCCAATGGCCAGGCTGAATCAAGCAACAAAGTAGTCATAAGCTGCCTAAAAAAGAAGCTAAAAAGAAGACGAGGTAGATGGGCCGAAGAACTTCCATTAGTACTATGGGCAGACAGAACAACTCCAAAGACATCAACAGGCCAAACACCTTATTCTTTGGTGTACTGATGTGAAGCTGTCATTCCTACAGAAGTACGAGTGCCAACATCAAGATACAGCCTGAATAACGTTGAGGCAAATAAAGACCTAATGCAAGATAACCTGGTTCTAACAGAAGAATTAAGAGACGCTGCCAAGATCAGGATGGCATCATATCAACAAGCAGTTGCTAGGACTTACAACAAAAATGTCAAAATCAGAGTCTTCAATGAAGGAGACCTTGTTTTACGAAAAGTTTTTCCAAATAAAAAAGAAAAATCAGCAGGCAAGCTAGCCCCCACATGGGAAGGCCCTTACCTAATTGACTCAATTGTCGGACAAGGAGCATACAGGCTCCAAACACTAGAAGGAGAAATAATCCCAAGATCATGGAATGTAACTCATCTAAAATTATTCCATATGTAAAGATCAGATCATGCCACAATCAGGTATAAATTCAATCACTACTCAACCTGACATGCTACCTGAGAAACTACGTGATTTACATGCTTTGTATGCAACTCATATCTATATATTCAAGTAACCCATTTATTTTAATTCTTGAATCCTGAATAATTATACATGATAAATGATTATATGCATAAATATTCAGGATTGGGGGCTACTCCACTATATATTTCTGAAACAAAATTTTGCAGTTGACCGTGCCTGACGAGTTGGTAACCACCACCAGATACAGTAAATGTCAGGACCAATCAGGCATGAAATAATTGTCTGACCTGACTAAGTTTACTGCCACATATTACAACCGGCTGGACGCAACAAGACAGGTGCAAGGGTGTTCTCTCCCAAACACTTAGTCTAAATTCCCTCCTGACAGGGCGAATACCAAGCCCTCCAGCTAGGCAGGGGACATATGCCCTCCTGACAGGCCGGTTTTCCCACCCCTTCAACCATTATAGCAAAAAACTATACTTGGTTGAATTACTCATGAAATAACAAGATAAAACAAAAATGATGTGCAGGATGTCCAAACAGGCCCGACAGGATGAAACTCACATACCCAAGCAAAGTCAAAAGCAAAATCAGCCAAAAAAGGCCACCATGCCTACATTAATAAAGCCCTTACCCCCTCGGGCAAAGGCACCAAAATATTCATAAAGGCCAGGGATAGTCTCCCTGACCTGGATAAAGAAAAAAAAAAGTAAAATTGTTCCACCAGGGACACCCCCCCTGGATGGGCCAAATACCAACTAAATCAAATTACTGCTTCTCCTTAGAAATAGTACCAGCACTCCCACTCTTAGCCGGATCAGCATCAACATCCTGTTCCCCCGGAGAGTCGACCTCCTGTTCATTTCCCATGTTATGCAGGTCAGGATACTTTGAAGCAGCAAAAGCCATCTCGGCTTCAGGGTTCCACTTTGCCCTGGCCTCGACAGGCTCAGACATAGCAGCAACCCTTCCCTTAATATAGAAATAGAGGGAAGCATCATCTAGCTTGAACTCCAGATCATCCCTCTCCTGGGTGAGCTCCTCATTTCTCGTCCAAAGCTTCGCAAAGCCGCTTACTTGAATCGCCTCGGCCTTGGCAAAGATCTCTCTCGGCTTGCGCCCTCAAGTCAAGTCGCGACTTTAGCGGCCCGGGTCACTCATGCAAAATCCAGCTCAGACTTCAGCCTATCATAATCTGATCTCATCAGATCAATCCTGGCTACCAAAGAAGTAGCCTCATAGGAGTTATGGAGGTAGGTCGCAGCATCCTGACCAAAAACAGGAAGAAGAGTATGAATAATATACCCAGTAATAAAAACTACCCAAACAAAACACCCATAAAAACTGTTCCACCTACCTCCCTTACGGCGACCAAGGCACTGCCAAGAGGCGACGAATGATCCACCTGAAGCAACCGCCCGAGTAGTAGCGATCTCAACAGGGTCAAGGGTGAGCATGACATCCGATCTAGAAGCCACGTAATCCCCGATTTTCACCCTAGCAGCCTCCATATTGTCCACCCTAGCTTTCACTTCCCTGACCGGGGCAGAAATGTCAACATCTTCAATTTTCCTTTTTTGGGCTGCTGAACTTGTTTCAGCAGGGGCAGCAGGTACAACAGTAACCTTGGGAGCATCAGACTGTTCAGTCAAATCTATAACAGGTTCAGCATCTCCGCTTCCCTGGGAACCTTCCTCCTTGATCTTAGCCAGCCTGGCTGAAAGGTCAGTCATACCGAACCTGGCAAGACGAGTAGATGACCTGGTGGCTACAACACGAAACACTATATTAAAATACAAACCAAAAATTATCAGGAAGCCAAAGCAAAAAGAAGAGATAAATTAAGATAGACTTACTGCCTGAGGTAGTGGCACTAACAGCCCAAGAAGGTTTAGCCACCCTGGCAGCACCATCAGCCTTCAAGCAACGAGGAAGATGGCCAACCCCGCAACAGAGAGGCCAAGGCCTCTCCAAAGGAGGAATAGCGAGGAAAGCAGAGATATTGGCAGTAAGATACTCGGTTTGTTAACTTGTCATCAATTGCGCGCATAAAAGGTATAATTCAATATGAATTTCATTTTATTTTCTACTAACAAGTAAAACATGCAGGACGAAATAAAGAAACTCACCAGCAACACAAGCTTTGTAATTTAAATACGCCAGGTCAGGATCCACAGAATTGGTCATGACAAACATGTACCCAGCAGCCCAACCCTTATCATGGCCGCTATCCAGATTGCTCAAAACAGGAGTAGTAGAAGCCCTAACCTTAAAACTTATACGGCCAGGACTATTGGTTTTGACAGCATAACAAGCCTTCAGATCATCAAGGGAAAACGAGATATTGTGCTTTTTACAGAGATAATCAATGGAACACACAACCTTCCACACCATAGGCATGAGCAGATAAGATGGAACGCCAATCTCCTTAATAACCTCAACCATAAGAGGATAAAAAGGAAGCTTACAACCTGCCCTGAAAGCCCAGTCATGAATGCAGAACCAACCAGGACAATCCCAGTCGGCCCTGATAGGAGAATTCTCAGGGATCCAGACTTCAGCATCATCAGGGATGATCCCCTTATCCTTCAACACCTTCTCAAAATCAGGCTTCAAACGATTTGCAAGAAACTGGTCATCCTTCAAAGCCTTTGTAGGCTTGAACTGGAAATCCCTATGGAAAATTGAGATCATCTCTAATGAAGAATCACTCGGCTTATTGATCGTGGAAGGTTGAGCAGCAAAAGAAATAGGAAAATTACTTTGATGAAGTTTAACTCAATGAAGCAAGCGGGTATTTATAGTAGAGTAAATTAGGGTTTCAACCGCAAAAGAGATGGATAATCATTAAGGAAGTTGCAGTAAAGCCTACACGCGTCATAAACTGCAGTAAAGTAGCCGTTACAGGAACTGACTAGGCATAACTTAATCGTTGGGTAATTTTTCCAAGATCAAGGTTATCTCCTCATTTTCGTCCTGACACACTAAAAGTAAGGAGATAAGGGGCAATTGTTAGGCCTGGAAATCCGCAGACCTCCCTGATCAATATCTCGTCTAAACTTGACTACCAGGCTGTCAGGATGTCAGGCTATCAGGACACATGAAGATAGGCGCCAAGCCATGAAGAGGACAACGGTCAAAACATCAGGACGATATTAGACCATAAACGCGTATTATAAAAGGATTATATGCTCAGCATTGAATGAAAAGATTTCGCAGTAAATGCAGTAATTAAGGGAGAAATATTGACAATTATTACAGTCAATTAAAGAGAATAATCCACATTTAATTCAGCATCAGGCAGCCGTTCAAGTTAGAGCTTATATAAGGAATACTTGGAAGACATTTAGAGGAGATCGTCTACACAAGAGAAAGCATACGTCTAAATATACCACACTTAGAGAAATATTAATATTGTCATTGTCATACGCTGATTCTCCCAATTACATAGTGAAATCCTCTCCTGGCTTGGTGCCCGTGGTTTTTTCCCATTCAAGGGTTTTCCACATACAAAATTCTTTGTCTTATTATTATTTTTTTTCTATTCATAGCATACATTTTTGCCCTGACGACCTGACCAATGGACCGATTAGAGCTAGTTAACCCTACTTAAATCTACCTTGACCTGATTTTGCCTTGCGCAAAATCCACACAAAACAACTTTATTTATTGCCATAGTCCTAACTCTGGTTTCAACTAATCCAAAAATTCCTATGTTATTATTATGCAGGAACCATCTAATATCCTTCTGCTTATTCACATTATTGATACCCCTAATGTTCCAGAACCCTATGCTGCCCATTTTTTTTACTGCCAGAATTGCCCTCCATTTCATCAGCTAACACTCTCCTGTACATCACAGAATGTTCCAGTACCTCCATGTACGACCCTCTCCCAATTCCAAGAGCAATCCCTCCCTGTCTAGCCAGTTTGGTGATTATTCTAGAAGTAGAGAAAGGACGTGAAATAGGGTGATGTAGAGGTGTTATCAAATCCCCCAGCCCAGGATCAGCAGCTCCACTAACCACAATCTGACTTTGTTCCACATGGGCCTCAGGAACCCTGACTTCCTCCACAGGATCCTTGGCCTACACTGGGGCCTTAGGTACCCACACTTTCTTCCCTGGTTTGGAGAATTTCAAAGGTTGTTTCCCTCTACAGTCCCGTGCCAAATGACCCAGACCTTGACATTGAGTGCACTGAACTGGTCTCAATTCATAGTGCACAATTTGCCTATGCACCACATCCAGTTCATTAGTGAATTCAATGACATCTGGTAATTAATCTCCCAACTTTACTTCAACCATTATTCTGGCATGCCCTAAGAAGGTTTTCAGTAAGGTACTACTATCACATCTGACTTGTTTGCCAACTAGCCCCGCAATCTTCATTAAAGCAGGACCCCAAAACTTTAAAGGAAGACCATAAAATCTGATCCAGATAGGAATCACATCAACAGCCTCCTTAACCAGTTTAACATTAGGAGTCCATTCCTTGACAATCACAGGCTTGTTGTCAAAGAACACAGGCCCAGCTTGAAGAACACGCGATTTTATTTCCTCATTTTTAAACCTTATCAAAAACACCCCATTCGACATGAAAGAGATTTTGTCATAGTCAGTAAACCCCCAAACTCTCTTAACAAATCCATCAATAACCTTGAACGGTGGGTTAGCGCCTAAGACATAACAATAAACCGACGTGGACCAGTAGTTGAGTTCAAATTGAACATCAGCAGAAGTAAGTTGTAGTGGTCTTACCCTCTCTGATTTTGATAATTTAACTTGTCTATTCGTACCCCTACTTATGCGTCAAAGTTATTACTTGATTTATCATTTTGTTTTTGTATTTTCTGGTAGCCTGGTCCTTCATGGCAGGAGCTGTTACTTTCAAGCGGCAATGTCCACTAGGTTTTGAATATTTATGAAGCTCTAAAACATAAGTTTCCACTCAAAGGATACTGGGTTGATTGCCCGATTGCAGTCTCTGCTCGGAAACTTATTGTAAAGTTCTATTCTAACTGGGAGTATTTTTTGGACTGGTAATTTCTATGCTGCTTTTAGTGCTTAGTAATATATTTAATGATAGTGTAGTAGGAATAGAGAGTACATAGTTTTACCATTATTTATCTTGCGAGGTTTGTTGGATATGTTGAAATGTAAACCATGTATATATCTAGTATGTTGTTGTAGTATGTCTTTTTTTTTGGTACGGTGTTATGAATATCAAAATTGATGAGTGAATATGGTACTTAAATCATAAAGACTTAAACGACATATAATCTGTGATCCATAAGAAGCGTAAGACTTTGGATTATATTTATTTAGCACAGGTGTTCTAATACTTGGCAGCCCAATCTCTTCAAGTTCTGTATGGTACACTTAATAATCCCTCTCAACTAACGGAATGGAAATCTAGTGGACTCGAGTTAAGTTTGATGGTGGTTTGCTAAATGTCTTTAAGTTCTGTAGAGGTTGGTTTTCTTACTATTGGTTTGCTAATTGTGTTATTGCAGATTAGATTGACGAGATGAAAGGCGTTATAGAGGGGTGGGCTATCAAATGTTTAGAGCACGTAATGTTGATTAGCTTATTAACCATAAACTAGACGTGTATGTGATTTTTTATACACTTGGATGTATAATTTTTGAACATTTGTAATATTGTAATATTGTTGTGTGAGATAATACACAAATTCGTTGGTTGCCATTCTTTTGTATATATTGTTTGTTCATGCCGCTATTTGAATTGTCAAATCTATAGCACATTGCTACCGAAATTTGGTAGCAAATAATTTATTTATTTTTTTGGAATATCCATCTATGGTGGCATTTCTTACGTATGAAACGCCACTATTGGTTTGCCTTTAATGGCGGTTCTTCACCAAACAACCGACGTTATAATAACTTATCGCGAGGGTTTTGTATCTAAAACCGACGTTATAGAGAACATGTAGTGGTGTAATGATATTATTGAAATACCTATAGTGGCGGTTTTCAAACAATAACCGCCACTATAGATGAGTTAAAATGGCGGTTCTTGTCTAACAACTGTCATTTTATACAAGTCTATAACGGCGGTTTTTTAAAAAACCGCCACAATATGTGACCTATAGTGGCGGTTGTACAACCGCCGCAAAGTATAAACAACCCCGTGATATACGGCGCACCCAAAATTTGTAGAAACCGCCACTATAGGGGTTTTTTCTACCAGTGAACTGTGCCTTCTTTAACGACTTTGTTGACGAAGCTGGCCGATATGTGATGAGGCCACCAAAGAGGAGAAGCTCGGGTCCCAAAGATGTAGTGGGCCGAGTATGGGGTCAAGCAAGAGACTGGAGGCCGTCGCCATTGTAGATCCGTTGAGGATCCGTTCCGAAGAAGAAGTTCATGCTAGGCGAGTCAACAAGAAGAACAAGGGGAAGATGTACCCCGAGGGAAAAGGCAAGGGTAGAATGGAAGAATGAAGATCCCCATTACCCACATTATTATTATGTTGTATTAGTGTTGTGATTTTTTATTATGTTGTACTAGCTATGTATTGTGTGTTTTGTGCTAGTTTTAGTATGTGAGGTGTCTTAGTCAACACCTTAGCTTCGATAAGTTGTAGGCTTGTCGAACTTTATTTGTTGTTGAATTTGTAATCCTTCTCATTATTAACTAAATAAGAGGATTGCTTGTGTTAAAAGAGTCGTGAACGCTTGTTTCTTCCATCCATTTTATAAAGGCAATTCGGCTTGAATTGTCCTAAACATTGCACTTGGGAAATGGGATTTTTGTGGGAAGGGAGAAAGGCTTCTTCTTTGTGTTTTGTGGGAAAGGGATTGTTTTTCCCTTTCTTTTTTTGTGGGTGATGTTTTTTTTATTATGGGGATGTTTTTGTTTTATTATGGGGATGGTTGTATCCTTCTTGTGTAAGAAAGGATTGCCTATGTATCCACCTGAAAAGGTGAAAACAAACCATGATCGTAGTTCGAAAAATTTTGTGAATTTATTTGGGTTTTGTGGTTATATCCCTCTTGTGTAAGAAAGGACTGCCTACGTATCCACCTGAAAAGGTGAAATCAAACCATGCTCGTAATTCAGGTATTTTTGTTTTGAGTGCAAATGGATGTTGCCTTTGATAGATCAAAGGAAATTCGAAACGGGCAAGGTGCCGCAACTTAGACTCGATAAAACATGCAATTTCAAATCAAAACGCGTTGAGGAACTTGACTTGAAAAGGGATATGGTTGTCGCTAGTTGTAAAACTAGGGTGAGATTGTTGGTTGCTAAGGTTCATGGGTAGTATTTCTTGATTGGGTCTAGGTTGGTTGGGTTTATAAAATCCTCCCTGTCTAGGTCACTCAGTCTCACTGCGCCCCCCAAAAGTATTTTCTTGACCAAGTATGGCCCGACCCAATTGAGTTTGAATTTCCCCCTCGGATCGACGGGTAATGGTGCTCAAACCGACTTGAGGACCAAGTCGCCTTCTTTGATGTTCCTGGGTTTAACCTTTTTGTTGAATGTCCATTGTATATGTCGTTCGTATAGCTGGATGTTGTGCAAGGCATTGAGCCGTCAATCGTCTAGAAGCGTGAGTTGTTCGAACCTTCGACGGGTCCATTCCGCCTCAGGAACTTGACTTTCGAGTAGGATGCGTAGAGATGGTACCTCTAACTCTACCGGCTGAACCGCCTCCATACCGTAAGCTAGGTAGAAGGGTGTGGCTCCTGTCGGTGTTCGGATAGAGGTTCGGTATCCCCAGAGTGCGAATGGGAGTTTGCTCGGCCAATCGCGATAATTATCTTGCATCTTCTTGATAATGGTGACAAGAGTTTTGTTTGCTGCCTCCACCGCTCCGTTGGTTTGGGGATGGTAGGGGGCTGATCGATGTCTTTTGATCTTGTATTTGTCCAGCAGGGCTTGTGTTTCCGCCCGGAAGTGAGAGCCTTGATTGCTGATGATTTCATGGGGTACCCCATATCTGCAGATGATGTTGTCCTGGATGAACTTGGCCACTTGTTTGGCGGTCAAGACTACATAGGACTGTACTTCCACCCATTTGGTGAAATAGTCGATGGCGACGAGGATGAAGCAATGCCCTTTGGTGCCTATCGGGTTGACTTTCCCGATGATGTCGATGCCCCAGGTCGAGAAAGGCCAGCGTGATGTCATCGTGTATAAAAGGGATGGTGGTATGTTTTGTATGTTGGCGAAGATTTGGCAATTATGGCAATGTTTGACGTAGTTGCAGCAATCGGCTTCCATAGTGGTCCAGTAGTAGCCTAACCGCATGATTTTTTGGGTCAGCATCATTGCGCTCAAGTGAGGACCACATTCTCCGTCGTGGACCTCTCCCATGAGTTTTTTGGCTTTGTGATGGTCAATACGAAGGAGAAGAATCCCTTGGTGTGTTCTTTTGTATAGTTGTTCTTGGTTTATCATCAATTGTGATGCTATTAAACGGATGGCTCTTTGCCCTCTTGTATCAGAGTTGGGAGGGAATTCGTTTTTGGTTTTATAGTTGAGGATGGCTTGGTACCAAGATTCGACATGGTTTTCCTCGTCGTTGTTGATGGCGCAGATGTGAGCTGGTTCGCTCCTTCTCTCAACCCATAAGGGCATCGATGTCATGTCGTCAGGTATGTTGACGAGCGCGGCATGTTTTGCCAGGGCATCCGCAAACTGATTTTCCTCTCGTGGTAAGTGGAAGTAGTTGACTTGGTTAAAGAACTCGGCCTCTTGATTGATCTTTGCTTGGTAGGGTGCCATGCTGTCACTTCGGATTTCCATGATCCGGACACCTGACTGATGATGAGTGAGGAATCGCCGTGGACCCTCAGTCTCTTGATGCCAAGTGTTATGGCTGCTTGTAGGCCGATGAGGTATGCTTCATATTCGGCGGCATTAATGGTGACGGCGAAATCCAAGTTGACAGAGATCGGAACGTCCTCTCCCTCTGGTGATATTAGAAGGATTCCTACCCCGAAACCTCTCAGATTAGATGCACCATCGAAGTATAGATCCCACGCGTCGGTGTCGGCACAAAGATGTCTTCGTCAGGAAGTGACCATGTGTCGGTCATTGGATCCTCGTTGACGGGATTCTCTGCTAGGAAATCGGCGACTGCCCTTCCCTTGATAACCTTGAGGGTTACGAACTTGAGATCAAATTAAGCGAGCATGAGCGTCCATATAGACAGCCTTCCGTTTTGTACGGGTTTTTCGAAGATATATTTGACCGGGTCCATCTTAGAGTAGATGTGAACCATGTAGTTGAGCATGTAGTGCCGCAGCTTCTTTGTTGGCCATACTAGGGTAAGGCATGTCTTTTCCAGTTGGGTGTACCTTGTCTCATACTCGATGAACTTTTTGATGATGTAGTAGATAGCTCGTTCTTCTCCGTCGACTTTTTGTCCTAGCATCGCTCCCGTGGCTGTGTCGGTGACAGTCAGGTATAGGGATAAGGGAATTCCTTGTTGAGGTGGCATGTGGACAGAAGGTTGTTAGGTTTATATACCTCTTATTAGACTCTTCTAATAGTGAACTAATTAACTTCTTAATTATTTGTTCTTTAGATCTAGTGCATGTATAACAAAATGAGAGATTTATGAGAAAACAATGTCCCTTACATTGTTAATTTCGGTTTTGTGGGCACAAGTAAGGTCTCCTACCTTCACTTGTTCTTGAGCTATGATGAGTATTAGGATGATCCTCCAAAGACTCCAAGTATAGAAGCCACTCCTCTTGATTGCACCCAAGATTATCCCTTATCTCTAGTAAATAATATGTGCTAGATATTTATTTAGTAGTTTACCTTAAAATTGATTACTAATACTCATATATTACACTAATAATATTAGTAATGTGATTGAACAATTTAGATTATCATTTCTCTTTTTAAGAAAGATAAAACAAAGTATGAGAGAGTTTGCATGTGAACAACAATGAATGAATAGTGTGTTGAAAATAAGAGAACAATTCTCTTATATTAAGAGGAGGCCACGGTGGGAGCATGCAAATAGGCCAAGGAATGGCATCTTTCTTTTTGCTTTTGGTCTTCACATATAATAGGTTGTGTAAGACAAATAAGAGTAGGTGTGTAAGACATGTAGTGTAGGCATGATTACATGCATTTTATCCCATAAAATAATCAACCATAATCTACATAACTCCCTCCATTTCGGTCCACTTCATAAAATGGACTACCATTTTATTTTGTCAATTTGACATTTGTCACACAATATGTTACATGTAGTATGTTAAATGTTATTAATTAATTTAATGCATATTTATCACATAAATATCATTTTATGAATTAATTAAATTACATACAACAAATTGACTAGTGATACTTGTTCACATAAATAAAATGGGCCATATAATTGTAATTCACAACATCTTTTAATTATAATTAACCATTCATTCTTATCTCTATTGTTTCTCAAACAATAAACAATTTTAGTAATAAAGCATTTTTATTACTAAAATAAATCTTATTTAATCCCATTACAATAAGATATCAATATTCTCTCTTACAAGTGAATTGTTCAATTTTAAGGAATTGATCAACTTGTATCGTTATACAATTAATCAACTTTGCTGATTAGAGCATCATCCTTTAGGTGTGACCTTAAGAGATCAACTGACTGTTAAAAATTATTAATCTCATTATTTCGACATATTCATATATGTGATAATCTATTTAATCATAAAATAAATTGTCGATCTTATGCATGCAAACATAAATAAGTATAGAGAAGAAATCGTCATTCTTACTATAGTAGTTTCGGATCTAGGGCACAAGTGAGTTCTCCTTCTCACTTGTTCTTGAGCTTTCCTTACAAATGGAAGAACAAGGATTCAAAGATAAAATCCCTCCCAAAGATGTATACCCAAGATAACCTCTTAAAAAGACTAATATTACTTGATCTAGAATAATAATAATCTTTACTAAAATTGACCCAAAACTATTGTTTTTATCTCTTGTAGTTTCGGCCAAGAGAGGATGATTTTGGAGGTTTTATTTCTCTAGTTTTTCTTAAGATGTTTTGAGAGAAAAATTCTATTTCTTACTCTAGAAAGTTAGAATTATGTGAATAAATAATAAAAGAACCCATTTGATTTCCTTTAGAGGGCAAAACCGGTGGGTGTGGAAGGGTGCCCTATGCATGGGCTTGATTCTCTAACCAAGAATATAGGCATGCTAGGCTAGGTGTAGGTTTTATAATTATGTTTTCCACTTATAAATAATCAACACAATTTTTATCCTAATACACCCTCCATATCGGTACACACACATAAAATGGATGAGTCCATTTTATTTGTGATTTTGTCAATAGGTCACATGTGACACATTACATGACATCTTATATATAAAATGTATTTTTAACAATTAAAAATCAACATATTAATAAAATATGTCACATATAAAAATTAACATAGTAATTCACAATTATTTGTACCAAAATGGTTTACCAATTTATAAATCACAACATCTTGTATTTATAATAAATTATTCATTCAGTTTCAATTGTTTCCGTAAACAATAATTTCATCTAAGTAATAAAACATTTCAATTACTTAGACCGTATCTTATTTAATCAAATTACAATAGGACACGTAAATATTACTTCCAAAATCGTCCGTCAATTTTAAGTAATTTAATTAACTCGTATCGTCATACGATCAATTAAATATTCAATTAAGAGTGTTACCCTTTAGGTATGACCTAAGGGGATCAACTGATCACCACCGTCGCATGACAGTAATGTCAAACTCTAGTCAGCCAATCATTACCGATATGTGTGGACCAGTTGACTGTAAAAATTACATCCCACATGTATTCTTAAAGATGAGATTTAAACATGTGATCATCATGATCAACAGTTGTGATCGCATTATTGTCGGAGGACACATATTCCAACAATCTCCCACTTGTTCTCGACAAGTGTGCGTCACCAATTCTCTTGTCCTATTACTATCTCCCACTCAATGCAAGGTGTCTTTCAGGTCGTACTTGCAAGTGATCATATCGAGAGTGGTTTCCTCGATCTGGAGAACAACTGATTGACCGGAATTATCTACCATAGATACCTTCCGAGTGTGGCCAAGCATTTCAAGTTCATTACTCCTCGAGTGGCCCTGAGACATTGTTATAACCCTGACAAGGGGTGGACAATTCCTATCGCACTTATTCCCTTCGACTAGCCACAGCCATCATAACCCAAAATATGCCCATTTGACCCCATTTACGAAGGTCGTAGTAACATAAATCAAAGTTAATCTGAAACTGTGCCACCTTAGGCGAACAGTCTTTAGTCAAAAAAATCGACTCATTAGAATACTATAGTAGCTCTCGCCACGACCAGGCTATATAAATTTGCCAGAACTCTATAAGCGGTCATAAGGCCCGACAAAGTGTTCCTAACAGTCTGCCTATGTGATCGACTAGTCATTCTCATATGACTCAATGGCACTTGAACTTGCCATCAATCGCATCACACTCTAGTCACTTCGAGATGTCACCTCATACAAGTAACTATGGGCGAATACAATGTTAATCCGTGTTCACTTTAACGGGGTTCAATTGTCACTACAACCCGTTTGGATGTAACAATGTATAGAGAAAAGATAAAAGACAAATGTGATTATGAACATGAACAAAAAACCACACTTTTATTTCATTTCAAAATCTAACACAAACTTGGTACACGTTTAAGTCCCATGGACGCAACATGTCCACCATGCTTAGCCTGCGATAAAGGATTGGTGAGCGGATCAGCTATGTTATCATCTGTCCCAACCTTACATATCGCAATTTCCTTTCTTTCAATAAAATCTCTAATTATATGATATTTTCTAAGTACATGTCTAGATCTATTACTAGACTTTGGCTCTTTAGCTTGAAAGATTGTCCCACTATTATCACAATAGAGAGTGATGGGATCATTGGCGGTAGGTACTACTCTTAGACCTTCCGTGAATTGCCTGATCCACACAGCTTCCTTGGCAGCTTCTGATGCTGCAATGTACTCAACCTCCGTTGTTGAATCTGATCACAGACTTCCGTGAAGCTTCTCCAGCTAACGGCACCACCATTGAGCATGAAAACGAAACCAGCTTGTGATTTCATGTCATCTCTATCCGTTTGGAAACTTGAGTCCGTGTAACCATTAACACGGAGCTTGGTGTCTCCTCCAAACACTAAGGCATACGAGACATCAAGACGTGTGCATATCATGGCATGCATGATTGATCCAACAGCGGAAGCATAAGGGATCAACTTCATGCGTTCAACATCATGGGGTTCGGAGGGCGATTGAGACTTGCTCAATATCGTCCCAGTTACCATAGGTACCAATCCCCTTTTTGATTTTTCCATGCTGAAACGTCGAAGAATCTTATCAACATAAGACTCTTGACTTAGTGCCAATATCCTCTTGGATCTATCTCTATAGATCCGGATACCTAATATGCGTTGTGCCTCTCCTAAATCCTTCATTTGGAAATGGTTACCTAACCACTTCTTAACAGAAGACAACATTGAAATGTCATTTCCAATGAGTAGTATGTCATCGACATACAAGATTAGGAACACAACGTTGCTCCCACTAAATTTCATGTATAAACATGGTTCCTCAACACTTCGAGTGAAACCATTCTCTTTTATCACATGATCGAATCGATGATTCCAACTTATAAATGCTTGCTTAAGACCATAAATGGATCACTTAAGCTTGCACACTTTGTTAGGATTTTTAGAATCAACAAAACCTTCGGGTTGTAACATGTACACCTCCTCTTCTAAATGCCCATTTAGAAAAGCGGTTTTGTTATCCATTTGCCATATTTCATAATCATGAAATGCGGCAATCGCTAACAAAATCCGTATGGATCTTAGCATGGCAACGGGGACGAAGGTTTCATCATAATGGAGACCTTGGACTTGGGTAAATCCTTTTTCCACTAGCCTAGCTTTGTAGACATCATCATGTCCTTCTATGCCATTCTTGACTTTGAAAATCCATTTGCATTGAAGAGGTCTTGCCCCTTTAGGCAAATCCACCAAGTTCCAAACTTGGTTTTCATGCATAGAATCCATCTCGGATTTCATGGCTTCAAGCCATAAGGAGGAGTTAGGACTAGAGATTGCGGCCTTGTAGGTGGCGGGCTCGTCACTTTCTAAAAGCAACACATCGAGTGTTCCATCTTCTTCGATAAGTCCCACATATCGATCGGGATACGAATAACACGGACCGTTCTTCTAAGTGGAGGAGAGACAACCGCGTTAGATGACGAAGGAACATCTTCTTGCGTCTCTACATCGGTTTGTGACTCTTGAACTTCATCAAGTTCAAAATTTCTCCCACTCTGTCTCTTAGAAATAAATTAAATTTCTAAGAAGACAGCCTCGCAAAACACAAACACTTTGTTTTCCTGAGGTTTGTAGAAGTAGTATCCTCGAGAGGTCAAGGGGTAACCTACAAAGATAAATTTTTCGGATCTTGGGGCAAGCTTGTTGTCGGTCTTTGCCTTAACGTAAGCATCACATCCCCAAATTTTCATGTAGGATATATTAGGAACTCTTCCCTTCCACATCTCATATGGAGTCTTTTCGGTTGTCTTCGTGGGACTATTGTTCAAAGATCTAATTGCGGTTTGAATCGCAAATCCCCAAAACGAGTTTGGTAGCTCGGTTTGACTCATCATTGATCGAACCATATCAAGTAGGGTTTGATTTCTCCTTTTGGCAACACCATTGAGTTGTGGTGTTCCGGGTGGAGATAGTTGTGATATTATGCCACAACCTTTCAAGTGTGAATCGAATTCAAGGCTAAGATATTCTCCACCACGATCGGATCGTAGTGCCTTTATCCTTTTGTTCAATTGGTTCTCTACTTCATTTTGAAATTCCTTGAATTTCTCAAAGGCTTCAATTTTATGCTTCATTAAATAGATATACCCATATCTACTCAAGTCATCGGTGAAGGTAATGAAGTAGTCATAATTTCCTAGAGCGGTGATACTCATTGGTCCACATACATCGGTATGTATGAGTCCCAATAGTTCACTTGCTCGTGTCCCTTTACCACTAAAAGGATTTCGAGTCATTTTGCCAAGAAGGCAATATTCGCATGTTCCATATGATTGAAAATCAAATGGTGTAATCACATTAGTCGAAATTAATCTTTTGATGCGATTCTCGTTTATGTGACCTAATCGACAATGCCAAATGAATGATTCATTTGGATCACTTGATTTGAGTTTCTTTGATTGAATGTTGTAGATGTCATTAGTCGGATTCGAGGTTTCTGAAATGTAAATGACATTAATGGAAGGAGCTTGGCGTATAACCAAGTCATTCCTTGAAATAGTACAACGATTGTTCTTAATGACAAAACAAAAACCGTCCATGTCTAACATAGCGATAGAAATAATGTTTTTAGAAAGTGTAGGCACATAAAAACAATTATGTAAATACAACTCAAATCCATTAGGCAAAGCTAATACATAAGTTCCCTTGGATTCGGCCGCTACTCGAGCTCCATTTCCAAGGCGTAGATCCACATCTCCTTTGTTAAGCCTCTTCACGTCTCTTAGCCCCTGTAAATGATTACAAAGGTGAGAACCACAACCGGTATCCAGTACCCATGTCGTAGTGGAAGTATAATTTACATCAATAACATAAATATCCTTAGGAATTTTACCTTTTAGAACGATGATTCCTTCCCTTATATTTCGCAAATATACGGGACAATTCCTAAGTCAATGTCCCATGCCATAGCAATAATGGCACTCATCTTCAAATTGCTTGAAGTTTTTCCCTTTCTTTCCCTTCTTCTTAAACTTTTTGCTCTTGGAAGCAAGAACTTGATTGCTTGAGCTCCCACTTATTTTAGCATCTTTCTCTTCCAAAGACAAAGATCCTATAGATTTTATGAGGCGGTCTTCCTGAGACCGGCTCACAAGAGATCTTGTAGTAGTAGTAGGAGGTTTAGAAGAAGTGATGAAGTTTAGGTTTCCATCCGAACCTATCCCTAAATGAAGTTCTCTAGTAGTGTCGAAATCATTGTTGAAGCAAACGTCGTCAAAAACATTGTGGCAAGACTCAATAGTTATCGGTGTAGTAGCGTTTGATGGATTCATTGTAATTAACTACAAGTATGGAGGAAAAGGAAATATTAACATTTGTCTTTTTAATATCATACTTGTAAATAAATTAACAAGATATGAGCATTTATATAGTGACCTCTACACAACTATTATAAATGATTCCAAGATCCAAATTCATATTAACTTGGGCACGGTGTGGCCGATGAAACCCTTATCAATATAACTCGGTGGATTAACTCTTTAATCGATTCTACTTTTAGAACTCTTGGTCGATAAAATTACATTAATATTTATCTTTAGCCCGGAACACATGCAACTACGGTCACGAATACTTCCGTTGAGCTCAATCCAAATTTCGAATAAATGTGTCCATGATCCAAACCCACATTAATTTGGGCACGGTGTGGCCAATAAATCCCTCATCAACATGAATTCGGTGGATAGACATTTATCACCCACTTCTCCTACGTAACAAGGTTTTTACCCCGGTGTGGCAGAGTGCACTCCCTCACGAAATAGGTTTTCATGGTTTCTACTTTTTGGTAAGGCTAAGTCTCAATTGTTTGTTTTAGCGAGAGGTCATGTCAATTTATTATATATCACGTTTTAAGTGAACTAAAGCGGTGAACTACGATAATTGTAATTGACACGGTCGATAAACTCGATTAAAATGCATGTTTAGTTATGGCAATTTAGCGATGCATACAACATATAAATAAAATGCAAAGCATAAAAATAAATCCTAGTATGACCTTCCTAAAATAATAAATCTAATTAATTATTACATATTCGGAAACCAACTCCTTTGGTCCCTTGAACTTCGGTCTTGGCACGCATTTCAAGGCAACACTTCTTTAATTAATGGATCGACTTCTCGTGTGGCACCGTCTTCAAGGATCTCCGGAATAATTAAATTATATAACAAATTACATAATTTCCTATTATACATTTGTAATTAAAATAAAATAAATCTATTAAATTACAAAACAGTGATACGAGATCACAATAAATTACAAACGAATCGATATTCCCATACATTTCGGGTAATACCAATTAAAACTAAGGCCATACTAAGTAAAATTACATAATTCAAAAATTACATAAAATTAAAATAATGACAATCATAAATAAAATACAGCATGTGAATATGTAAGAACATGCCCAATTTTATGCTAAATCGCCTTTAATGAGCCAATATCGTATATTAATTGGTTTTTACGGATTTGCGTGATTTAACCTTTTATAATCACAATAATTACATAAATTCATATTTATGTACAAGTTAATTACCCTAACCAACTTAGGACTCTAAATTAGTCTCCACTAACATTTGACAATAATTAACTTATATTTCTTAATATTGTTTATAAATGGACTCAAAAATACAATATTATGTCATAAACTTCAAATAAATCATAAAAATTTCAAATAAAATTGAAAATTGAAATTTAAACTCATGAACATTCTGGAAAAATACCATGACACTCATAATGCTCAAAACATAGGTTAACATTTTCGAAAATTTATCGAGAAAAACAATGTTGCAGTTTATCGGATTTATCAATTATTACCATAAAAATATGAGAAAAATTATTTTTATTAATTTTTCACTTTTAGATCTGAAATATGTGATAAAATGCAACATGTGACATTTTTCCTTAGTCATGAAGTATGTTTTAGCAATTTTTACTAATTAAAGTCACTATTTATGTGATGTTTCATCAAAAATTCATAAATCATGCATAAAGACTTCATTATAGCCAATTATTTTACACACGTCCTGTAAAATTGTATGTGACAACATACTAAATTTCTATGACCATATTCGAAATATAACTCATATTAACCTATTTAACCATTTAAATACGATTTTAACTTGAAAAACCCATATTTCGAGTATAACAACTCATTTTATCATGAAAATTAACAGGCCATCAGTAGATAATATATGTGAAAACATATCCAAAAACCACTGGAAAAAGCGAAATTTGGCTATTTTTAGTCCAAAAATGACATTTTAATCATAAAAATCACATTTTAATGCCATTATTATATAAAATGAACAATAAAAATCCACAAATTAACCAAAAAATCCTAAAAACATTTTAGGACCAGAAACTTTAACATGCAAATAAATTTCGTGATATTTCATAATAAACACAAATTTATAAGTTTTGTTTGTTAATCGTATAACTCGGAAAAACAATAACCGATTTGCATGCAAACAACCTAAGGCTCTTGATACCGCTTGTTAAAAATTATTAATCTCATTATTTCGACATATTCATATATGTGATAATCTATTTAATCATAAAATAAATTGTCGATCTTATGCATGCAAACATAAATAAGTATAGAGAAGAAATTGTCATTCTTACTATAATAGTTTCGGATCTAGGGCACAAGTGAGTTCTCCTTCTCACTTGTTCTTGAGCTTTCCTTACAAATGGAAGAACAAGGATTCAAAGATAGAATCCCTCCCAAAGATGTGTACCCAAGATAACCTCTTAAAAAGACTAATATTACTTGATCTAGAATAATAATAATCTTTACTAAAATTGACCCAAAACTATTGTTTTTATCTCTTGTAATTTCGGCCAAGAGAGGATGATTTTGGAGTTTTTATTTCTCTAGTTTTTCTTAAGATGTTTTGAGAGAAAAATTCTATTTCTTACTCTAGAAAATTAGAATTATGTGAATGAATAATAAAAGAACCCATTTGATTTCCTTTAGAGGGCAAAACCGGTGGGTGTGGAAGGGTGCCCTATGCATGGGCTTGATTCTCTAACCAAGAATATAGGCATGAAAGGCTAGGTGTAGGTTTTATAATTATGTTTTCCACTTATAAATAATCAACACAATTTTTATCCTAATACACCCTCCATTTCGGTACACACACATAAAATGGATGAGTCCATTTTATTTGTGATTTTGTCAATAGGTCACATGTGACACATTACATGACATCTTATATATAAAATGTATTTTTAAGAATTAAAAATCAACATATTAATAAAATATGTCACTTATAAAAATTAACATAGTAATTCACAATTACTTGTACCAAAATGGTTTACCAATTTATAAATCACAACATCTTGTATTTATAATAAATTATTCATTCAGTTTCAATTGTTTCCGTAAACAATAATTTCATCTAAGTAATAAAACAATTCGATTACTTAGACTGTATCTTATTTAATCAAATTACAATAAGACACGTAAATATTACTTCCAAAATCGTCCGTCAATTTTAAGTAATTTAATTAACTCGTATCGTCATACGATCAATTAAATATTCAATTAGGAGTGTTACCCTTTAGGTATGACCTAAGGGGATCAACTGATCACCACCGTCGCACGACAGTAATGTCAAACTCTAGTCAGCCAATCATTACCGATATGTGTGGACCAGTTGACTGTAAAAATTACATCCCACATGTATTCTTAAAGATGAGATTTAAACATGTGATCATCATGATCAACAGTTGTGATCGCATTATTGTCGGAGGACACATATTCCAACACTGACCACCACCGTCCCACGACAGTAATGTCAAACTCTAGCAAGCCAATCGTTACCGATTAATGTTGATCAATTGACTATATAATGAATCATCCCTTACGTATTCTTTATATGACAGTTAATTATGATATTAAATCATGTGATCGCACTATTGTTGAGGACACATATTCCAATAATCTCCCACTTGTCCGAGACAAGTGTGCGTCACCAATTCTCTTATCCTATTACAATCTCCCACTCAATGGATGGTGTCTCTCAGGTCGTACTTGCATTTGATCATATCTTGAGTGGTTTCTGATCTGGAGAGTAACTGTCTAACCGGAATTATCTACCATAGATACCTTCCGAGCGTGGCCACGCATTTTCAGTTCACTACTCCTCGAGTGGCCTTGAGATTTCAAACAACCCTAACAAGGGGTGGACAATTCCTATCGCACTATTCCCTTCGTTCAGCCACAGTTCATCATAACCCAAAATATAACCAGTGACTTCATTTATGACAGCCGTAGAGTATAAATCAAAGCTAATCAGAAATTTGTGCCAACTTGGGCGAATAGTCTCTAGTCAAAAGAATTGACTCATAATAATACTATAGTAGCTCTTGCCACGACCAGGCTTTATGAATTACCAGAACTCTATAAGCGGTCACTGCCCGACAGAGTGTCCCATACAGTCTGCCTATGTGATCGACTAGTCATCCCATATGACACTATGGCACTTGAAATTGCCATCAATCGCATCACACTCTAGTCACTTTGAGACGTCACCTCATATAAGTAACTAGGGGCGAATACCATGTCAATCCAGTTTACTTTAATGGGGTTCAATTTGTCTCTACAACCCATTCGGATACGACAAGGTAACGGGTGAGTTTAATAAAACTCTAACGATAAATGCGATTATCACATATGAATAGTCAATACACTATTATTACTTCATATCTTATAATCTTTAGTGTACCATTAACACTAGTAAAAATGCAATAAAAGCTTGGCAAGTGGATATACCCTATATCCATATATTCCAACTTTATTAATTGATATTTCCTTCCGTTCAATGTCATCTCTAATGACATGAATTTATCTAAGTATATGTCTAGACTTCTTACTAGACTTGGGCTCTTTAACTTGAAAGATGCTCCCACTGTTATCGCATAACTTGTGATAAAGTCATTTGTAGAGGGATTCACCCTTAATCCCTACGTTGACCATTTTATCACAATTTACTTAGATTCCTTTTGTAGAATTTGCAATGCGCGAAACTAAAACACTTTTCTAGTCTCTTACTCCCTAGTCAATAAGACATCCTAGGATTTCAACAAATCCTTTTCGGTTTGAAAACTAAAGTTTGTTCAACCCTTCAACACATAACTTAGTTCATCATCCAAACATTTGAACGAATGCTTAATTCTTATTAAGAATCTCAAGGATGTTCTTTAAGGCTTTCATAGGCCATATCATGGGAATTATCTTGTTATTGACTTATCATGCTCTAGGCATATGATACATCATGGCTTGTGCGTCTGTTGGTATACATGATCATTCCAATGGTGGAAACATTAGCAATCGATTTCATGTAATCAACAACTTAATAGGTTCAGTGAACGACTATGACTCCATCATAGTAATTCCACTTTCATCAACATGAACAGCCTATTGAACCTTGTTGATGTACAACAGATACAAAAGATCTTATCCCATAAGATTCTCAACTTTATGCCATTATTCTCTCTTATAGATTCAAAAATCTAGAATACTTTGCACCCTTTTCCAAGTCTCCAATCACTCTTTCACAGAAGAAAGCATTGGTACATTATTCTCAATAAGTATTATGTCATCAACATATAAGACATGGAGAAACAATTCTAGCTCCCACTTAACTTCATGTATAATCATGATTCTTCAATCATGTGAATGAAACCATTCACTATTATCACATGAACGAAAAAGTATAATCCTTTGATGCTTGCTTAAGACCATTCTAGGATCACTTAAGAAAGCTACGCATAATATGTTAGGATTCTTAGATCTTTATCTAAGGTTTTGTGTTCCAAACACATCCTTCTCTAAATTCCCATTTTAGAAAAGCGTATTTTTAATATCATTTGCCATTCTTCATCAATATGAAATGTGGCGATTCCTAACATAATTTATCTTGATCAACATCTTTATGTCAATCTTATGCATTTGAGTACTCTAAAGCTCTATTTACTTTTAAAGAGACCCTCACTTTAAAGTAAATCTACTCTTGAGTAACAATTTTTGGATTGTAATGCTATTGCTCGTATGTAACAAGGTCGATTTGGGACAAGGTCATAATACTATCACTTTCACAAAGCAATATTTTAACCAATAAGACATGTGCGATAAACTCCCACTGAACTATGCTCCCAATCTATCTTTATAGATTATAGTTTAACTATACTCCCACTCTATAGTTCCATTACTTTCACAACGTAACACTATAAGTCATGTTTGTAAAGATGCAATCTACTCCCACTCTATCTCTCAGAAATACATCTATCTTCTTGAGAGATAGCTTTGTGAGATACAAACATATATATGGTGGAGTATTTAGGAGTTTATCTAGACTATGCATTAGCTTTCAAAAGGCCATCCCTATCATGGCAGTTTGATTCATGTGATATGCGAGTCTTATCCATGTCATCTGTTTAATAGACTCTCTATTTTAGGTATCTCATGGTTGACCATCCGTTTAGAATTACTTGTCCGTTTTGGATTGCAAATTCCCAAAATTGAGTTCAATAACTCAAACCGACTCATTTTAGTTTGATCTTATGGGTAGTGACACTTGGTCATAATCCATATTTAATAAATCAAATTCATTACTTAGATCTTTGCCACTAAGATCGAATCGTAATGCTTCAGTATTTTGTTCAATTGGTTCTTTACGTCATTTAGAAATTTCTCAAATTTCTCAAATGCATCACTTTATATTTGATTATGTAAATATACCCATATCTACTTAAATCATTGGTAAAAGTGACGAAGTAGTCATAAATTCCCTTTGCGATGATGCTTATTAGAACACATACATCGGCATGTATTAGTCCCAACAAATCACTTGCTCATGTCCCTTTACCACTAAAGGGAGTACAAATCATTTTGCAAAGGTGACAAGATTCGCATATTCCATATGATTGAGAATCAAATGGTTCATAAAATCTAGTCGACACTAGCCTTTTAATGCGTTTCTCATTTATGTAACCTAATTGAAAAAGCCAAATGTACAAATCATTTGGATTAATAGTTTGAGTCTTTTGGATCGTATAATGAAGATATCTTTGCTCGAGTTGGAAGTGTCTAAAACTTGTATATCATAAAGATAAGTGACATGGCTCACAGCCATGTCTGTTTTCAACAAAATACAAATCCTTTCATGTCTAACATAGAAATGGAAATAATGTTTTAGACAAATTGGGTACATAATCACCATTATGTTGATTACAACTCAAAGTTATTAGCTAAAACAAGTACACAAGTCCCTCTTGAAGTGGCGGCTACCCTAGCTCCATTTCCTTGTCGGAGATTTATATCACTCTTGTTTACCTTTTTCATATTTCCAAGTCCCACTTGGAGTAACAAGTCCAACTTTGATATTTCCCAAATACTTGGGGCAATTTCGCTTCCAATGGCCCATGACATTACAATAATGACATTCTTCATATGATTGGGCACCCTTCTTGGTCTTGGTTTTGGAAGTCCCACTATCCATTTCCAATTCATTATCAGGTTTGGGTTTTTCACCCATCTTTGCCTTCTCTTTAATAATACCAATACTCCTTTCAGTTTCAAGGATGCTCTTGCTAGAACTCCCACTGAATTTAATACTTTTCCTTGTTTCTTCAGACAAGGATGCCTTGGGTTTAGCGAGATTTTCTTCACAAGATTTTCTTACCAAAGTGGTGGGCATTAATATTGGAGTGGGTGGTGTGGAGGTGGTAAAGAAGCAAAAATTTCCATCCTGACCAATGCCAACGCGTAATTCTCTAATCGTATCATTGTCATACTCGGAGTATTTTTCATCGAATGATTGGAGCCGTGAATCAATGGTGATTGGTGTAGGAGTATTAGATGAATTCACTGCATATAATTAACTACAAAAACGGAAATGAAGGAAATAATTAACATCTATCGTTTTAATAATACTTGTAAACAAGTATTGCATTTATATAGTGACCTCTGCCCAACTATTTATGTCATTTTTACACTAAAAATTCATAAATCATGCTAAATGAGATCATTTAATCTCGAAATTTACATACACTCTGTAAATTATGCATGTGGCAACATATTAAGGTTTCATGGCCCAATTCAAAATTTAACTATTTTTAACCATTTTACCTCTTTTAATCCATTTTTATCTCATAAAAATCATAATTCAAGCAACATTAATTCAATTAATACAAGATTTTACACACTATTTGTAAAATATGCATGTGAGGTCATATAAAATTTTCAAGGTCAGAGAATAAGTTTAACCATTTTTAGTCATTTTAACCTCTATTTATGCCATTTTTAGACTAAGAATTCATAAATCATGAAATATTAATCACATTAATATGATATTTTACATGCAATATATAAAATATTCATGTGAGGTCATACTAAAATACCACGGCCAGTAGTGAAGGTTAACTTATTTTAGTGAATAAAAGTTCATTTTACTCATAAAAATATAATAAAATCACTAAAAATCATTAAAATGAGCAATAAATTTCCATAAATCATAAAAATGACCTAAAAAAATTTTAGGACCAGAATATATAACATTCAAAAATTTTCGTGGCTTTATCTTCATAAAACTCAAATTTTTAGTTTTATATGTTAACATTTTAACTCGGAAAAACAATAACCGATTATGCATGCAACATCCTTATCCTCTTATACCACTTGTTAAGTTTATATACCTCTTATTAGACTCCTCTAATAGTGAACTAATTAACTTCTTAATTATTTGTTCTTTAGATCTAGTGCATGCATAACAAAATGAGAGATTTATGAGAAAACAATGTCCCTTACATTGTTAATTTCGGTTTTGTGGGCACATGTAAGGTCTCCTACCTTCACTTGTTCTTGAGCTATGATGAGTATTAGGATGATCCTCCAAAGACTCCAAGTATAGAAGCCACTCTTGATTGCACCCAAGATTATCCCTTATCTCTACTAAATAATATGTGCTAGATATTTGTAGTAGTTTACCTTAAAATTGATTACTAATACTCATATATTACACTAATAATATTAGTAATGTGATTGAACAATTTAGATTATCATTTCTCTAGTTTTTGAGAAAGATAAAACAAAGTATGAGAGAGTTTGCTTGTGAACAACAATGAATGAATAGTGTGTTGAAAATAAGAGAACAATTCTCTTATATTAAGAGGAGGCCACGGTGGGAGCATGCAAATAGGCCAAGGAATGGCATCTTATTTTTTGCTTTTGGTCTTCACAAGAAATAGGTTGTGTAAGACAAATAAGAGTAGGTGTGTAAGACATGTAGTGTAGGCATGATTACATGCATTTTATCCCATAAAATAATCAACCACAATCTACCATAACTCCCTCCATTTCGGTCCACTTCATAAAATGGACTACCATTTTATTTTGTCAATTTGTCATTTGTCACACAATATGTTACATGTAGTTTGTTACATGTTATTAATTAATTTAATGCATATTTATCACATAAATAACATTTTATGAATTAATTAAATTACATACAACAAATTGACTAGTGATACTTGTTCACATAAATAAAATGGGTCATATAATTGTAATTCACAACATCTTGTAATTATAATTAACCATTCATTCTTATCTCTATTGTTTTTCAAACAATAAACAATTTTAGTAATAAAGCATTTTTATTAATAAAATAAATCTTATTCAATCCCATTACAATAGGATATCAATATTCTCTCTCACAAGTGAATTATTCAATTTTAAGGAATTGATAAACTTGTATCGTTATACAATTAATCAACTTTGCTGATTAGGGCATCATCCTTTAGGTGTGACCTTAAGGGATCAACTGACCACCACCGTCCCACGACAGTAACGTCAAACTCTAGCATGCCAATCGTCACCGATTAATGTTGATCAGTTGACTATATAATGAATCATCCCTTACGTATTCTTTATATGAGATTTAATTAGGATATTAAATCATGTGATCGCACTATTGTTGAGGACACATATTCCAACAATGTATAACTTCACAAACTACTCTACTTTTAGTAAAGAGGTAAGTAAAGGTCGGATCCCAAGGGACGGGTATTGATGTAGGAATTTCGATTGCAAGTGGTTGTGTCTAAGGGTGTCACAATTTGGGTTGAGGTAGGAGATCAACTAAACTAAATAACAATGTAAACAAAATAATGAAAGCAAGCAAGATGATTAAAATGAGATGTATACAATTGTTTAAAGGCACTAGGGTGTCATGGGTTCATAGGGGATTCATGGGATTTGATCATACAAACACGTTTCCTACTAGATGCAAGCACTTATTGTTGTGATGGGATCGAGTTCGTGTATATCTTACAATCCCTAAGAAGGTTTGGGTCCCGGAGCCGAATCGATTAGATTGTACAACACCTACAAGTCGACTTAATCCTCCCTATCCAACTATATGCATGGTCTAATGAGACTCGAGTTGGTTTATGTCTTACAAGTCTCATTGAAAAGATAAGTGATGGGTAAAAAATGCAAGGATTCATAGGCTCACATTTCATCAATCATAACATGTGCATAAGTTGGAATCACAACAAGCAAGCAAATTAATTATGAAAACATATTAGATTAAGCATGAATGAACCCCCATGTTGATTTCCCCTAATTCCCCATTAACCCTAGTTAAGGTAACTATTCACTCATTATCAAGTTTAACATGCTAACAAGGTTGTCAATCATACTAGCACGGCAAAACATGATGAACAAATGAAGATGATTAACAATAATTAAAAAGGATTAAGAGAGAATTATACCTATAAAGATGATTCCAAATAATAAAGCAAAGAATAATAGAAGTACTTGATCATTGATAGAAGGTCGTCAGTCCTCCAAATAAACCCAAATAATCTTCTAATTACCCAAAATAAATGATGAACAATAGAGAAATTAAGGAATGATTAAGAAATGAGATTTGTATTAATGCTAAATTAAGAGTTGATTACAAGATTAAGAGAGTATTAAGACTTGATTAAGATAAGATTAAGATCTATTAAGATGACATGCTAATCTAGGTAGTATAATGGGGTATTTATACTAGAGATTAGGTACAAAGATTTGGGTTACTAAGGGCTTAAATGACTATTAAGACCCTTAAGAAAAGTTGAGGAAGTGCTCCTCTCCAAGGAGATGCTCATCTCCATTTTGGTGGTCTCCAGAAGATCTGCTCGTCCCGAGCGTCTAGGCAGCAGGGACGGTTGGTTCTGCATGGGAATCCGAGCGGATTGTGTGAGGGACGCTCTGATCATTTGGCCTTAAGACGAGCGTCTTGGCATCGGGACGCTCGGATTGTAGCAGGGAAACGCTCGTCCCGGGCATCAGGACTCTCGGATCACAGGTCAGTCACTTCTCTTATTTTCTTTCCTCAACAATCCTCGGGTATCTTGTTGGGGATGCAAGGATCCCTTCATCATTGCCCAATCTACTATATTATCTACATAGGCCTTCTAGTATTGTGTTCCCTTTAATGCTTAGTCATTGAATTTGATCAATTTAGCTCCATTTTGCAATGAAAATGCAAGGTTTGCACTCCTTTCCTACCAAAAGATCAAAACCTCAAAGAATATGCAAAACGGGAAACAAAAGGTAGTAAATGACCTAATTATGCAGTAAAAAGCATAGGAACGAGGGTAATTCGGGGACTAAATATGTGTTGGGAAATGTGTCCTCAGCAATAGTGTGATTACATGATTTAAATAACATTATTAAATCTCATTTTTAAGAATACAATTGGGAAGTATTTTTACTGTCAACTCGTCAACATATATCGGTAATGATTGGCTGACTAGAGTTTGACATTACTGTCGTGTGACGGTGGTGATCAGTTGACCCCCTATGTCATACCTATAGGGCAACACTCTTAATTGATCATTTAATTAATCGTATAATGTTACGAGTTAATTAAATTACTTGAAAAATTGACGGACGATTTTGGAAGTAAAATTTACGTATCAAATTGAAATGTGATTAAATGAGATACGGTCTAAGTAATTGAATTGTATCATTACTCGGATGAAATTATTGTTTAAGGAAACAATTAAATTTGAATGAATTATTATAAATATGATTTATAAATTGGTAAAATATTTTGACACAAATAATTATGAATTACTAAGTCGATTTTGTATATGACGTATTTTTATTAATACGTTGTTTTTTAATACGTTAAAAATACATAACAAATTTGTGTGACACATGACATGTGACATAAGACAAAATTGACAAAAATAAAATGGATACCATGTTATCCAATGTGCCGAAATTTGGAGGAGAATTGAGCTAAATATTGTGTTTGTATTATAAGTAGAAAACATAATAATTATATGCTTTAGTAGCCATGCAACCCTAGTTTGCATTGTGAAGGCAAACAAGGGCATGCATTGGGTCTTTCTCTTCCACCTTTCTTCCCTCTTACACGGTTGGACAAAAGGAAAAGGCAAAGGGTTTTGTCTTTTATTTTTTTTTCCCATACACTACATGTAATAGTGTAAAAAGATTATTCATTCATTCCAACTTCTAAAAAAAAGATTAAGTTTTAGAAAGATAAAAAATCCTCTAAAATCCCTCTCTCTCAACCGGTTTTGAGAACCCAAAAACCAAACATTTTGGTTCAATTTTTCACTAGATTAATATTATATTAGCTCAAATAATATTAATTAGATTAAGAGTTAGCTTTGGGTATTATTCCTAAGGAGAGATCCTACACTTGGATCTTGTTCTTCCATTAAAGGAAAGCTCAAGAACAAAAGAAAAGGAGACTTCTTTTGTGCCCATTTGAACCGAAATTTCAATGTAAGGATATGATTTCTTCTCTATTTTATTATATTGTTTGCATGCATAAAATCCGTATTTAATTTTATGACAAATTAATTTCGACATATATGAGTATGTTAGTATGTATAAAGATCTACATTTCCTTCAATCGGTATCAAGAGCCACGGTTGTTTGCATGCAAATCGGTTAAAAGTTTTTCCGAGTTATAAGAATAACAAATAAAACTTGTAAAATTTGTGTTATTATGATATATCACGAAATTAATCCATGCATGTTAATATTTCTGGTCCTAAAATGTTTTAGGATATTTTGGTTAATTTTTTGGATTTTTATTGTTCATATTATACAATAATGGCATTTAAATGTGATTTTATGAGTAAAAATGTCATTTTTGGTCTAAAATTAGCTATACTTCGAATTTTAAGTTGATTTTTGGATATGTTGTCACATATATTATTTTGCGATAACCTGTAAATTTTCATAATTTTTGGACTTGTTATGCTCGAAAAATGAATTTTTCATTATTATATTCTGATTTAGGTGAAAAATAGGTTAATATGAGTTAAATTTCGAATCTGGTCATAGAAAATTAATATGTTGTCACATGCAATTTTACAAGATGTGTGTAAAATAATTGGCTATAAAGAAGTCTTTTTGCATGATTTATGGATTTTTGAAGAAAAATAGCATAAATAGTGACATTATTAGTGGAAAATTAATAAAACATAATCTATGACTTAGGAAAAACATCTAATGTTGCATTTTATTATCTTTTTCAGATCTAAAATTGAAAAGTTAGTGAAAGTAATTTTTCCATGTTTTTATGATTATTTTATTAAAAATCGATAAACCGCAACATTGTTTTTCCGGTAAATTTTCGAAAATTTTAACCTAAGATTTTGAACATTATGAGTGTCATGGAAATTTTCCAGAATGTTCATGAGTTTAAATTTCAAATTTTGAATTTATTTGAAATTTTGTGATTTATTTGAAGTTTAATAGCTTATTTTTGTAATTTTTGGTCCATTTATGAACAATTTTATAAAATATGGGTTAATTATGGTCAAATTATTAGTGAAGACTAAATTTTGAGTCCTAAGAGGTTAGGGTAATTAACTTATGCATAAATATGAGTTTATGTATTTTTGTGATTATAAAATGTTGAAATCACGCAAATCCGTAAAAACCGAGTAATATACGATATTGGCTAATTAAAAGGCGATTTAGCATAAAATTGAGCATGTTCTTACATATTATAATGCTGCATTTTCTTTATGATTGTCATAATTTTAAGAGAAAATTGTTGATTACAGCCTTTTATAAACCACTTTTTGAAAATTACAGCCTTATATAATTTTTTTTGAAAATTACATCCAAAATATTACTTTTCTTCTAAAATTGCACCAACTTGAGGTTTTTGGTGAATTTTGATGATGTTTTTATGATGTACCCTTTATTATTTGAGAGCCTACTTACCCAGATTTCTTCCCTCTCCTTAACACAAACCAATTAATCACCTCAAACATCATAAAAACATCATCAAAATTCACCGAAAACCTCAAGTTGGTGCAATTTTAGAAGAAAAGTAATATTTTGGATGTAATTTTCAAAAAAAATTTTATAAGGCTGTAATTTTCAAAAAGTGGTTTATAAAAGGCTGTAATCAACAATTTTCTCTAATTTTAATTTATGTAATTTTTGAATTATGTAATTTTACTTAGTATGGCCTTAGATTTTAATTGGTATTTCCCGAAATGTATGGGAATATCGATTCGGTTGTAATTTTTATTGTGATCTCGTATCACCGTTTTGTAATTTAATAGATTTATTTTATTTTAGTTACAAATGTATAATAGGAAATTATGTAATTTATTATGTAATTTTATTCATTCCGGAGTTCCCAAAGACGGATTTCTTCAAGAATGGCGATACATAAAGACGGTGTTACCTCGAGATGCGTGCCACAACCGAAGTTGAAGGGACCAATGGAGTTGGTTTCCTAATATGTAATAGTTACATAGTCTTTTCTATTTTGGGAAATGACATACTAGGATTTATTTATTTTTATGCTTGCATTTTATTTTATGTCGCATGTATCGCTAAATCGCCATAACTAAAACATGCATTTTTTTTATCTTATCGAGTTTATCGACCGTGTCAATTCAAATTATCGTAGTTCACCGCTTTAGTTCACTTAAAACGTGATAGATAATAAATTGGCATGACCTCTCGCTAAAACAATTAATTGAGACATAGCCTTACCAAATAGTAGAAACCATGAAAACCTATTTCGCGAGGGAGTGCACTCGGCTACCCCGGGGTACAAACCTTGTTACGTAGGGGAAGTGGGTGATGAATGTTAATCCACCGAATTCATGTTGATAAGGGATGTATCGGCTACCCCGTGCCCAAGTTGATGTGGGTTTGGATAATGGACACATTTATTCGAAATTTGGATTGAACTCAACAAAAGATATTGATAAGGGTTGCATCGGCTACCCCGTGCCCTTGTTGATGTGTTTTGGGCTATAGATAAACATTAGAGTAATTTTATCGACCAAGAGTTCTAAAAGTAGAATCGATTAAAAGGTTAATCCACCGAGTTATATTAATGAAGGTTGCATCGGCTACCCCGTGCCTAAGTTGATATGAATTTGGGTCTTGGAATCATTTATAATAGTTGGGTAGAGGTCACTATATAAATGTTCATATCTTGTTAATTTGCAAGTATGATTTAAAAAGACAAATGTTAATATTTCCTTTACCTCCATATTTGTAGTGCATTACAATGAATCCATCAAATGCTACCGCACCGATAACTATTGAGTCATATCACAATGTTCTTGACGACGTATGCTCCAACAATAATTTCGATACAACTAGAGAACTTCATTTCTGGATAGTTTCGGATGGAAACCTTAACTTCATCACCTCTTCTAAACCACCCACTTCCACTAGACCTCGTGTGAGTCCGTCTCAGGAAGACTACCTCATACGATCTATAGGGTCTTTATCTCTGGAAGATAAGGATGCCAAAGCTAGTGGGAGCTCTAGCAATCAAGTTCTTGCTTCAAAGGGCAAGAGGTTCAAGAAGAAAGGAAAGAAAATCAAAAACTTCAAGCAAGTTAATGATGAGTGCCATTATTGCTATGGCATGGGACATTGGCTTAGGAATTGTCCCATGTATTTGCGAAATATAAGGGAAGGACTCATTGCTCCAAAAGGTACAATTCCTAAAGAAATTTATGTTATTGATATAAATTATACTTCCACTATGACATGGGTACTAGATACCGGTTGTGGTTCTCACCTTTGTAATCATTTACAGGGTTTAAGAGATGTGGAGAGGCTTAGCAAGGGAGATGTGGATCTACGCCTTGGAAATGGAGCTCGGGTAGCGGCCGAATCCAAGGGAACTTATGTTTTAGCTTTGCCTAATGGATTTGAGTTGTATTTGCATAATTGTTTTTATGTGCCTACGCTCTCTAAAAACATTATTTCAATCGCCATGCTAGACATGGACGGTTTTTGTTTTGTCATTAAGAACAATCGTTGTACTATTTCTAGGAACGACTTGGTCATAGGCCAAGCTTCCTCTATCAATGGCATTTACATTTTAGAGACCTCAAATCCGACAAATGATATTTATAACATTCAATCAAAGAAACTCAAAACAAGTGACCCAAGTGAAGCGTTCATTTGGCATTGTCGATTAGGTCACATAAACGAGAATCGCATTAAAAGATTAGTTTCGACTAATGTGATTACACCATTTGATTATCAATCATTTGGTACATGCGAATATTGCCTACTTGGCAAAATGACTCGTAATCCTTTTAGTGGTAAAGGGACACGAGCTAGTGAGCTATTGGGACTCATACACACCGATGTATGTGGACCAATGACTATCACCGCTCGTTGTAATTATGACTACTTCATAACCATCACCGATGATTTAAGTAGATATGGGTATATCTATTTAATGAAACATAAGAGTGAAGCGTTTGAGAAATTCAAAGAATTTCAAAACGAAGTAGAGAACCAATTGAACAAGAGGATTAAGGCACTACGATCCGATCGTGGTGGTGAGTACCTTAGCCTTGAATTTGATTCACACTTGAAAGGTTGTGGTATCATATCACAACTTTCTCCACCCGGAACACCACAACTGAATGGTGTTGCCGAAAGGAGAAATCGAACCCTACTTGATATGGTTCGATCCATGATGAGTCAAACCGAGTTACCTAACTCGTTTTGGGGATTTGCAATCCAAACTGCAATTCTATCTTTAAATAATAGTCCCACTAAAGCCACCGAAAAGACTCCATTTGAAACATGGAAAGGAAAAGTTCCTAATCTATCCTACATGAAAATTTGGGGATGTGATGCTTACGTCAAAACTAAACCCGACAATAAGCTTGCCCCAAGATCTGAAAAGTGCATCTTTGTAGGCTATCCTTTGACCTCTCGAGGTTACTATTTCTATAAACCTCAAGAGAACAAAGTGTTTGTGTCTTGCGAGGCTGTCTTCTTAGTACGGGAATTTATTTCTAAGAGACAAAGTGGGAGAAATTTTGAACTTGATGAAGTTCAAGAGCCACAAACCGAGGTAGAGACGCAAGAAGATGTTCCTTCGTCGTCTAACGCGGTTGTACCTCCTCCACTAAGAAGGACCAGTCGAGTAATTCGCCATACCGATCGATATGTGGGACTTATCGAGGAAGATGGAACACTCGATGTGTTACTTATAGAAAGTGACGAGCCCGCCACCTACAAGACCGCAATCTCTAGTCCGAATTCCTCCTTATGGCTTGAAGCCATGAAGTCCGAAATGGATTCTATGCATGAAAACCAAGTTTGGGACTTGGTAGATTTGCCTAAAGGGGCAAGACCCCTCCAATGCAAATGGATATTCAAGGTCAAAAATGGCATAGAAGGACATGACGATGTCTACAAAGCTAGGCTAGTGGCAAAAGGATTTACCCAAGTCCAAGGTCTCCATTATGATGAGACCTTCGCCCCCGTAGCCATGCTAAGATCCATACGGATTTTGTTAGCGATCGCCGCATTTCATGATTATAAAATATGGCAAATGGATGTCGAAACCGCTTTTCTAAATGGGCATTTAGAAGAGGAGGTGTACATGATACAACCCGAAGGTTTTGTTGATTCTAAAAATCCTAACAAAGTGTGCAAGCTTAAGAGATCCATTTATGGTCTTAAGCAAGCATCTAGAAGTTGGAATCATCGATTCAATCATGTTATAAAGGAAAATGGTTTCACTCGAAATATTGAGGAACCATGTTTATACATGAAATTCAGTGGGAGCAATGTTGTGTTCCTAATCTTGTATGTCGATAACATACTACTCATTGGAAATGATATTCCAATGTTGTCTTCTGTTAAGAAGTGGTTAGGTAACCACTTCCAAATGAAGGATTTATGAGAGGCACAACGCATATTAGGTATCCGGATCTATAGAGATAGATCCAAGAGGATATTGGCACTAAGTCAAGAGTCTTATGTTGATAAGATTCTTGACGATTCAAAGCATGGACAAATCCAAAAGGGGTTTGGTACCTATGGTAATCGGGACGATATTGAGCAAGACTCAATGTCCCTCCGAACCCCATGATGTTGAACGCATGAAGTTGATCCCTTACGCTTCATTTGTTGGATCAATCATGTATGCCATGATATGCACACGTCTCGATGTCTCGTATGCCTTGAGCATGACGAGTAGATATCAAGGAAATCCAGGTGAGAGTCACTGGATTGCTGTCAAGAACATCCTTAAGTACTTGAGAAGAACTAAGGACTCTATCCTTGTGTTTGGAGGAGACACTGAGTTGCGTGTTAATGGATACACGGACTCAAGTTTTCAACAGAGATAGAGATGACATGAAATCACAAGTCTGGTTTTGTTTTCATGCTCAATGGTGGTGCCGTAGCCGGAGAAGCTTCAAGGAAGTCAGAATCGCGGATTCGACAACGGAGGTGAGTACATAGTAGCATCGAAAGCGCCAAGGAAGCTATGTGGATCAAGCAATTCACGGAAGGTCTAAAAGTAGTACCTACCGCCAATGATCCCATCACTCTCTATTGTGATAATAGTGGGACGATCTTCCAAGCTAAGGAGCCGAAGTCTAGTAATAGATCTAGACATGTACTTAGAAAATATCATGTAATAAGAGATTTCATTGAAAGAAAGGAAATTGCGATTTGTAAGGTTGGGACGGATGACAACATAGCCGATCCGCTCACCAAGCCTTTATCGCAGGCTAAGCATGATGGACATGTTACGTCCATGGGATTTAAACGTGTACCAAGTTTTTGTTAGATTTTGAAATGAACTAAAAGTGTTGTTTTTGTTCATGTTCACAATCACATTTGTCTTTTATCTTTAATTTATACATTGTTACATCCAAACGGGTTGTGAAGACAATTGAACCCCGTTAAAGTGAACACGGATTAACATAGTATTTGCCCATAGTCACTTGTATGAGGTGACGTCTCGAAGTGACTAGAGTGTGAGGCGATTGATGGCAAGTTCAAGTGCCATAGAGTCATGTGAGATGACTAGTCGATCACATAGGCGGTATTAAGAACATTTTGTCGGGCCTTATGACCGCTTATAGAGTTCTGGCAAATTTATATAGCCTGGTCGTGGCGAGAGCTACTATAGTATTCAAATGAGTCGATTCTTTTGACTAAAGACTATTCACCTAAGATGGCACAGTTTCAGATTAACTTTGATTTGTGTTACTACGACCTTCGTAAATGGGGTCAAATGGGCATATTTTGGGTTATGATGGCTGTGGCTAGTCGAAGGGAATGAGTGCGATAGGAATTGTCCACCCCTAGTCAGGGTTATAACAATATCTCAGGGCCACTCGAGGAGTAATGAACTGGAAATGCGTGGCCACGCTCGGAAAGTATCTATGATAGATAAGTCCGGTCAATCAGTTATCCTCCAGATCGGGGAAACCACTCTCGATATGATCACTTGCAAGTACGACCTGAAAGACACCTTGCATTGAGTGGGAGATAGTAATAGGACAAGAGAATTGGTGACGCACACTTGTCGAGGACAAGTGGGAGATTGTTGGGAAATGTGTCCTCAACAATAGTGCGATTACATGATTTAAATATCATTATTAAATCTCATTTTTAAGAATACAATTGGGAAGTATTTTTACTGTCAACTGGTCAACATATATCGGTAATGATTGGCTGACTAGAGTTTGACATTACTGTCGTGTGACGGTGGTGATCAGTTGACCCCATAGGTCATACCTATAGGGCAACACTCTTAATTGATCATTTAATTAATCGTATAATGTTACGAGTTAATTAAATTACTTGAAAAATTGACGGACGATTTTGGAAGTAAAATTTACGTATCAAATTGAAATGTGATTAAATGAGATACGGTCTAAGTAATTGAATTGTATCATTACTCGGATGAAATTATTGTTTAAGGAAACAATTAAATTTGAATGAATTATTATAATTATGATTTATAAATTGGTAAAATATTTTGACACAAGTAATTATAAATTACTAAGTCGATTTTGTATATGACGTATTTTTATTAATACGTTGTTTTTTAATACGTTAAAAATACATAACAAATTTGTGTGACACATGACATGTGACATAAGACAAAATTGACAAAAATAAAATGGATACCATGTTATCCAATGTGCCGAAATTTGGAGGAGAATTGAGCTAAATATTGTGTTTGTATTATAAGTGGAAAACATAATAATTATATGCTTTAGTAGCCATGCAACCCTAGTTTGCATTGTGAAGGCAAACAAGGGCATGCATTGGGTCTTTCTCTTCCACCTTTCTTCCCTCTTACACGGTTGGACAAAAGGAAAAGGCAAAGGGTTTTGTCTTTTATTTTTTTTGCCATACACTACATGTAATAGTGTAAAAAGATTATTCATTCATTCCAACTTCTAAAAAAAAGATTAAGTTTTAGAAAGATAAAAAATCCTCTAAAATCCCTCTCTCTCAACCGGTTTTGAGAACCCAAAAACCAAACATTTTGGTTCAATTTTTCACTAGATTAATATTATACTAGCTCAAATAATATTAATTAGATTAAGAGTTAGCTTTGGGTATTATTCCTAAGGAGAGATCCTACACTTGGATCTTGTTCTTCCATTAAAGGAAAGCTCAAGAACAAAAGAAAAGGAGACTTCTTTTGTGCCCATTTGAACCGAAATTTCAATGTAAGGATATGATTTCTTCTCTATTTTATTATATTGTTTGCATGCATAAAATCCGTATTTAATTTTATGACAAATTAATTTCGACATATATGAGTATGTTAGTATGTATAAAGATCTACATTTCCTTCAATATGCTCAAATATGAGTCACATCAGATGTCGACCACCTGGAAACTGGTTTGCCTTTCCAAAAGTCCGGTTGTAATGGTTAGGGTGATAAGCCCTACAACTTTACGACGAGTGCCATCATAGGCCCGTACCCCTTGATTGGTTGGGACCAAATCAGTATCTTTGATACCCAGTTTATGAGCCGTTTTTAGGGGAATGACATTGACCACAGATCCGGCATCCACTAGAACCATAGGTACATTCTTTTTTAGGCACTTTACGGTGATGTATAGGGCCAGGTTATGGTTGGCTCCGAATGGAGGGATATCTTCATCGGAGAAGATGATCGGATTATTCAAATCGGGGACATCCCTTGTCATGTGTACTACCACTTCTTCAGGAGAGGAGGTAGAGGGAACAATCAGTTTTCTCAAGGCTTGTAGAAGAGTTTGCCGATGTTCGAAGGATGTAGCAATCAGTTGCCAAATTGAAATTTCGGATTTTGCCTTTTGCAGCTGTTTAAGGATCGAATTTTCGGGAGCCTTGTGTTGGGTGTCCGTGTCCGTGTCCGGGACAACGTGGTCATTCGTTGTTGGAACGACCGTTGAATTGTTTAGGTTTTGATAGGGGCGTCCGGACCGGGTAAGATGACCGATCTCTTTTGCTTGTTTCCCCTTTCTCGGGACCATATAAACATCCTCAGCGTCATCTCTCCAGATACCATTGACCTCGGGATCTCGAGGGTACCTCAGAGGGGTATTCCTTGGTGGGTATTTTTTGTGAGGGAAGTTTTTGTGAGAATAATTTTTGTGAGGTTGATTGTTGTGAGGGTGATTGTTGTGGGGTTCATTGTTGTGGGGTTCGTGCCAGAATGGTCGCGGGAGCAATCCTTCCTGGTGAGGGTAGTTTCGGGTGTTTGGAGGACCCTCCCTCGGGCGTGGTGTTGGTGGGTTGAAAATCAACCGGCGGTAAGCGTCGTCTAGTCGAGTAATCCTTTCGGAGAGACTTGTTATAGCCTCCTCGACTTGTTGGAACATGGCAAGCATGGTTATAGCGCTGAATACGAATACCCCGTCCGAGGCATCCTTCTCCAAGGCATTCACCTCATCATCAATAGGTAAGATGAGGTGTGAGCAGTCTAAGGTTGGCTCATCATCGGAGATAGCATGGATTGCCAAAGAAATTATCTTGTTGTTTTGTTTTGTTGGTGGAGGCAAAGGTAATTCCCCTTTCTCGATCATCTCTTGAATGATGTGTTTGAGCTTAAAGCAAGCTTTTGTGTCATGACCCTTCCCTTGGTGGTATTGGCAGTAGGCATTAGGATTTCAGAAGTGGGTCTTTTTAGCTTCAGATGGATCCACAGTGGTCCGATCGGTTGTAGTTTCCCTTGGTCCATAAGCCTTTTTAGGGCGCTTGCATAAGTGGACCCTAGGTTAGTGAATACCCTTTAGGGGCGTTCAGCTCTTTTCGCTGTTGGCTCGAGGAGGTTGACCTCATCAATTTTGTTTGTTTGACCATAGGGGCAAGATCCGGTTGATGTAGATCCCTGATAGCCTCTACCGGTGGAATTGGCTAGGACACCCTTTCGGAGGTCATCTTCGATGCGGGTTCCAAGGATTTGTAGATCCTGGAATGTCTTGGTGTTTTGGTATCTCAGTAAGTCGGCATACACCGGGCGGAGATTGTTGACAAATTTCTCTACCAAAGTTGATTCGTTCGGCTTACTGGCCAATTGGGTGCTTACCCTCCTCCAACGGGTAGTGAGGTTCTTCGGGTCGAGGGAGTAGTACCATTGGCGAGGGATCGGTTCCAAGGATGATTGGAAGATCCGGGTGAAGAGTTCCTGTTTGACCCCCTTTATGGCCATGTAGTCTTTGAAGGCTCTAATGTGATTGAGTGGGTCCTCCACTCCCTTGAATTTGGGTACATCAGTCAAGGTAGAGTTGTTGGGTAGTTGATCCCCAACGAGCTCGAATCTTCAATTGTTTTCAAGGTGGATGTTGTTACCCCGGGCTAGAAGTTGTTCTTCCAAGAGTTTGAGCCTTTTCTCAGTTTCAGTCAAAGGCGGAGTGTTGTGTTCTCCAGTTTCCTTGTTTTCTAGGGTGTCGATACGGGTCTCGACACGGTCCAGGGTGACCTTAAGAGCAGTGAGCAGGCTGGTTAGATGAGCCGTCAAAATATCTCTGTTGTCGTTGTTGTTGTTGGACGAAGTTGAAGACGGGGCTATGGTTCTGAGGCAGAAAAACGGCTCATAGTACATCTCAATCTGACACGGTCCAAAGATTGAACGCATACAACACAAAGGACGGAAAAAAGATCAGACTCAACAAGACGAGGATGACCGTGTGTGGTACCTCGGTGCTGACTCGATTGGATGAGTCTCTTGGTGTGACGCCGTTGGACGAGACTCGTGGTGAGACGACTCATAAGTAAAGACCCATAAGTACGTTTGCATCGACTCGATAGACACGAGGCGGAATTGGAATGGTGGACTGAAGTTTTCGAAAATAGAGATTTTCAAAAAGATTCGTTTGTCGCTTTATGGACGGCTTCCAAAGAATAGGGATCTCCTAAAGTCGGTCAGTTGAAGGATTGTCTTAAGTTTGTTTTCGAAAGATGGTTTGAGTTTGAGTCAGCTCGGAAAACAATGTAATGTTTCCAGAGATGGTTTTTTAAATTCAAAATTGTATGTTTTGAAAATCGAGTTTTGAAATGTTTGACAAGGTCTCGGGGACGGTGTTTGGTCCTCAGGATTTTGAAAATGTTTTGAAAAAGGGATGTGTGCCTTTCTCGCGAGACAGGTTAAAATCCGTGTCTTGACGTGGCGATTATAACGGCGTAAAAAGGTGTTTTGAAATGGCTGTAGAAAACCAGGTTTGAAAATCGATATTACGACGGCCTCGAAAGGCGTGTTGAAATGGTTGTAGAAAACCGACTTTGAAAATCGTCATTACGACGGCCTAGAAAGGCGTGTTGAAATGGTTGTAGGAAACCGGGTTTGAAAATCGTCATTATGACGGCCTAGGAAGGCGTGTTGAAATGGTTATAGAAAACCGAGTTTGAAAATCGTTATTACGACGGCCTAGAAAGGCGTGTTTTTTGAAGTGCAACGCTCGGCGAAAGACCGAGGTTTTGAAATGGCCATTATAACGGCGCGAAAGGGTGTTTTTGAAATTTGAAAATGACATGGAAGGACTTATGATCACATAACACATAAGCACTCGCAGTTTCATTATAATATGCATAATGGTGACACGGATTTTGGCTTAAAAGGGTGGGTTACACACCAAGCAATCAAATCCCGATCTTCGAGAGGGATACCAGTCCAAACAAAATGTGTAAGGAGGGTGCCCTAGCCTCGTGCTCGAAGGTGATGAAAGCTCTTTGACGAAACAAAAATTTGTAACGTCAACGGTATGCTTGACTCAATCGGGATTCGAAACGCGAGGATGAGAAAACTCACGCCAACGAGACGAGCCAATTGGTCGAAAAGGGTTAGGTTGTGGGCCCCGACAAGGAACCCGACTATGACCGTAATGTCAATTAATGCATTTCAACCAAGACCTCGTTCGAGTCTCACCATCTAGGGATCACAAAGACACAAGTGTCCTAGTTTTCCCCAGCGGAGTCGCCAATCTGTGGACATGGCCCACTTGCAGATGCCCAGCCGATCTGTTGGCACGGCATCGGTCTTTTTTTTTTAAAGCCACGCTCGGCGGCGTAGGGAATGCTTTCGACCGGATCATTTTAGATCGGTCGGTTTCGTATCGACAAGGGTCTCGAAACGATGCAAGAGATGTTCGGAGTCGCCACCAGGCATTTGTGGGATGCTTGGAACCTGTTCGAATCCACTTTATACCTAGGTCAACCAAGGCAAAAAGCGGTGTTTGACATAGGTACTAAAGATAAGGAATCGTCCCTCTTTAGAATCCTATCTCTAGAATGATTCTTGTACGCCCTGGATAAGGTCGCCCACTATCCAAAGTTTCTGAGTAAGAGGTGAAGGTACGTATTGGGAAGCCCTTTAATCGGACACCCAATCCCGCCTGCGGTAGCGGCCTCTACTGATCGATCTTGGTTGGTTAAATGCAAAAATTAATAAAACGGGTAAATGCATCAATGTGCATCCACTAGTTTGAACCTAACATGTGAGCTTTCTATGTCGGTTTGTTTAATCCAAGTATCAAGTATTTGATGTCAAGTTGGATTTAATATTGATTTGCTTCCAAGAAGGATATTAAACATCCATTTACCGAGTTAGGTTCATGGTGCATAACGTGATCCATTTGTCATAGTAAGGCGTTTTGCAAATATAATGTAAAATAAGCAGATTTGTCATCTGATCTGTCCTGTATTCAGGTTAACCGAAGTCGGGATCGTCGTAGACAAAAGCTGGAAGAGAAACAGACCCTACATCAGGCAGCCAGAAGAGGTGCGAGCCTGTTGGCGATGCAAATAGGTCTGCCCTGGTTTGAAAATGGGAAAATAAGTGGCATGTTTAGGCGCGGGTCAACAGACGATGAAAGACGTCTTCTGACCATTAAAAGGGGTCGTAAAATGTATTGAAAAATGGGTGTTTAAACCCGTCTTGATTTAAAAATGCGTTTAGGCCGCTTTTGTGCTAATTTGAAGAACGAGACTTGAATAATCGTCATTGTTTTGACAATATTCGACGTCAGGTTCGGTTTTGCAAGCTTGACATGAATAGTTTTGAAAATGATTATGAACTAATTGTTTTAAGTTCATTTGTTTGTAATTAGTCAACGTTCATCATCGTACTCGGGTTAAAATCCGACATGGTATGTAGAACCAAGGATGATTTTTTGTTGGTGACTAATACATTTGTTTTGAAAATGTAAAGAAATGAGAAAGGCTTTAAAATACCCTTCAAAATGTAAAGAAATGAGAAAGGCTTTAAAATACCCTTGAAAATGTAAAGAAATGAAATAAAAGGCTTTAAAATACCTTTTATAACGTAATTAACCAAATATTATCACCGAAACACGGATTAAATCGTCATGGTATTAGGAACCAAGGGTGAAAAATGTTTCAAGGTTTAAAACTTGTCATAAAAATGGTTTGAAATATTTGAAATTGTAAAAACCGATTACAAATATGAAATGAAAATAAAAGGAAAGAAGAGACCAAACACGTTTGGATTAAGGGTGAGAGGGGCTTTAGGCGCGAGCCTGGCTGCTACATAAGCAGCCCCTGCCTGAACCAAAAATCCGGTTTTGGCTCATTTATCCTATATTTGGACCATGTTATGCATGTTTTAGCATGTTATAGTCATGAAACAAATGGAAAATATGATGGAAGAAGATTTTTACACACTCATACTTACATGCTAGGCTTGAGACGAGAAATCGATGAAAGTGTATCAACTTGTTTGGTCAAAAAACTCGGTTTGGAAACCGTTTTAGCAATGTAAAAAGAATGTTTTAAGTTTAGTGATGGTGTAGTGGTCGAGATGGTCGGTCAAGTGATTTAATGCACGATGACGGTACCAAACAATGTGTAAGGCTTGTGTTTACGATCGGTAGGTCGTAAACACGTGTCGGTTTGTGACTTGAGAAGTCGAGTCTAGACGTTTAAGAGAGAGGTGAGGGGGCGGACACTCGTGTAACTCTCAAATGGTGGCATTTGAGGGGTATTTATAGGAAAATGGATGGTTGTGTGCATTTTGAGCAACGTGGCCGCATGGGCTGCTCGAAGAGGCGCGAGCCATTTCCCGGGTCTTCGAGGCGTCTTGTCACTATCACGCAAATGCAATCATGATTTCTTCTATCCTAGGTTTTGGATGAACTTGATTTGTACTTGACCATTAAGGATTCCGGGAAACCTTAACATGGAAGTCTTTAAAAAGTTTGTTTTTTGTGTTTGACTCGATTTGACTCGTTGTTGGAGTCAGGATTTGAATTTTGAGTCGATTTTCGGTTCGGTGTCGGTTTTGACTCTAATTAGTGTCATTGCGACCCCGGTGTCATGCATTAAACACTCCAGGTAATTTTGAAAAGTTTTGAAATGTTTTATTTTCGAAATCGTTTTAATTTTTCCGACGTATAGTTGTACAAAACTGTCGATCAAACGCTGCGATTCCTAAGCATGTTGTAGTCCGATAATCATCGGGTGTTTGTTGGAGACTTAACAGATATTGGGTATCTAGAGAAGCTAAACCAGGCCTCTATTTATACTATTCGGCCTTTCCTAATTTCGCTCAGGAAGAGACCTGCTGGGGAGATAACGCAGCAAACGTTGCGCCCTTTTGAAGCACCGCAGCTCTTGCTGCTCCTCTTCCCCAGCCAAGTTTCATGCTAATTCCACGAGGATCTTTTTTATTCCGGTAAAATATGGAAGTTTTTATTTCCTTACCAAATTTTTACTCCGAATCCGTTGCGGAATCCGATTCCAACACGGGTTCGCTTTTCAAGACGATATCGTCATTTCGCATTTCGTCACGAGCACACTTACCCATTTTATTTATTTTTATTCTTTTGGAGAATCACTTCGCTCCCTCATCTTTTTTCAACTTTTCTAAACTTACCATTTTTCAAATTCATTTTTTAGTGGGAAGCACTCGTGCTATCCGTCGTGTGTCGAGCCGTTTGTCGAGTCAATTTTGCTCCGTATATAAGGAACTTTCTTTTTTTTCTTATCGAGTTATTTTTACTCACTATATTGGGCACTTTATTTTTTTCTTGACGAGTCATTTTACTCACTATGGAGGGAACTTTTTTTTTCATTTTATTTTTAATTTCTACATTCTCGACTTGATCAAGTTTTATTTTGTGCTGTTTAGGTCAGTCTTTATGCTACATGTGTTCTATTTGCATTCTATGTGAATTTCGGCAGCATGACGGCGTAAACCATCGAAATGCCAAACCTGTTTCCAAGATAACCTGCGGGTACAATAGATTTTACACCCAGCAACAGTAAATGGACTCCATCATAGGCCTCCATCTTGGTCGTGTACCCGGAAAATGACCTCATATTCCTAGCCTCCTGTATTTTCAAAAAATTTATAAGCTTATTAGCTAAGTAAAGCAGATAATATAAAGAAAGACTTAGTACGATGCAAGAAAAGACCGAAATCTCACCATGCTTCGTGCCACACGAAACGACAAGTGACTCTCCGCTGCCCAAATGAGATGCCGACTATCCCATTTATCAACCCACTGAGGCACAGCACAAGCCGGCACCCTCTCCTCCTCATGTTGACCCTCCTGGTTGCCTCTTCCTCTTCCTCCATTTCCCCCATGTAAATTACCATGGTCGTAAGGGGATCAACATCCACCTCCATAACGTCTCGCCCCGAGGTAGAAGGTACGTCCTCTGCAAAAGAAAGCAAATCAAACTATTTAGAGGCCGTTTTAAGCCGTCTTTTAAAGCCATGTTCTCGAGCCCTACCATCAAGCAAGTCAAAAAAAGTGATAAAATTACGTTCCTACGTATCTAAACTAAGCTTAGTCATGGCTACGAGCCAAAATTTCGGCAGCATTTCGCTACTATGGCCAAAACCAATACAAAAAAGTGTCCCGGAGAACCTCTCACAAAAAAAAATTCCGACATGATAGGAAATTAACCCATCATTGAAGGGTTCCAAAACATCAAGTTTCATCAAAATTCGACTAGTGTAAGTTAGTTTTCTAGCCCTTTGAAGCGGTTTAGCAAAGATCATCTTATTTTGGTCTCATTTCATCAAAACTCAACGAAAATTCGAAATGAATATATGGTTATGCTCCTAGGATGTTCAATTGCGCATTTCTAATGTCAATTTAAAGAGACAAATTCATTTGGGACGGAACCCCTAAATTTTTGACTATTTTGGGCATAAAACCCCCAAATTTTCTATCCAATTCAAGCTACAAATGCAATTTAAAGTAAAGATGAGATACATACCTTGATTTGTCATGATATAGGGCGGATTTTGATCAAATTTTTGTGAAGTTTGGTTGGGTATGCGGGTTTTGTCGAGAGGAAGAAGAAGAAGAAGAAGAAGGGAAGAAGAAGAAGAAGAAGAAGAAGAAGAAGAAGAAGAAGAAGAAGAAGAAGAAGAAGAAGAAGAAGAAGAAGAAGAAGAAGAAGAAGAAATGTTCGATTTAAATGAAATAAGAACTCGTGATGAGTTCTGTTTTACTCAGGCATGAACGAGCTCGGAGAAAACGCAGGGTTTGATGCGCCTCTTCCTCGGGCATGTTCCTTGATGCGCCTATTCTCCAGCAGGTTTCACAAGAGCTCTTCTTTTAATTCGTTACAAATTCGTTATTTGCGGGGCCAAGCCCCATATTTTCCCACTTTTGGATATTTCCTCTAGTGCTAGGGGTATTTTTACTCCGTATATTTCCTACGGGCGTATTTCTTCACCCAATTGGTCTAAATTTTCCCCAGCGGTTACAATATTTTATTCCCCAGCGAGAGTTCGTTACCGCTATACAGCCCATGTATTTCTTTAAAACAAGTCTCATTTTCTATCAAGTAAATTAAATCTCAAGCATTTGATTCTCGTAAAGTCCCATTCTCAAAACAATTATTATCCAATAGTTCTCAGAAACATCCACCTTCTACAAGCCAATTATTTGTCAGCGTTTCTCGAAATGTCTCACCTTCTACCAAAGTTAGTTATTGTCAGCAGTTCTCGGAAAGTCCTGCCTTTTCTCAGCGTTTCTCGAAAAGACTCGCCCTTTTACGGAGTCGATTATTTGTCAGCGTTTCTCGGAAAGTTTCGCCTTCTACCAAGTCAATTATTTTTCAGTGGATCTCGAAAAGTCCCGCATTCAACAAAAAATAATTATTATTAGCGGCTCTCATAAACTTTCGTTGCTTCAAGCGTTCTCGGAAAGTCTAGCTCTTCTATAACGTTAAGTTGCTCGGCGGTTCTCAGAAAGTCCTGCCTCTGTCCCAGTGGTTTCTTCTAACGTTTTGCTGCCGACATTAGATGTTCTAATTCGCCTACATCTCAGGTATGGTTTCTTCTTATGGCTGGAGAGTCTCCTCACGTAGTCTAATGGACTTTAAACGACCCTCCCTGATAGTCGCGAGACTCTAAAATGTTCCCGACGATAAGTCCTTGGCTCAGACCCCTTGAGCCACCTCACGTCACCATTGTCTTCGAGTTGTAATCTTCGATTGGCCTGGAGGCTATACTTTGACTTTTGCCTTGTCGACGCCTCGGTCAAAGTGGACTCTGTAGACACCACGTTTCTGCACCTCCCGCCAACTACCCAGTGATGATTGGGCTGCATGTTTAATCACGTGGAGCGATTTATGACATTTCGTAAGTTCGTCGACACATGATCGCTCAAACAGTCGAGTCAACCTCATGGTCATCATCTACGCGCCAATATGGTCATTTTGACAGTAATTAGAGTTCATTTGGTGCCTGGGTCAAAAACCGCTTCTATTTTCTAAACCGTCTTAAAACCGAGTCGGAATATTCTGGAATTTTCCGGAGTATTATTCCTAAATTTTATCTTTTATGAAGAAAATATCTACTTTGCGGAATAAGGAAACATACATCTTCCCTAATTCCTAAATAAAACCACGGAAATCTTCCTTGCTTAGGAGGAAACCGCCCAAGAGATAACGCATCAGGTATTGCGCCACTTCGAAGTGTCGCAGTTCCTGCTGCGCTTCTTCCTGGGCTGCTTTTTCTCCATTTTTCAGATTTCTTCCGGATTTCTTTCCTAATTCAACTATTACCATAAGTCCTTCACGTGATTAGTATAAATAGAGGCCTCCGCCTCACATATTTCTCACGCGAGTGTCCGCCTTCTCTTCTCCCTTTGCATTCTAAGACCGCGCTCTTTCTTTTCGACACCTACGTGCTTGCTGTACGCGACCACGTATGCTCAGATCATTCTGAGTACCAGTAATGTTACATAGACCGACCCATTTGACAACTACACTTTAATCAACTCAATCAATTTGTTCTAAATCCTCTTAAGAGGACACTTTCATATTACATCGAGTCGAGCAATCACTAATACGACAACTTAGTTATTCTCGCTTCGTCAAACGTGTAAGTCTGAGGGTGTAAATAACAATTTTCTTTATTGCATTTATTTTATATTGATTAATGTACGAATTTATATCACAAGTATGCTCAAAACCATTTTGAAAATCATCCTTTCAAACCTATTTTTCAAAACAGCAGCGAAGAACGACCTAGAAGAAACACATCAGCAGATGCGCCTTCTTGAATAGTCGCAGCATTTGCTGCGCCTCTTCCAGAGGCTGCTTCTCTGCTGCTGATCTTCTTCTCCTTCCTCGAGTATCTGTTTCTTTGTTTTCTTTCGTTTTCTTTCATTATGCTTTCAATTTTCATATTTTCAGTTTACAAAATTTGTTTTCATTAATACTTTTCAATAATTTTCGACTCTAAATCCCTTATAACAAATAGTTGCGGGTTTTCGTCATTAAATTCAAACCCCAATTTTAGAGACTCGATTTCTTCACATCAAGTCCCTTAAATTCGTCTTTGATATATGATTTCCGTTCTGTTTCTTCATCAATCTTTATTTTCCAGTTTCCTTCTCTAATTCAAGTTTTGTATGTAAATCGATTCCGACATCGAAAATAACCATAAGTTGTAATATTTCGTTGTGTTTCGTTCTTTTATCGCTTTATGACGGTTACGTATTCAAGTAATATGATTAAATCAATTTTACTCAAGTTATATAACAATAATGGACATTAATTAACAAACGAACGATAACGATTTAACGAGTTTGACGTTCACCGTCATAGCCCAACTCAAGAACAGATGCACGGTCGGATGCGCACTTGTGACGTAAATTCAAGTTATCCATTGTAATTTATTCCTTTATTTCATATTGCTCTTGTATGATTTATTTACTTGGCAATTAACATGTAATGAATCTAACTTCCAACTTCGACCTAATTAATTACTAAATTGTTTGTTCACCGACATAGTCTAATCTCACATGCAAGGATTAATCCATGTTTGTTGCATTGCATGCATACAACTGACAACATATCGAGTATGAATAACTTCCCTGATCATTAGTAGAGTCTGCTATCCAGGCGGGCGGGATTAGGTGTTCAAATAAACGAGCTTCTAATACGTACCCTCACCCCTTACTCAAGATCTCTGTGAACATCCGTGTTCATTGGCATCGCGAGAGTCATTGTAGACAAATAATGCTAAGGGTAATGAATTTCTTAGTGTTCATGTTACTACTTGGTGTCTTGACATGACGCGAAATATTCAAACGATTCAAATTTTCCATAAAAATTGGTGGCGACTCCACAAATACAGGCTTGTCAAACCTTTCACCGGTTTCAATGCCTTACAAATCGGTAAACGGCCCATGACGTGCTTTGGCCTCGAGCCGGAGTTTTATGTGATAGGGTTAAGCTAGGTCAGTTTACGATTAATATAATAATATTAGAATAAATTTAGGAAAGAGTGGAATTAGGAATGTAATTAACGCGTGTCCTACTCAACGAGTTCAGCTTTGCATACTAATTTTCAAACAGCTGTCATTTCTTAGTTACTTATCGGAATTAAGTTTGTGACCATGCATTGGAAATCTATGACCTTAAGCGTTCACCTCCAGTTTGAATCACCCTCATCGGATCTCTAAAACTCTAGATATAATTATTTGAAAATGTCTCTAAAATAAGCGATCACATTTCCAACTTTTAACACACTTGTTCAAGTTCCTTATTATTCTTTCATAGTCTACACTACACTTGGACATACACAAAGGGTCCGATAACCTTAGAATATGAGGGGTATTACAAGTTCACATTTATTATTCATTTATTCCTTCATTTGTAAATCACTAAACTTGCTATTTAATTAAGTTATTCTTTAATTGGAGTTTTGAAACATTGCCTCGGGAAACCTAGATGGTAACAACTTCCCATTTTCTTGGCCGGGTAAGAAGGGGTGTTACAATAAGACGGGTCGTGCATCACGGGTAGCTGATCAAGGGGAGCAGAATACAAGCCCATCATATGGACTACGGCTGCCTAGGAGAGCAAGCAAGCTAAACCTTAATAGGGTTTAGTCCTATATAAGATGGAGAAGGGCAAAGAACACGATTCATTCATAACCTCATAGCCTCACGCGTAATACTCATATACTAGTAATCCAGTTGTTTGGTCCCTCTTGTACTTGTGACCTAATTACGTATTATTGCTATTGGAATTTTTGAAGGATACCGTCTCTTTCCCGCGGTCGTTTCCCCCATCGAATTTTCCGCATCACCAAATCTCTTGTGTCAGTCTCTTTACTTACGTATTACATTATTTACGTTGCAATCATACAAACATAACCATAATCGCACAATTAACATATTAAACCGCCTTAACCCTACATTAACTAACTCAGTAAAAATTACCAAAACAATAAACACGGATTGTGTGACATCAAATTGCACAGCTATGATCATGTCCTCTAAAACATGCCTTTTCAGTTAAGCATTGTCGAACTTTTGGTAGTAGTGCTCTAGGAAAGCCAATAATTTAGCATTTCTATGAGCATAGGTAAACGAAAGAAGTGGCTTGCTTTACTTATTGGTAGTCAAGGTTATTCGAGAATTAGGTTCTCTGTGTCACCAAAAGTGAAGCCGTACATATATGCAATATAGTAATCAGTAGGTCTCCCTTGTGACGGGTCGGATTTTACGACGGTTAATTTGTGAGTGGAAATGGGTAGAGGGGACAAGGTGGGCACCCACCCCATGTGCTCCTTCTCTCACCCTTATGGGTTTTTTGTGAGACAATATGCTACCCGTCACAAGTTTGTGACGGATACCCTCCGTCATAAGGGAGAATTTGTGTATAGTAATATGGAATTAGTCGAGTGCACTAATATAATATAATTGAACTGGATTCCCTTTTGAAAATAATACAAATGGCATTAATTAATATGAAAAAAGATTGTAAAGTGGAAATAGATCACTACTGACTAATATATCAAAAAATAAAAATTGATAACTTTTCACTAGGAAGAAGGGAGTATATTATTATTTAACCTATCAAATTCAGACCCAACCCGCCACCCAACACGTTCTTTTCAGAGTGAAGATTCGTAAATCTCGACCTGCGACGCGACCCCCAAAATGACCTGTAATTTAGGCTCGAAACCCGACCCGAACGGGTTGACCCGTACGTCAAAGATAAATCAAGAATTTTATACAAATATTAATATTTATATATTATATTTACAAAAATAATAATTCAAATATAATTAGTTGTAGTACTTTAAGTTTAAAAATAATTTAAAATCATCATATATATATATATATATATATATATATATATATAACCTTATTAATAAAAAAAATTATTAAAATAACTTAATTTCTGTAATTTTGTCATAATAATTAATGTAACCATTTATTGTGATTAAATTATTAATATTAAATCTGTGTAATTTTTTTAAAAAATATTTTTTTATTTAAAAACTGATAGAAAAAAGGCGTTAAAAACTATTTTTTGACCAGTATTATGACCCTAACTCGGCCTGAAGCTCGTATGACCCGACTCGTATTGAACACAATATGCATCTGACTCGACCCATATTCTGACCCTACCCGACACGCTTCCCAACGTGCCTGACCCGTTTGACATGTCTAACTCGTATGTATCATTCACCATCTATGTCATTTTATTAACTTGTCGTAAATCTACCCAAAATAGAAACTAGAACAATATAAATAATATGGAAGGAATATTATTTCGTATCGGGTGAAGAGACTCTCTCTAAAACCTCCCCCTTCTCTCTAAAAAAAAAGAAAACCCTAATTCTTGCTTCTGACCCGCCGCCTTCCCTTACCAGTCTCTTCCCCCATCTCCCCCTACCCATCGCCGGAGATGGGGTCACTCCTTGACCCATCGCCGGAGATGGGGTCACTCCTTGACCCATCTCCGGTGATTGATCACGACTCCTCTTTGTGGCGGCCCCCAATGGCCTGATCTCACCCCTCTTTCTTCGGATCGTGATTTCGGTCCTGATCGTCCGGTGGGTTTGGCTGGTTGTGATGTGGTCTTTCTGAGGTCGGTCCGTTCCGCGTTCCCCTGTCATGTCATTGAAGCATCGCATGCGTTTCAGGGGTGTTTCTCCTCTCCCTCGCCCCTTTCCCCACCCATAGTAAGTCCTGTTGTCTTGAATGTTGTCAGTCGGGGTCTGGTCGATGAGCATAGCTCAGATGGGTGGTGTTTTTTGTTAAGTGGTGGTGGTTTTGGGACAATCTCGTGTTTCCCCTTCCCCTCGCCCCCTCCCCCACCAGATTGGTCCCATTTCCTGGTGTTCTTTTGTCGGTTTGATGTGTTTTTGGTTGGTTGGGTTGCATGTGTGCCGATGGTCCTGGGGGGTTTGTTTGGAATTTGGAGTCTCAGTGTCTGGTGTTTGTTGGGTGGACCGTGTCTTCGTGGATGGTTGGTCGCGTCCGGCTGTTTCTTGGCTGGTGTTAGGTCATGCTTAATGGGGACTGTTTCGCTCTATTTGAGGTGTCTTGGGTATGGTGGATTTGGGTTTCCGGGGATGGTGTTGGTTGGGATTGAGGCGGTGGTCTTCTCGTCTTGGAATGGTGCTACTGTTTCTTTTCTTGTCTTGTCTTTATCCATTAATAATCTCCATATATAGGAGTCTTAGTCGTCTCTTTAGTGGTAAACCAAGTCCTTTAAATGGTGTTAGAGTTGCGGTGTTTGTGTCTCTAGGGGTTCGTGTTACTCTTTGTTTGTTGGCCTTCTCGGTCCGTCTGTACTATGATCAATGGGTGCGATTTCTTTGGTGTAGAAGATTTATCTCCGCCGAGGGCAGACTCCGTCTTGCTTCTCATCTTTTCTTTCTACGTTCTTTTCGCAAGAGCGTAAGTCCACCTTGTCATTGTCACTCCGTCGTTTGTATGTATCGACGGTTTTTGGAGGTCTTCCGTGTTAATGAAGATGACATCAACGTTCGTGACCAAGCTGCCGTCTTCCGCCGTTCTACCATCGTTTTTCTTGCTTACCTTAATGTTGTAGAATTACATTTAAATAACGGTTACGTAATCTCTATGTATGGCTTTGTAGTGCTAGATCTAGTTGTGAGGTGTCTGGTGCTACCTAGTCGAGTAGCTTACTTTGTATCGGTTACAATAATGTAAGTTATTCACCTTCTGTTAAAAAAAAAAAAAAAAATATTATTTCGTGTCAGTTATATAATTGAACATTATCCGATGATCATCTTCACTAAGAGAATCTATCCAATGTGTTTAATTAGTGTAAATATGTATTTCTTATATTACACATAACATTGTTAATAATATAACGACAAGACCGTACATCTCTTCAAAGGCATTGAGTGGCATAAGTGTACATGTATTATACTAAAAAAGAATGTACTAAAAGTTTGTCCCTTTTCAATTTAAAATTCCTAATTCCTTGCTCCTTGTACATTTGCGGTAAGAATTTCCATAAAAAAAAAATTCAAAAGTGATGCTTTTTCCACTCCTTCAATATTTAAGTTTATCAACATTATTGTCTTCCTTTTATTAATTTATATGTATGTTTGCATTGCTATGCTAGTGGCTTTCGCTAACCATTATACAAAGGTTCTTCCCACCAGCCACCGGGGCATTAACTAAAAGTTGTTCGTACAATATCAATATTGCAATTGGTCGGATAGTCCCATAATTTTGAAAATTTTCTAGTTTTTCCATTTTATTTTGTTGCATTAATAGTTTTACTTTCAAAATTTTTTGTCCCCAAAATACTAAGCCTCCGAGTGTTACTGTGCGGTTAAACATTGTCGTTCAAAAGATTAGTGTGGCGGAGATGCGTATGTTGAGGTGGATATGCGGTCATATAAGGAAATATCGACTATGATATTGTAACACCCCAATATACCAAGGAGCCTTAACAAGACCTTCCCTAGCATATAAGGGCGTTACCATGTCGGTTGCCCGAGGACAGTAATCATCAAATGTCGATATAAGAACTACTAAGTTTATTACAAGTGATTAACAAAACTAAAGGTATACCAATGGTACAACTCAAACTACTATCAGCTATGTTAACTATACTTCTGTCGTGACTCGTGTAAGACTCATCCCGCCAAGCACCCAGCTATCATCCAAGATATCACCTTCTAAGACTGACTGCGCACCATAAGGGATCACGACAGACACAACAGAAACAAACAAGAAGACAAAACCACACAAGGTCAATAACTGAGGAAAGCACACCGACAATTGTCGTCACAATACAGATACTACAAAACACACACAAGCCACGTCTCCTCCAATCAATCTCCATCACCGACTATCCATTGGACCATCCCTGCCAGTGGGGGACCGCAACCGTTCCCACCTAAGCCCCGCTCATCACATCGAGCGATAACCCATGTCCATTAATGTGCACATCCACTCTGTGGCGGGTTCCACAGAAGGCGAATCAAGGGCGTGAAGCCACTCCCGCAAGTGACTCCACTCAGCCAGGGACGCACCCCGAAGACCACAGACAGCTATACAATACTCACAATACTCTACCAACATTCACCAAACCAGACTCAATACGATAATTTCTCAACAACAACAACGACAACCAATTACCTCAACCAATTCACCAAACCGACACTAACCAACCAAATCACATTCACAGACACACTAGACAACCAACAGTACTGAGTAGACGAACCTACCTTTAGGCAACCTCATCGACTCCGCGTCTGATCACATGATACCAATCAACCAAGCATACACCTATACAATCAGTACAATCATCTATCACTATTACTACAACCCTAACTGAAAACACAACGACAATGATGATGATGATGATATACCTACGCATAGCAATCCGACGTTAAGACCGCTACCCGACTCAAGCAACCCATCCCCATGGCACAAGAATCCTCAAGGGCTCCAAATGGAGGAACTATGGTGATAGGGAGAAGAAAAGACGGCATCTAGGTTTAGGAAATGAAGTGCAGAAATGATTTGAGGTTTCACGAAACACGATTTATAAATCCTCGCTGTAAACACGCTACTCGATCGAGTAACCGACTTACTCGATCGAGTGACCGCTACTCGATCGAGCCCCAAAGCAACTCGATCGAGTAACTCCCGCTAGATCCAGTGACACACTAACTAAAGCTCACACTGTCACCAAACATTGCTCGTAAGGTTTCCGAAGGTCGAGACTTGCGTCTATGGTCGGTCAACGTCAGTCAACGGGTCCCTATAAGGACGGGTATTACAGTCTTCCCCTCTTAAAAAGAACTTCGTCCCCGAAGTTCGACTAATCCTCTCCCCAACCACATGGCAAAGAAACAAAGGTCATCACCACCGTTTACCCGACACAGGTCAACATAGCTGTTTAGGATTACCATCCCACTACGTATGTTCATCAAACATTATCATCATCCACCTTTGCACACAATACACAACACGACTCTCAGCTAATCACCAATTTCCTTTTGAATCACTGAACACATACCAAACACATGAATGACTAACTCGACTACCACCTACACTTACTACATACTATTATTTAAACGTACATCAACACAACTATCAGACTATACTTTCATCCGTTACTTGTCAATGATTACTAATTACGAAACACACAAAGCAACGGTCCTACCATCGATTCATAACCACATGCTACTGATTCATACAACACATATTTCATTCCACTCTATCACCTTAACCACACAACACAATTCTACTAAGGACAACTCGACTGTTGCTAATAACATCTAATTCTCAAGCCAACATAACGAATAACTACTGAAGGTAAAGTATACAACATGCTATTTTATTCAACAATTATAAATTCTTACTCAATTGCACAATAACCACTATGAAACTATTCAAACAATCATATAAAACTATTTAAACAATCGTTCACATACCTTAAAATACCACAACAATACTATAAAATTGTTATAACTACATCATTTTTCCTTTGCGACATTACTCTTCTCCTCTTAAAAGGAACTTCGTCCCCGAAGTTCACCATCAAACAACTTCCCTGTCCCTCCAACCGATACATATTATACCATTTCGACATTACTCATGAACCACAAAACAACCTTGATTCACGCTGACATAACCTACTCTTTGACATTACACAATTTAACTCGTATAAACGTAAGACCACTGAAACTATGCAGCACACCGCAAGATATTATTATAAACTAGCAGCAAAGTCACCAATTATTTGTTATACGATCATACGAATTATGTTACAACATTATAACCATTCTATTCTTTTTATCCAATTCGACTTGATATAGCCTACAAAGTTATACAAATACCACCGAGAATTATGCAAATTGACCAATATGCATATTCGACTAATGACAGCCACGACACCTTTTTTGACATTACGTACATATGCAATCATTATCAACTTTGAACAACACCATCGCACATTATGTTACCTGCAGCAATTTGATTTATCGATCTGACTAATATACATAGCATTGAAAATTATATATATAGCATGACCACCCGCAATTATATAACCATTAGTGAGGCTAAACAATGATACTAAACACCGACAACAAGAATTAATATAATAGCACCCAAAGATATGATGATTCAACCAAGTCTCGATCCAAAAAGTTCTTGTAATAGTGTTACTCGATTGAGTTGGTCAGGCACTCGATCGAGCTGGCCTTACTCGATCGAGTAAGCCGGGACCAGACTACCCCCCCCCCCCCCCCAAAGTCACACCTGCAGTTACTCGATCGAGTGAGGGGCACTCGATCGAGTAGCCACAGGTCGATAAAGCCTCTTTAAAGCCAAACATAAACCAAACAATCATAAAAACACGAGTCGGGACGCTCTCCCGGCCCTAAAATCCTGAATAATCAGTCTAAAAGTATTCAAAATACGGCTTTATGGGCAACGTACAAACCAAGGTCTAATAAAGTACTACCAACAAAACAAATACTAGCATCATGACCTGCCACCACTCCGCATCGTGATCATCCACGATCTCATCACCATCGCCACCACCAGATGTGCCTGCTCCTACTGCATCATGACCTGCCACCTCACCAACACCAGCATCTGCGCCCATACGCCAAGGGGACAATCAACCGTAGGGATATGACTGGGGCTCTCCCCAAGTAGCCCTCTCTACGCCGAAAGAGTGAAAAACTCCACTGTCGTCCCCAACACCCCTCCACCACACAGGCTGCGTTGCCTCGGTCCCAATGCCCTGTACATATGTCATTTCATGGAGGTTCCGGAGTGTCAAGGTCGCTGACACACTCTTCGTGAGCTCGCTCACTCTCATCTGAGGGTCATAGAAAGGAGGGTAACTGGGATACTGGTACTGTGGAGGCACTCGCTGCTCTGGTTGGGTCTCTGCCACCCTCTCCCTCACTCGTCGTGGTCCCCTCCCCACTCTAGGCTGGGCATACTCAGGTCTCACCTGGTCCCCCTTCCTCGGCTTGGGCATCACCTGTAGGATATATGGGTCAATGAGGTACGACTGCTCCGTAGGACGCTCCTCTTCCTCCTCGTCTGAATGGGCAGACACCACTGCCGCTGGTAAAGGCTCTGTAGCGGGAATGTGCTCGGGAGCTGGTATACGCATTCAACTCATACCCCACACTCTTCATGCCAACTCACCACCCTCCAAGGTTCTCAACCATTTCTGGTCGAGGAAGTACTCTCGGTCCAAAGTAGGCACCGTAGGGGTCAAAGGGGTATAGGTCGCGGAGGCCTCAAAGGTAATCAGCCTTTCTGCCAACCGAGTGGCAATGGCACCACAACTCAGAAATCGGGTGTCAGACGAGGCCATCAGGGCTAAACTGGCACACACTATGGCAGGGGCACTAAAGGTCACTCTCTCAGATCGGGTGGGGTTAAGGTACGCCATCAGCAACATCAACTCGTGTGAGTTGAGCTTACTCACATCCTTCCTCTCATAAAGCAAACAGGTCAAGGCACGGAGGAAGATATTCAGGGTGACATGTTGGACATCGTTAATCAACATGTTACTCGAAGTGGGAGCGGGTTTGCCGGTAAGACAAGGCATAAGGCTACTAACCCCACACTCTGACGGGATGTCCTTGAGAGCTCCCTTGGCGGGTTTAGCAAGGCCAAGGTGGATAGCAAACATATCCATGGTAAGAAGAAAACTTGTGTTCATAAGGCGGAACTCCACGGTCTGCTCCACCGCATCGTACTTAAAGGAACTTATAAACTCAAGGGTCAGAAAAGCATAAGAATGTTTCCGGAGATGGTACAACCCAGTCATCCCCAGTGTCTCAATGATATGCCTAACATCGGTCTCAATCCCCAAGTCAGTCAACAGAGTTGTGTCGATACAACGGGTGGGTCTCATTTTCGTTTCTGTAAGGCAACAAAATTACCCCTTTGTGTAAAATCCACAAAACCAACAGACGGTTACTCGGGTACTGTTGGGACCGTAGGTCCACTCCTCTCTCCTACCTCGGGCTCAGAAGCCTTCCCCCTCTTTCTCTGACGGGTTCCCACAGTTGGTCTCGGCATCTGTTTTCAACACATGCATGACTTAAATATATACAAACCACATATACTTGAAATTATGTAAAACATTCATGTATGATCATGGAAAAGAGCTACTAAGTACACACTTTCACCAACAATCCACAAATTATAATTATAAACTCTCAAATTTACTATCAGGCGGTCTCACAGCTGTAAAAAAAATTTTGACATGTATGACATCGATTAACCTTACTACCACCACTTCTGAAAATTATTCCTTCAAAATAACTTTATAATTAGACAAATTTCACAATAATGTAAGACGAATTTCAGTTTGGGGCACTTTTAAGACGAAGTTTTAAGGCAAAATTTCGAGGGGAAACCATCAAAATCAACTCTAAACATGATATATACAACATACATTACTCAATTTTCTCCCTTTTACATACAAAACACTGTTGGAGTAAGTGTCCCCGACAATAATCTGATCACATTGTCAATGACATAATTAAAATCTCATAATAAGAATATGCAAGGGGTGATTCAATTATATAGTCAACTGACCAACATAAATCGGTAATGATTGGCTAAACTAGAGTTTGACATTACTGTCGTTTGACGGTGGTGGTCAGTTGATCCCTTGAGGTCACACCTAAAGGACCATTCCCTTAATTGAAAAAGATTAATTAATTGTATGTCGATATAGATTAATTAATTTCTTAAAATTGAACAAGTTATAATTACAAGTGAGAAAATGACATCTTATTAAAATGTGATTAAATAAGATTTTATTTAGTAATTTAAGAAGTTATATTACTAAAATAAATCGGTGTTTGCGAAACACGCGAGATGAGAATGATAAGTTAGTTATAATTACAAGATGTTGTGAATTATATTAAAATGACCATTTTATGTAAAAGTAATTTAGAATTACTAGTCAATTTGTTAAATGTGATTTAACTATTATAAAATGACATTTTATTAGTTAAATGTGCATTTAAATTACATATGACATATGAGATGTCACATGTCACAGGTTATACAATTGACAAAATTACAAAGTGAAAATGGACTCCATGTTATACATCTTGACCGAAATTTTGAGGGTAGTGTGAGAAGTCTTTGTTTTATTCATTTGTCTAAAATGCTTGATAGTGACATGATTATGGACAAAGGCTTACACAATTTGTCTTGTGAAGACAAAAAGCAAAAAAAAAAAAATACACACACTCCCTCATATATTCCCACTGGTTTTTGATAGTAAAAATATATGATATTTTCTCCATTATTCTCATTCTACAACTCACTTATTCTTCAAGTAAGAAAAAAGTTCCATCTTCTCTCTAAAAAAATATAAAGATGTTTATATATAAAATTTATTCTTAAAATCTAATAAAAATTACATATTACTAGTGTAGTAATAATCTTACATATTAGATTAGTTTTAAGGTGGCTCACTTATTCATCTAGTTAATGAATACTTGGGTATTAAGGGTAGTCTTGGGTGCAACTTATTGGAGGTATTCTACTTTGAATACTTGGAGGATCATCCCAAAATATTTAAGCTCAAGAACATGTGAAGGTAGGAGACCTTACTTGTGCCCATATTTTATCCGAAATTTATGGTATGAAAAATCGTTTTTCTTAATCTTATGTAATTGTTTTGCATGCATAAGATCCTTAAGTTTTATGACTAAAACTTTAAACCAAAATATGTGATATTTAAAATAAGATCATTTCTAACAAGTGGTATCAGAGCGCAAGGTTGTTGCATGCAAAATCGGGTTCGTTTTTCCGAGTTAATTAGTTAACAAATAAAACTTGTTATTTAGGATTTATGAAGACAAATCACGAAATAATTTTGCATGTTAAAAGTTTCTGGTCCTAAATGGATTTTAGGTCATATGGGTTGATTTATGGATTTTATTGTTCATCTTATATATAAATGGCATAAAAATGTGATTTTGATGATTAAGACTGTCATTTTTGGACGAAAAATATCTAAACTTTGAATTTTTTAGTGATTTTTGGATATGATTTCACATATATTATCTACTGGTTGCATGTTAAATTTCGTGAAAAACTAAGTTATTTGCATAAAATATGGATTTTATAAGTCAAAATCGAATTTAAAGGGTTTATTAGGTTAATAAGAGTTATATTTCAAATCTGGTCATGAAATTTTAATATGTTGTCACATGCATATTTACTCAATGTGTGTAAATGTTTGGGCTGTTTTGAACCATTTTTGCCTGATTTATGAATTTTTGAGTAAAACTTCAATAAATAGTGGCTTTTATTTAGTATAATATGCTAAAACATATTTAGTATATAATGCTAAAACATTTCAGATCTAAAAGTGAAAAGTTGATTAAAATTAATTTTCTCATATTTTAATGGTCATATTTGATAAAACGATAAACCGCAACGATGTTTTTCTAGAAAATTTTCGAAATTTTTAACCTAAGTTTTGAACATTATGAGTGTCATGGTATTTCTTTTCCAAAATAGTCATGAGTTTGAATTTCAAATTTTGAAATTATTATAATTTAATTTGGAGTTTATAATATAAAATTGTATTTTTGGGTCCATTATGAACAATATTAAGAAATCGAGTTGAATTATTGTCAAAATGTTAGTGAAGACTAAGTTTTGAGTCCTAAGATGGTTAGGATAATTAACCTGAACATAAATATGAATTTATGTAACATATTGTGATTTAAATAAGTTAAATCACGCAAATCCATAAAAATCGATGTAATATACGATATTGGCTCTTAAAAGGCGATTTAGCATAAAATTAAGCATGTTCATACATATTATAATTCTGCATTTTATTTATGATTGTCATATTTTTTATTTATATAATTTTTGAATTATGTAATTTTACTTAGTATGGCCTTAGTGTTTAATTGGTATTACCCGGAATGTATGGGAATATCGATTCGGTTGTAATTATTGTGATCTCGTATCACCGTTTTGTAATTTAATAGATTTAAATTTTATTACAAATGTATAATAGGAAATTATGTAATATTAATTATTATTTGTAATTCCCGGCGTTTCCCATGAAGACGGTGTTACCTCGAGAGGCGTGCCAAGACCGAAGTTCAAGGGACCAAGGAGTTGGTTTCCGAATTTGTAATAGTTAATTAGATTTTCTATTTTAGGAAGGCCATACTAGGATTTTATATTTATGCTTTACATTTTATTTATATGTTTGCATGCATCGCTAAATCGCCATAACTAAACATGCATTATATTTAATCGAGTCATCGACCGTGTCAATTATAATTATCGTAGTTCACCGCTTTAGTTCACTTAAAACGTGATAGATAATAAATTGACATGACCTCTCGCTAAATTAATAATTGAGATTTAGCCTTACCAAATAGTAGAACCCACGAAACCCAATTTCATAAGGGAGTTAATCCGGCTTCACCGTAATACAAACCTTGTTACGTTGGGTATGTGGGTAGTAAAATGTTATTACATCGAAATTTGGATTGAGCTCAACGGAAGTATCCGTGACCGTAGTCGCATGTGTTCCGGGCTAAAGATAAATATTAGAGTAATTTTATCGACCGAGAGTTCTAGAAGTAGAATCGATTAAAGAGTTAATCCACCGAGTTATAATGATAAGGGATGAATCGGCTCACCGTGCCCGAGTTAATATGAATTTGGATCTTGGAATCATTTATCATAGTTGGGTAGAGGTCACTATGTAAATGCTTTACTTCTTTAAATTATTTACTAGTATTATTTTAACGATAAATGTTCAATTTTTCCATTATTCCGTTATCATATTGTTCTAATTCTTTACCTCAAATTATATACGATATCATTTCGATTTTAGTTCAAATCTCCATTAAAACGTCGTAACTAAAAACAAAAATTGAATTTTCTTCTAAAACCTCATATTAATCATTGCAAGGATCTCTTGTGAAGAGTATAGATAAAAGTTATTCGTGATCAAAAGGGTTTTTGATTCTTGACTAACATATCTACTTACAATGGATTGTTTCTCATGTGCTTAATTGAGTTAAGTACTTTGAAACGTTAAATCATTTTGGTGACTAGATTTGTTAGAAATCGAAATTGACCAAAATACCGTAACCACTTCAATGGAAGTTTTAAGACTAAACGAATTAAAGAGTAGTCTTCATGAAATTAAATTTTGCTTCTCCAAGCAAAGACTCATTGAAATGAGTGGGAGCATTCTCTTAACCGTTAAGAAAAGGACGAGGTTCAAAGAAGTAAAATTAGAATGGAATTGATACAAGGTAATGATAAAAGTAAAGTTATTGAGAATAACGATACCAAACCTATCAATCCCAACCGATAAAGTTTCTATTTTGGAAGTGTTGGACACTAGAAGGAAACTAGCCCAAATTATTAAAGAATCGGCTAGTTAGTTGTGGGACATCTCATGGGACTTTATTCTTTAAATGTTTATTTGATTGACATAAATTTTGCTAGTACTACTTCGTCAATATTAGAAACCGGTGGTGGTTTTTCATCATTTTATTCGATACATAAGATGATTATAATATGACGACTAGCATCAAATAATGTCGAGAGATAGAGTCATTGTGTACTCAATCTAGTTTTTGGGTTTAAAGTTGTACTTAATTATGACTATTAAGTGCATAAACTCTGAATAAGAATATAATCTTCTTAAGATACAAAAGAGGTTTCACTTTTGTGACCCTATACACCACGATTTGATGTCTGGCTAGCCCATTATCAAGGTTATTATATTCTAAACCAAACTAGAATGATATATGATGTAGATGATGCAAGACTCAAATTGGTAACCCAAGATTAAACTTTAAATTCTGGAATGATGAACGCAAAGAGTTAGCAAGTACTCTTGAAACCATTAGATTGTTAAACTTATTGTATATGCGTATCTTGTCTTCAAAGCAAGATGTCTCGTGCCTTTTGGTTGAAAAGGAGATCGAGGATGTAAATCATTGATCCAGAATAGGTTGATCATTTTCTTTTACCAATGATTTAAGTTGACACCAATGTGTTCACTTAATAAGGTAAAAAGAGAAATCTTTGAAGAAGTTCAAAGAGTTCAAGGAATCACGATTTAGTCGTGATGGGATTATCTAAGTTAAGACTTTGATATAAGCCAAAGGAAATGTGATATAGTATCACAAGTTAATCTCTCTTAGCACACATTATGGGATAAGGTGCACTTAAATGAAGAAATCAAACCCTATTCGATATGGTTTGGACTTTAATCAAGTTACTTTGAGTTACTTGATCTTATTTTTGTGGATTTTATCATTTTATCATTTTGTCTAAAATAATTTTTCCACTAAATCTAAATAATTCATATGAGATATGAAATGGTAGGGTATCATGCTTGTAAGTTTTAAAAGAAACAAGTGCTCATTCTCCCTCCCATTAATCACGAGTACAACGGGTTTGTGGCTCGTGAAGCTGTCTTTCTAGAATACAAGTTTATTTCTAGAAGACAGAGTGGGAGAAAATATTCAAGAGCCACAAAAGAATTGCATGTCACAAGAAACTGGTCTTTCTTGGCTACTTTCTTGGCTACATGAGACGTTGTTTCTTCGAAACCTAGGAGGTTAATCTCATCACTTGTTGAAGATGATGAATTTGTGTTACTTCTAGAAAGTAATGAACATATGACTTACATAAGAATGTTTAAGTCACAACTCAATACAAGGCTTAGAGCCATGTAAATCCAAAATAAATTCCAAGTGAATTTGTTAGATATCAAAGCTTGATTGGTGGCAAAGGGTTTTGCACTAGTTGAAATGCTTAAGTCTATTTGGATCTTCTTAGAGATTGTATTTCATTATGATGATATATAGCGAGTGAATCTAAAACCCACTTCTTCAATTAGAAGGAATGTATTCAATACATGTCATGAGTTTTGTAGATTCTTGCAATCCTAAGATAATGAGCAACTTAAGATCAGAGATAGTCTTAAGTAGGACATCAATGAGTTGGATTCAATGTTTTGACCATGTTATAAAACTTTTCTCGATAAGTCGAGAAGTTGTGTTTATACATGGAGTTTAGTGGGAGTTACGGTAATTTTAATTAGGCTAATATGTGGATGACATATTGATCATTAGGAATGATTTAAGACTTGGAGAAATATAATACATCTATAATATCTGGATTTATGGAGATAAATCTATATGATGTTAGCATCAAATAAGAATTATTATGTTGATAAGATTCATGACTTGTGAACCCCCGCTATAACGCGGAAAATATAACTTATAAATTCAAGCGGAAATTAGGAATTTTTTTGAAACTTTTAAAGTTTAAAGCGCGGATTCATTAAAACCTAAAACATAACTAGAGAATGCGAAAATAAATATTTAAATTACACAAAAGTGGTAGTCAAGGTGAGGGAAAATATATCCCTCGAATGACAAATGATAAAAGGTGAGTATAAGCAATTCTACTAAACCGACTACTAGTCCAAGGTGTTCGCTAGCTCACACGTCTAAACCCCACAAATGCATCTTCACAAACCTGTCATTCATGTAAACATGAAAGCCACAGTCAGTGGGGAGTAACTCAGGGTTCTTCCAGCCACATTATGTCAAAACGAACATAACAAAGAACATGAACAAATAATCATATTAGATAAGTTATGAGTGAATCGACTTATAACTAAACATGGGATCATACGTGTTTAAACCAACAAGGATAAAAGAAATGATGGAATAAACAAGTAAGAAAGGCATAAGCAACAATAAAATAAATGGAGAAGAAAGGCAAGGAAACAGACACGACCACTTAGCCACGAGCACGTATTTCAAGGAGATATGACCAAAGTACCCATCCAATAATGCAAGACATTTATCACTCTTAGACTTTAATTTCCCCGGGTAGGACTACGTTAATAATACGGTCCTAGTCTAAATCTGCAGATTCTCGGGTGTACATCCCGATTCGACGTGCGCCAGCACAGCACGCACCAAAGACTCGACTACTAATGGAGATCGAGTACCCCAATCGCCAGAACATCACGAAAGTGGCGGAATGACTAAGATAAGACTCACTTGCCAGAACAACACAAGTGGCCAAAAGCCGTACTTGCCAGAACAGCACAAGCAGGCCAAACCGTACTTGCCAAAACAGCACAAGTAGGTCAAACCCGTACTTGCCAGAACAGCACAAGCAGGGCGAAAAATGCATGTCAAGCACATACGATGGTACTATGGCATTTCTACAAGAATACGAATCATCATAAGTGATTACTTATAATAAATATTTCATACATGTATTATATTAATAAATATTTCACTTCATAATTTAACATGCCGGTTAAATAAAATATAATAAGCGATAATGAATAATTTATGTTATGTGAAATCTACAGAATAAATGTGACCAACTCAAGCGACTCATTTATGAGTCCATCAAACAAGTCATAAAAACCCAATACTTGAAGTCACAGGAAATCCATCAAGTTAATCATGCAAAGTCCAACCATGTAATCATGTGAAGTCCAACATTTAAAACATAACAAGCCCAAAAGAAAGAAGTATGTAAATTCCCCATATAAATTATAGTGAACCCAATCTATAAAACATAATGAGCGGTAATGAATAAACGTTTCATTTCTCATTCACATGTTACTTGAACAAAGTATAAATAACCGATAACAAATGAATTAACTAATACGGAACACGAGGCAAAACGTAAACAAACCAAAATCCGAGCCACCCATAAGCATATACGAGTCAACAAGGGAAAACTTTGGTCATGATACGAATAAAAAGCATAAACAACCATCATACACAAAGGATATATATATTTATAGAATTTGAAAAGGTAAAACGGACGCCATTTACTCATACGGACTCCGAATCGAGTGGTTCAAGTGGCTAAACCACCTAATATTTCGACGCCGGTCCATCTGTCATATTTTCAGTGGCATTGGAAGTCGCACCGGTCAGATACGACGGGTTCCAGGCTAACACGGGTCACCCAAAATAGTCTCAAAAATGCAACTTTAGCAAGCTAAATGGAACCGTCTCAAAACTGAAACTTTAAGCAAGTAATGATACTAGTGACATATAACAACAACCACATCTAATTATCCGTCTCATAAGAAAGCCAAAGATACCATCTTTACTCAATTTAAGCAAGTAAAACCTTGTATAAATCCATCTTAAACCACTACACATATAATCTCATAAGAATCACAATTACTAGCTTATAACAACAAAACATAACATATAAACATACAAATGACATAATACCGAGTAAACCATCACCGTTACCTCATTATTTCTTCAAAATTCAAGATTCCGACTCAAAACCATGCCGGTTGCCCAAAAGGAAGCTCAAGAACCGAGTTTCCAAGTAAGACATCAAAAATCGTGCCACAAAAGTCACAACCAGCAGAAAGGGTGAGGGAAAGTCAAGATCTTTCTTCTCTAGGAAGATGGAGGGCAAGGAGAGGAAGATATAGGCGCGAAAATCGTTGAAAACCGATAACAAACGAAGGTTTTATGGCCATTTTAGTGAAGGAGGTGGAAGTTGTGTAACAATGGTGTTGTAGTTGTGTGTTTGTTGCTGAAAAATGAATGGTGGTGGGAGAAGATAGGGTTTAAGCTCTTATATGGGTGGAGGGAAAAGAGTAGGATGAAGGCCCATAGTTATCTTAGGCTCAAACTATCATTTTAAGTCGATTTTACCCTAAAACACAACCCGAACCTACTACAAACTTAAGACGGATATTTCTTATCAACATTAATATTATTTTACATGTAAAACCGCATTTTTATAAAAACGGTTTTAAAATACAAATAAAATAATAAAATGGTTAATTAAATTATAAATGTCAACAAGGAAAATTCGTGGGTGTTACATGACTAGTTCAATCGAGTGTAACATTTTGATTGATTCCATTTGCTTCCGCTGCCGGATCAATTAAATAGGAAATGATGTACGACACTTCATATACCTTTAGTATGATGAATTGTTTCAAATCGAATTTAAGTAATAGTTACCATGTAGCCATTCAAATCACTGTTAAGTGTTTGAAGAAGCATTAACGATGTAAAGTTAAGTGTTATTGATGCAATTCACCAAATTTGTGTAAAGGCATTACACAAATGACAAATTGAGATTGCGCAAGGTTTCCGACAAAACCGTATTCAAAACACATAAATATGGTTAAGGAACCATTGTGGCTATGTTATTTAAGAAATAGATTTGCTAGAATCGTTCTAGGAAATAAAGAACAATGAGAGATATTTACAACGGAAATTGAGTACACTTGCAATCATGAGATGTGCAAGAAGGACGAGTCCGACACACTGTGAAAACAGTGGGAGCTATTCTAAGGCAAGAGAGCCTATGTCTAGATTGGATCTAGACACGTACTCAGAATGTTTTTGTAATACAAGTGTATGCATTACGAAAGGAAAACAAGTGTGTAGCAAGGTTGAGCAAGGAGTTACTAAAACCTACTAACTAATGCCTATTCATAGGCTTAACATGATGAGTCATGTCATTTCAATTGGATTGAGATGAACAACTACATAAAAGATCTAAATTGGATTACAGAATATGAAGTAGTAATCAAGTATTGACTACTCATATGATAATCACAATTATCGTTTGAGTTATCATTAACTCATCTTGTACTTTGTTATATCCAATGGGTTTTAGAGACAATCATGAACCCCATTAAAGTGAACTGGATTAAAATAGTATTCGCCCCTAGTTGCTTATATGAGGTGACGTCTCGAATTAACTAGAGTGTGATGCGATTGATGGCAAGTTCAAGTGCCATCGAGTCATATGGGATGACTAGTCGATCACATAGGCAGACGGTATGGTACACTCTGTCGGGCAGTGATCGCTTATAGAGTTCTGGCAAATTTATATAGCCTGGTCGTGGCGAGAGCTACTATAGTATTCTAATGAGTCGATTCTTTTGACTAAAGACTGTTCGCCTAAGGTGGCACAGTTTTCAGAGTAACTTTGATTTATGGTCCTATGACCTTCGTAAATGGGGTCAAATGGGCTAATTTTGGGTTATAATGAGATGTGGCTAGTCTAAGGGAATAGTGCGATAGGAATTGTCCACCCCCTTGTCAGGGTTAAAACAATATCTCAGGGCCACTCGAGGAGTAATGAACTGGAAATGCGTGGCCACGCTCGGAAGGTAACTATGGTATATAATTCCGGTCAATCAGTTATTCTCCAGATCGAGGAAACCACTCTCGATATGATCACTTGCAAGTACGACCCGAAAGACACCTTGCATTGAGTGGGAGATAGTAATAGGACAAGAGAGTTGGTGACGCACACTTGTCGAGGACAAGTGGGAGATTGTTGGAGTAAGTGTCCCCGACAATAATGCGATCACATTGTCAATGTCATAATTAAAATCTCATAATAAGAATATACAAGGGATGATTCAATTATATAGTCAACTGACCAACATAAATCGGTAATGATTGGCTAAACTAGAGTTTGACATTACTGCCGTTTGACGGTGGTGGTCAGTTGATCCCTTGAGGTCACACCTAAAGGACGATTCCCTTAATTGAAAAAGATTAATTAATTGTATGTCGATACAGATTAATTAATTCCTTAAAATTGAACAAGTTATAATTACAACTGAGAAAATGACACCTTATTAAAATGTGATTAAATAAGATTTTATTTAGTAATTTAAGAAGTTATATTACTAAAATAAATCGGTGTTTGCGAAACACGCGAGATGAGAATGATAAGTTAGTTATAATTACAAGATGTTGTGAATTATATTAAAATGACCATTTTATGTAAAAGTAATTTAGAATTACTAGTCAATTTGTTAAATGTGATTTAACTATTATAAAATGACATTTAATGAGTTAAATGTGCATTTAAATTAGATATGACATATGAGATGTCACATGTCACATGTTATACAATTGAGAAAAATACAAAGTTAAAATGGACTCCATGTTTTACATCTTGACCGAAATTTTGAGGGTAGTGTGAGAAGTCTTTGTCTTATTCATTTGTCTAAAATGCTTGATAGTGACATGACTATGGACAAAGGCTTACAAAATTTGTCTTGTGAAGACAAAAAGCAAAAAAAAAAATACACACACTCCTGCATATATTCCCACTGGTTTTTGAGAGTAAAAATATATGAGATTTTCTCCATTATTCTCATTCTACAACTCACTTATTCTTCAAGTAAGAAAAAAGTTCCATCTTCTCTCTAAAAAAATATAAAGATGTTTATATATAAAATTTGTTCTTAAAATCTAATAAAAATTACATATTACTAGTGTAGTAATAATCTTACATATTAGATTAATTTTAATGTGGCTCACTTATTCATCTAGTTAATGAATACTTGGGTATTAAGGGGTAGTCTTGGGTGCAACTTATTGGAGGTATTCTACTTTGATTACTTGGAGGATCATCCCAAAATATTTAAGCTCAAGAACAAGTGAACGTAGGAGACCTCACTTGTGCCCATATTTTATCTGAAATTTATGGTATGAAAAATCGTTTTTCTTAATCTTATGTAATTGTTTTGCATGCATAATATCCTTAAGTTTTATGACTAAAACTTTAAACCAAAATATGTGATATTTAAAATAAGATCATTTCTAACAAAGACAACCAAAATTCAATCAAAGATCTCAAACCCTAGAAATTTCGAGTCACGTAAACCCCCAATTTGATTCGATTTTTTTGCATAACTAACCTCAATAATCAACAAATTGAAGCAATTAGATCCTATTACAACAATTACAAGTAAGATTTTATGCATATAAACCGGATTTTATCAACAACCACCAACTATTATACATGCTTTTAATCAATTAAAACATAAAAAGAAGATGAATATCATTACCTTGAAGAATTAGAAAATAAAAAGAACGGATTAAACAAGAGAAGCATAAGAATTAAGCACCAAAATCACAAGGCAAGAGTAAGTTTGAGAGAAATAGAGATTTAGGGTTTTGTTTGATTGAAGAATAAGAAAGAAAGAAGATGGAAGTGGTATATGAATCTCGCAATCCACCCGGGTACTACTCACTTACTCGATCGAGTAAGTGGGTTACTCGATCGAGTGGCCTCTACTCGATCGAGTTGGAGCTGCTCGGTCGAGTTTTCGCTGGCAAATCCAACTTTTTCGATATAATAGCTTCCTAACTAGATCGAATGAGGTATACTCGATAGAGTAGATACCCTTACTCGGTCGGGCAAGAATAAGTACGAGGTCAAAATTACAGATTTAGGTAACAGTTCCTGCAAAACAACAACTCGTGTCGATCCCAAAATAAATTCGGAAATCGTCACAGATTATTATACTCACTCACGATATATTACCACTATACTAATGCAACGTATCGATCTAACAAACATATCACTTTATCCCACATATTTTGCTTTATTCTATGACAAACATTACGCATCCAAATGACTACGCTATTAGCTTTCTCATGCATACATTCAACACACTTCTCTACTCTTAATCATGCAATTGCAACCTCAACAATGCAACTTCTAATCCTATCATTCTAAGTATCCATCTAGCATTTAATCATGCCACAACAAATTATCGACTAGCTTTCTCAACTTAACTATGCCATATAACGGAAGCATCCAACCATTCATCCATCACACATACCAAATACCACTTTGACAACTGTTACAACTCATTCAAAACTTGCTAATTACCATCATTACCACATACAATGCTCACAATTCTTCCATATCAAACACTAATACTAACTATTTGGAAAGACATTACAAACACTACATCATACACATTGTCACGTATTATAAAAGTTTCACCACTTCTACTACTTCCACACATAGTCCCAATCAACCTCTGACTTTCACTGCTTCTCATCACAATCACCCATGCTAGCATCAACAGAGACTTCATCACAAATATTTCTAACATAACCATTATACACACTAGGCACATAATTCCCGACTAGATACCCCATAATCGGTGACTGGCTTAAACATAATGGGCCATGATTTTGAAATGAGGGCGCCTACTCACCCAAAATCTAGCATCAGCTGGGGCTCCCAATACACATACACCAGGTTCATTTTATTAGACTCACTACGTTCATTAGGCTCATTTGTTACAGGTTCCAAAATCGTCTCTCAACCAAAGTGGCTTGAGTGTAGTGGAGTGCGGGAGTGCCTCAAAGCGTTGCAATGGCAACGAATTGAGAGGTCCCGGGTTCGACACGGGAGTGCTGCGGTTACCTGTCATCCTAAAAGATGTCTTACATGGCACACGTGGTTTGCAGGGTATTTCATGTGCCCGGGGGGATTCAACCCCTCGTCACCAAAAAAACAAAATCGTCTCTCTGATACCACTTTGTAACACACCCATATACCAAGGAGCCTTAACAAGACCTTCCGTAGCATATAAGGGCGTTACCATCTCGGTGCCCGAGGACAGTAATCATCAAATGTCGATAAAAGAACTACTAAGTTTATTACAAGTGATTAACAAAACTAAAGGTATACCACATGTACAACTCAAACTACTATCAGCTATGTGAACTATACTTCTGTCGTGACTCGTGAAAGACTCGTCCCGCAAAGCATCCAGCTATCATCCAAGACATCACCTGCTAAGACTGACTGCTCACCATAAGGGATCACAGCAGACACAACAGAAATAAACAAGAAGACAAAACCACACAAGGTCACTAACTGAAAAAAGCACACCGACAACTGCCGTCACAATACAGATACATAAAACACACACAAGCCACGTCTCCTCCAATCAATCTCCATCACCGACTGTCCACTGGACCAGCCCTGCCAGTGGGGGACCGCAGCCATTCCCACCTAAGCCCTGCTCATCACATCGAGCGATAACTCATGTCCATTAATGTGCACATCCACTCTGTGGCGGGTTCCACAGAAGGCGAATCAAGGGCGTGAAGCCACTCCCACAAGTGACTCCACTCAGCCAGGGACGCACCCCGAAGACCATAGACAGCTATACCATATTCACAATACTCTACCAACATTCACCAAACCAGACTCAATACAATAATTTCTCAACAACAACGACGACAACCAATTACCTCAACCAATTCACCAAACCGACACTAACCAGCCAAATCACATTCATAGACACACTAGACAACCAACAGTACTGAGTAGGCGAACCTACCTTTAGGCAACCGTAGCGACTCCGCGTCCGATCACATGATACCAATCAACCAAGCACACACCTATACAATCAGTACAATCATCTATCATTATTACTACAACCCTAACTGAAAACACAATTACAATGATGATGATGATGACATACCTACGCATAGCAATCCGGCGTTAAGACCGCTACCCGACTCAAACAACCCATCCCCATGGCACCAGCATCCTCAAGGGCTCCAAAGGGAGGAACTATGGTGATAGGGAGAAGAAGAGACGGCATCTACGTTTAGGAAATGAAGTGTGGAAATGATTTGAGGTTTCACGAAGCACGATTTATAAATCCTCGCCGTAAACACGCTACTCGATCGAGTAACCGACTTACTCGATCGAGTGACCGCTACTCGATCGAGCCCCAAAGCAACTCGATCGAGTAACTCCTGCTAGATCGAGTGACACACTAACTAAAGCTCACACCGTCACCAGACATTGCTCGTAAGGTTTTCGAAGGTCGAGACTTGCGTCTAAGGTCGGTCAACGTCAGTCAATGGGTCCCTAAAAGGACGGGTATTACAGATATGACATACCATCATCTTCTCACATGGTCAAACCATCCTAGTTGGGTATAAAATAAGGTAAATGGCCCATTGATTAATTTAGGCTGAGGTTAGAATAGATTTATGATATGAAATTTATTACTGTTATAAGGTACGCCCATTAATTAGGTGGAAAACCCGTAAAACACCTATAAAATTTGATAATGATAGGATAAATATATTTACCAAATAAGTTAGAAGATAAATTAATTCTCACAACATATTTAATTACTTGAAAAATAAGTCAGACTATACAATCAAGATAGGTTTAGATAACCCAATGCAAAAATATGAAAAAAAACATGAAAATTCAATTTTCCTTGAGTAAGTTCTTGTGAAAAGATTATACATTACATATATTATCTCAAATATGGAAGGAATGATCTTTTCTTAAGACCTCAACTTATTTATATTTTTGCATTGTGTTATTCAATTTCTCTAACTTAAACATTAATAAAACATATATTATTATTTATTCACATAAATTATTATATAATAACTAAAATTTAATTCGCATGTGGATTTTTGATATCTTCTCTTATTTGAAATACTTAGCGTTTTATTTTATTTTTACTTTTTAAAATCATTTGTTTTCTTTTCGGGTTTATTAAATGTATGTTTCACTTAAAAATTTCTTATATATAATAAAATTTGGTTTAATTTTAAGATTTTCTGTAACATTAAGTTTTACTTCGATTTTTAAAACATTGTTTTATATACTTTTACGATTGCTTTTCCCGGCTGCCACCTCCGCCTCATGGTACCAGATATCCTGAAGTATGAAAGAGCGGCTGTAAAATGTCGATATTTTAAAGGCACAGCGAACCAAGCTTTGTAATTTAGATTTCAATTCTAAATTTTAATAAAGGAACTTTAAGCTTTCAATTTCAAACCTATAAGTTTAACTTTACTTTTTAATTATATATGTTTCATCTTCCAATTGCTTTTCACTTTTATTCTTTTATATTTTCCTACTATGATTCATGTCAGGTGATCTCAAATAATTTTGAGATTAAGCCCCTGATGTTGTCGTCGTTGTTCTTGTTGTTGAATGATAATAAACAAATACAGAGTATTTTGTTTTTGACATTTACAAATTATATTAAGTATTTTGATTCAAACATATATTCTGACCAAACTCATATGACCCGTGTCGAGCCTCAACTTGTCCGATTCATTTGATAGACATAGTTGTTTTCGTGTTTATTTTAATAATTAACTACTTCCTCATTTTCACGATAATGTTAGTGCTTCACTTTTTACGGTCTTTGAGATGGGATAAGTGACACTTTTGTTTACGATTTATGTTTACTCGTATTTGTTATATATATAGAGAGGGAGGTTTCGGTGAGTTTGCCACTTTTCGTGAGTTATCCCTACATATATATGCAATTGACCTAACAAAACCAATTGCTCAAAATCATACGTCACAGAAACAAACTAAACTACTTTCTCTCCTCTCATTGCTGCTACTCTATTACGATAAAAAAAATCGCACAAAAGTTCTTCAAAATTGATCGACAAATTCATCAATTATTCATAGTTTTTCTGTAAATTCTAGAAGATTACACAAAATTCAATCACAATTTCGATTAATTCAATAAAAACTATCAGTGTTTTCTTAATACACAAATTTCGGAAAACCCTACCTCTTCAAATCAAAATGAACGTATGAATATTTCGTACGATTTCATATTTAATACTCGAATAATTGCAGTATTTAAATCAAATAACAAATTCTTATGATTTATGCGTTTTTTCCGTCATTAATAACATTAGAATTTCAATTAATTGTATATTTTTTGGTGATTTGCAGGTGGAATGATGTTGAACATGGATAATTGATGCTTAACGGAATAATTGACACCGTGTATTGAATAACTGGTGTTGTATGATAGAATAATTACGTTATTTTAATAAAATAACTTGTTCACTGATTATGTTCTCTGGTTTGTATAATTATTTTAATGTAGAAAAACTCAGTTATTGTAATAAAGACACGTAGTTATTTTATAGTTAACTCACTTATTTACTGAGAATAATATTACCTGGTATTGATAGTTATTATAATGTAGAAACTCAATTTTTGTAATGAATAAGTCATGTTATTGTATTGAGCTGAACACAAATATAGCCAACTTTCTGTCTTTTGTTTTATTTTCATCTGGTTTAATTGCATAAGTGGTCATTTTCAATAGAATAATTTATTTTCTTCAATGAAATGATTGAGATAGGTTAATACAATAACCAAGCTAATATACCCCCTTCTTGATTTGTTGAGCGTGATTTAGAAGAAGAAGGCGAGGAAGACGAATAAGAAGCTGGATGATAAAAAGAGGATGAAGATGAATTGGAATCTGAATTTGAGAGAAGCAACACTGATTTACAACATAAAAATAGAGTAATTAGATAAGAGTCGTACACTAATTGCCTTCAATTATTTCAAAAACCCTTGATTCAACTTTGAAATAACCATGAGTGAACTATTGTGTACTTTCTATCTTTTGTTTGTTTTCATCTTTTTTAATTGAAAAACTAGCCATTTTCAATAGAATAATTGATTTTCTTAAATGAAAATGATTGATATTGGTCAATACAACAACCAAGCTAATATACCCTCTTCCTAGTTTGTTGAGCGTGCTTTCGAAGAAGAAAGCGAGAAGGATGAATAAGAAGCACGATGATCAAAAGAGGATAAAGATGAATTGGAATATGAATTTGACAGAAGCAACACTTATGCACAATATAAAAACAGAGTAATTACAACAGAGCCGTATAATAGTTGCCTTAAATTATTACAATAGCTGTCGTGATTGGACTTTACAATAACCATTAGTAAACTATTGTGCACTATAATAATTATTCAATAACCGTGATTGAACTTTACAATAATCATGATTGAACTATTTTGTCCTTTGTCTCATACTTTATCCTTCGAGTTGAACATTAACAAGAAGTTGTCTTGCTGGCGTTTTCACCATTCTTCCCAACGAGAACCATGTCTAGCCTATTGATCAGGGTTGAACCAGCAAAAATAGAAAGCTCGCTGAAAGAAATAAAAACAAAGAAGGGTGTAAGTTGAAAATAACTATGCAACTGAAATACAATAACCACACATAAGGATTGAAATAACCATAAAAACATTATAAAATAACTGGATATTTTAGAGAAATAAAACGTGCTTTGTCAGAATGGAGTAACTAAGCAAAATGAAATACAATAATCCAAATAATGAATTAAAATAACTGAAACAACAGAATACAATAGTGAGCAACATACGACACTCTAAAACAACCTCATTGTTCTACCACCTATGTACATTAATAATAGTTTGATTAAACAACCAGAAAGAGAAACATCCTATTCAAAAACGCAAAATACAATTACAAAACCCTAGAATTATACGAAAACCAAAAAATATCATTTAACAACCCAAACACTAGAAATTGAACAACATATTGAAGAAAACTGAATAAATTGAAGATTACACACATAAAAAACATTAAATTCAAACAAAAAACAAGAAGATGAAATGCGAATTGAATACATTCAACGAAAAAATAGTAGAAAACGATAAAAATCATTACCCGATTACACGTAATTGAAGATGAAGATGAACTCGAATTAGTGAGCGATCACGAAGAAAGTGAATATCGCAGTAGAAGATGAATAATAGAGGGCAAAGGTGAAGATAGAGAAAGAAACTGGAGAAATGAAGAAAAAAAAAAGAGTGAAGAGCATAAAATATATGGTTTAAATAAAACATGAAAGATTTAATATCAACCATACATCTTAGATTAGATTAATGGTCCAAATTTAGAGGGGTAACTCAGCAAAAATGACCAACTCGTATGATCATATATATATATATATATATATATATATAGATTTAGGATCCTATGAGAACCCTCTTCCCATGAGAACCATGAGAACCCTCTTCCCATGAGAACCATGAGAACCATTGTCCACCGTCAGATATAACCATCCAACGGACCAGATTGACGTGCGTGTAATATGTTAGGTGAAGGGTAATTCTGTCTTTTTTCTTATTGATTCTCTATGTTTCCTCTCTTTTCAGTCTACTTTTTCCTTCACTTTATTTCTATCATTATTCTTTCAATTCAACGTTGCTTCAATCAATCTTCATTTTTTTCTCTCATTCACTTAGTTATTCAATTGCATTTCTCTTATGTTATACATATTCTTGTTCATCTTCATTTTTGAGTTTTCTGCTTAATTTTACTCATCAAAGTTCTTGTTGATTTTCGATTTTCAGCTCGATTTACTCGCTGAAGTTCATGTGCATTTTTCAATTTTTCCGCTTGATTTTTTTACTCATTAATTTTAACGATAGTTGTTCAATCAATTTCTATATTTCATCCCTCAACCAAGGTAAGAATAATTCAATTTGTTTTTTCTATTTTTGATTGATTTACAATTATATGCCTTCTACTCGTGTTTCTCTAAATATATCAATTTGTTCATTTTCGGTATTTTGTTAAATTGTACTCATTAGTGTCATTGATTCTAGTTAATTGTATGATTAGTTTGATATATTTTGATACACAGATTAAGATGTATAATGTACGACACCATTTGTTGATTTTCGATTTTTGATTTTTGATTTTCTTTTAGTTGCTTAGTCATTGTGGTTGTAAAAGGCTAGTACATTTTCACTATTCTTCCATAAAATTTGTGCATTTTAGGCGATTTACAAAAGTGCGTTTTTGTGGCGAGAAACGACGCATATTGAACCTATAGCACAAATTTTTTGAACCTTACGTGCATAAGTTCTGAACCTATGGCACAACTTTCTGAACCTGTCGTTCATAGTTGTGAACTTTTGGTATGTACATCTGTGCCTTTGGGATAATTCAACTGTAAATCTTATATATAAGATGAACAAAGCAATTTCAATATAAACTCCTTTTAAATATAATTTGAAAATGAGTATTAAGTGAGTCATAAATTCTCAGTAAAACATGAATTAAAATGATCTCATTAAACAACTAAACATTCAAATAAAAAATTGAAGATGATTTTTTAAGTACTAAGAAGTGTCAAATCAAGAAGTAAGATGAACTCTTATTTTGCCATGACAATTAATCTTCATTATGTAAATTTGATTCCTCAAGTCCAATGCTTCCTCGTTTGGTAAAATGGAAACCTTCTGAATCTTTGGTACAAATGTTCTGAACTTGAAGTACAAAGGTTCTGAACTTAAGGTACAAAGATTCTGAACTTGAGGTTCTCACAGTTCTCATGGGAAATGGGTTCTCATAGGATCTCAACCCTATATATATATATATATATATATATATATATATATATATATATATATATATTGAGAGAGAGAGAGAGAGAGAGAGAGAGAGAGAGAGAGAGAGAGAGAGAGAGAGAGGTGAGAACTCCTAAATATTTGAAGATTTAGGATTTCAAAAATCAAAGCTGGGCAAAAACAACAAATTTGAAAAAAAAAAATTGAACTTTTTTTTTGTTTGGGCAGGTGTTTTTGTGTGTGATATTTTATCGAGTAACCTGTTATATTATATTGACGAACCTGTGATATTGTAATGAAATCCTCAATCCTCAAAAAGATAGTGTATCCTCAGATGACCTCATTCCTATATATATATATATATATATATATATATATATATATATATATAGAGGAGGGATCCGGTGAGGACGGCTAAATATTTGAGGATTGAGGATTGCAATACAATATCACGAAAAAAATCAGACTTGTCCAAAAAAAAAAAATATTTTATAAAAAAAAAAAAAAATTTTTTTTTTTTGCACAGCTATTTTTTTCGTGTGATATTGTTTCGAACAACCTGTGATATTGTATTGAATATGACGAAAAAAATCAGACTTATCCAAAAAAAAAAATTTTTTATAAAAAAAAAAAATTTTTTTTTATTTGTGCTCAGCTATTTTTTTCGTGTGATATTGTTACGAACAACCTGTGATATTGTATTGAATATCACGAAAAAAATCAGACTTGTCCAAAAAAATAATTTTTTTTATAAAAAAAAATAATTTTTTTTTTTAATTTTTTTTTTTTTGCGCAGCTAATTTTTTTCGTGTGATATTGTATTGAATATCACGAAAAAAATCAGACTTGTCCAAAAAAAAAAAAATTTTAATAAAAAAAAAATAAATTTTTTATTTTTTTTTGCGCAGCTAATTTTTTTCGTGTGATATTGTATTGAATATCACGAAAAAAATTAGACTTGTTCAAAAAAAAAAAAAAATTTTTTTTTTTTTTTTTTTTGCGCAGCTATTTTTTTCGTGTCATATTATTTCGAACAACCTGTGATATTGTAACGAAATCCTCAATCCTCAAAAAGATAGTGTATCCTCACATGATCTCATTCCTATATATATATATATATATATATAGGATCCGGTGAGAACGACCACTCGGTGAGAACGCACTAGATACATTAGAATATATAAACTAGGTAAACTTTTTTTAAACCAAATTTCAGATACACTTTTGACTATCGTAGGTACACTTTTTAGTTGAATTCTATATACATTTTTTAAGAATGTAGATACATTTTTTTTTATCCTAGATACACTTTTTACCTGAATTCTATATACACTTTTTTACAATGTAGATACACTTTTTTCTATCTTAGGTATATTTTTTACCTGAATTCTATATACTTTTTTTATGTATCTGATCTTAAAATTAACGTATCTAATAATATTTTTAATGTTTCTGAATGCAATTTTTTAATCAAATTTGCCCAACCTGTTCTCCTTACTCACCACACGCTTTTCGAAACCGTAATACAATCACATGATTGTAATTAAATCAAATTAAAAAAAATGCAGCACACACATAATCAAAAGCAAATGTATACATACTGATTAATGGTGGTATCTTTCCAAAGCTTATCCATTTAAAGCCTAAAAGTAAAAGTCAGAGGAGGCAAAGTGCTGCACATATGAAAAACAAACTATGAACCTATGGTTATACCGTATTCGACATCCCATAAAAATACAGAAATGCATTTTATAACAATGCAGTGTGAATCCATGCAATATAGAGATTCGAATTTATTATAATTCCATCTTTTTAAAACAAATATGTTGGACTTTACCAAGTACGACTAAGAATCGATCGAAGAGGAAAAGCAGCAAGAAGAGAAAGTGAGTGAAAGATGACGTTGACGGAAGAGTGAAGCTGATAGATGTCGACGCGGCAGATGACGAGCGTTCACGGAATAAGTTGCAGCGGAGCGATTGTGAGAACATCGACGGAGAGTGAAAATATGATTAGTGAGAAAGACATAGGGATACGAGTGGAGATGGAGGAAGTGGTGTTCGTCGCCGTTTTGTGGTGCTGTTCGCCGCCGACTGGCGGTTGTGGTGGTGGCTTGCCGGCAATTAGGATGGTGGCTGAGGTGAGGGGAGAGGAATGACGGGACTCGGGGTGTTTGATTTGTTGATTTATGTTTGGGTAATTGAGAGATGGGTGGGCGTTGATTTCTTATAACATATTTTTTGGTCCAAAAAGTATAAACAATTGATTAAAATCGAGGCGAAATACATTTTGTTAATTTGCATGCACGTGCTACTCATTTTCATATAACTAACAATTTTCATGCACCTAGAACTCGTTTTCGTGCATCTGGAGCCCATTATTTTCATGCACCTAGTACTCCTTTTCATGCATGCAACAATTTTCATGCACCTAGTATTCGTTTTAGTGCATCTATAGCCGTTTTAGTATACCTAATTGTATTTTTGTACATTATATTTATATTTTGTTAATAAAATGGATTAATATTGTTTAGCTTTACTAAAAAATGTGCTTGAATAAATTAAAATAAAGCTAAATAATCCATCAAAACTTTTGAAACAAGATTTGGTGAAGATTTAGTAAGGCTTCTCACGGTTCTCATTATGTTGGTGGTTCTCACCGGATCCCGACTATATATATATATATATATATATATATATATATATATATATATATATATATATATATATATATATATATATATATAGAGCAAAGTTCTCCTAAGTCCCTTATATTTTTTGAGTCCATAAGTCCCTCCCACAACCCTTGGATCATGCATGGTGAAAGGTTGAGATTGAAAGCAAAAAACACACTTAACACTAATTAATTCACTTCTCTCTCTAGTTTTAATAATACATTCACTAATTCATTATCATACACAATTAACACCATATTTTGTCTTATACTTCAAAGTTTATGAAAATTTTGTTAACATTTTTCCTGTTTCGGTTTTTTTCGTTTTTTTTTTTCGAGACAAGTTTTCGACTGTTTCGTTTTTTTCGTTTTTTTTTCCGAGACAAGTTTTCGACATTTTAGGATTTTACGAGTGTAATTCTAACAGCAAAAAGTGTAATTTTAAGGAATATTTTCGAGAATTTAGCGTTTTACAAGTTTAACTTCAATCTTTTCCGAGTGATTTTAACGAATAGTATTTTGAATTTTTGTCATTTTATCACAAGTTATTGTAATTTAGCATTTTACGAGTGTTATTTTAATGACAAAAAGTGTTATTTTAGTCCAGGTTAGTGTAATTTTAGTCCAATGAGATTGTTATTTTTAGTCAAAGAGAATGTAATTTTAGTCCAGAAAAGTGTAATTTTAGTCGAGAAAAATATAATTTCAGTCCACTGAGAATATAATTTTAGTCCATTGAGAGTGTAACATTAGTCCAATGAGAATATGAGAATATGACCAAGTCCATGGAGAGTGTAACATTAGTCCAATAGAGGTAAGTGTAATTCTAACCGAAAAAAGTGTAATTCTAACAACAAAAAGTGTAATTCTAACAACAAAAAGTGTAATTTTAGCCGAAAAAAGTGTTATTCTAGCAAAAAAAAAGTGTAATTTTTACAGAAAAAAGTGTAATTCTAACAAAAAAAAGTGTAATTTTAGCCGAACAAAGTGTTATTCTAGAAAAAAAAAAAGTATAATTTTAACAGAAAAAAGTGTAGTTTTAATGGAGAAAAGTGTGATTTTAACAGAAAAAGGTGTAATTCTAACAACAACAAAAAATGTAATTTTAGCAGAAAAAGTGTAATTTTAGTCGAAAAAAGTGTTATTCTAGCAGAAAAAAGTGTTATTCTAGCCGAAAAAAGTGTTATTCTAGCAAAAGAAAGTGTAATTTTAATAAAAAAAAGTGTAATTTGAATGGAAAAAGTGTAATACCTTAAAAATAAGACTATATTTTAAATATATCTAAGATTAAAATCAACAAATAATCTTAGATCTATTTTGTACATCTAAAACTAAAATAAAAATATCTCACAAAATAAAAATAAGAACTAGTGTAATTCTAACAGAAAAAAGTGTAATTCTAACAACAAAAAGTGTAATTTTAGCCGAAAAAAGAGTAATTTTAGTAGAAAAAAGAGTAATTCTAAGATGAAAAAAAAAAGTGTAATTCTAACCGAAAAAAGAGTAATTTTGGCAAAAAAAAAGAGTAATTCTAGGAGAAAAAAATGCACATTTGAGGGGAAAAAAACACAAAAATACAAACTCTTAGATTTAATTTAAAAAAAAAAAAAAAAGAAAAAAAAAACTAGATCTGACAGGAAAAAAAAAACAATTACAAACACCCAAATATTTGGGAAACAAGAAAAACAACAACAACAAAATCTGAAGAAAGCAAAGGGAAAAAAAAATCGAAATCTGATAAGTAATAAAAACAAAAAAAACAAAACATAAAACAAAGACTAAAGATAAAACACAAAACAAAGACCAAAATTTAAAAATCTGAAATGTAATAAACGAAAAAAAACAAAAAACAAAACCCAAAACAAAACACAAAAAACAGAAAAACACACAAAGTTCAAATCTGAAGAAAAAAAGGAAAAAAATCGAGGTGTGGAATCTGGAAAGGCAAAAAAGAAAAGGAGAAGAACGGTGGTGGCGCGGTTAGGGCGGTTGTCGTGGCGTGAGTAGAGGAGGGTGAAGTGCGGTGTGGTGGCTGTGTTGAGGGGCCGCCGTCAGGGAAGATTGTTGGTGAGGCGCGTGGTGGAGGAGGGAGGACGACTGGTCGTGTGTGGCGGTAGTGGGGGCAGGAGGTGTGGATGGCGGCAGATCTGGGTGAGGGGGAGAGATGAAGAGGGACGAGTTAGTGGGGTGAGGTGGCAGCGGTGGCCGACGTGGGTGGTGGATAAGAGTGGTTAGAAGGCGGGTGGTGGTGTGTGGCGGTATTTGCGACGGGAGTGGAGTAGGTGTGGGGTAGGTTCGGTGGTGGTGGTGGGTGTCGGTATGCGGTGGTGGTGGTGGTGGTGGTGGTGGTGGGTTATTGGCGGCGGGAAGGGAAAAGGGGGGGGGGGAATTTTTTGATTTTTTGGTTTTTGAATTTTTTTGGTTTTTGAGAGATGAGAGGTTTTTGAGATAAAATATGAGAGAATTGTGTAGATGAGAGATAAGTTAGGTGGGAGGAAAATGTATATATATTTAATTAGTGATTAATTAGAATTAATTAGTATGGGTAGTGAGAGAGTGGTTTAATTAGCTTTAATTTCCTTTTTTCTTGTGTAAATCTCAGCCATCCTTTTCCCTCATCCAAGGGCTCTAAGGAGAACTTATGGACTCAAATGTAAGACATGGACTTACTTGATCTTTACACTATATATATATATATATATATATATATATATATATATATATATATATATATATATATATATATATATATATATATATATATATATATATATATATATATAAAATCGGGATCTCGTGCGAAATAAATTAGGCTGCAAACCGTACGAACTTACTTAAAACACAACAAATAATAATAACTCACGCACTCCACCATTTACTCTACCATTTACTCTCACACTCAACCTCGTCCACATACTCTCTCAATCATACCCAGGCCCAAAACCCACAACCCCCCGATCATCGGTGTCGGACAATCAGTGCTAGTCGGAAACTCCGACAACTCAACCGAATAGCTATACCTAAGTCGATGATGCTCTTCAGCTACATTTGATGTAGAATTAGGTCGTTTAGTGTAATACTCCGTATTTATGAGTCTTTGGGTACTCTATCGAGTAGGCCTTACTCTGTCGAGTAAGGGTAAGTTGCGTTTTAGAAAAGTTTATGACCTGTTGGGTACTCGATCGAGTAGAGCATCTGAGGATCGTGTTGCAAACGTTGAGGGAGCATGAGTTGTATGCTAAGCTGTCAAAGTGTGAGTTTTGGTTAGAGAAAGTTGCTTTTCTGGGGCATGTGATCTCTAAGGAGGGAGTGGCGGTGGATCCGGCGAAGATTGAGGCAGTGACAAAGTGGGAAGCACCAAAGAATGTTGCTGAGATCAGGTGTTTTAGCTGGATACTACAGACGGTTCGTGAAAGATTTCTCCAAGATAGCTAGACCTATGACAGCGTTGATGAGAAAAGAGAACAGGTTCCGTTGGGATGAGAGTTGTGAGACGGCGTTCCAAACGTTAAAGGAGCGTTTGACCACAGCTCCTGTCTTAGCATTGCCTGAAGGGAGCGAGAACTTTGAGGTTTATACAGATGCCTCGAAGAATGGGTTGGGATGTGTGTTGATGCAGAATGGTAAAGTGATTGCCTATGCTTCTAGGCAATTGAAGCCTTATGAGGAGAACTACCCTACTCATGATCTGGAGTTGGGTGCGGTGGTGTTTGCTCTCAAGATTTGGAGACATTACCTTTTATGGAGCAATCTTTAAGGTATTTTCTGATCACAAGAGTCTCAAGTACATCTTCACTCAAAAGGAGTTGAACATGAGGCAGAGGAGGTGGATGGAGCTGATTGGCGATTATGACATGGAAATCATCTACCATGAAGGGAAGACCAATGTTGTTGCTGATGCCTTGAGTAGGAAGAGTGTACATTCTCTGTGTACAGCTCTATCTTTGATGAGGCTGAGAGATGAGGTAGCGAGGTTTGGGATACATATGATGCAGAAAGGAGATGCCATGGGTGATATGACAGTACAACTTGAGTTTTATGATGACATTCGAGGTAAACAGGCGTTGGATCCTAAGATAGTGGAGTGGAGAGCTGGAGTAGAGAAAGGGACAGTGTCCCGATTTTCTATTCATACAGATGGTAGTCTGAGGTTTGATGGTAGGTGGTGTGTTCCTAATGATGAGAAGTTGAAAAAGACAATCATGACAGAGGCGCATTGTACACCATATTCAGTACATCCGGGTGGTGACAAGCTATACAAGGATTTGAAGAAAACGTTTTGGTGGCCTGGGATGAAGAAAGAGACAGCTGAGTTTGTGTCCCGTTGTTTGACATGCCAGAGAGTTAAAGGGGAACAGCGACGACCACAAGGTAAGATTCAGTCTTTAGAGGTACCTGAGTGGAAGTGGGAATCCATTTCCATGGATTTCATCGTGGGTTTGCCAAAGAGTCAACAAGGTAACAACATGATTTGGGTAATAGTGGATCGACTGACCAAGTCAGCTCACTTTGTTCCAATGAAAGATACATGGACTAAGGCACAATTGGCTATGGCCTATCGAAAGAACGTGCTTAAGTTACATGGAGTCCCTAAGGACATAGTGTCTGACAGAGATGCGAGGTTTATATCGAGGTTTTGGAAAGAGTTGCAGGAATCGTTGGGAACAACTTTGAAGATGAGTACAACATTTCATCCTGCGACAGACAGGCGGGCAGACGAGAGAACAATCAAGACTCTTGAGGATATGTTGCGAGCTTGTGTGATGGATTTTGGTGGTAGCTGGGAGCAGAGGTTGGACTTGATAGAATTTTCTTATAATAACAGCTATCACACTAGTATTGGTATGGCACCGTTTGAGGCTTTGTATGGGAGGAGATGTAGGAGTCCAATCTGTTGGGACGATAGTGCTGAGGCAGTGGTTTTAGGACCAGTGATGGTGCATGAGATGATGGAACAGATTAAGATGATCAGGGAACGGATGAGAGCAGCTCAGGATAGGCAAAAGAGTTATGCAGATCTACATCGCCGAGACATAGAGTTTCAAGTTGGGGACAAGGTTCTTTGGAAAGTGTCTCCTATGCGTGGGGTTATGAGATTTGGGAAGAAAGGCAAGCTAAGTCAGAAGTTTATAGGGCCGTATGAGATCTTAGAGCGAGTTGGGGAAGTTGCATATCGTCTGGCTTTACCAGCTGCATTAGAGAGAGTGCATAATGTGTTTCATGTATCGCAGCCGCGGAAGTATGTGAGTGACCCGTCACATGTGTTAGAGGCAGAGAGCTTAGAGCTAGATGAGTCCTTATCATATCTTGAGGTGCCTAACCAGATTCTTGACCAAAAGGGTTAGAAAGACTAGGGGTGGTGAGACAGTTCTGCTTAAGATCCTTTGGTCTAACCACGAGACCGAGGAAGCTACATGGGAGCCAGAGGAAGCTATGAAAGAGCGTTACCCTTTCCTTTTTGATCAGGTATGTATGGTTACGGGGACGTAACCTTGTTTCTTTTAGGGGGGTAGGAGATGATCGCGAGCAATTTTTAAGAGTTTTTTTATACCCCTTTTTGTATGTTGCGTCGGTGTGTTTGTCGGGATGAGTTGGGTTAGTAACATGTTTTATGTTGAATTTTGTTTTGGTTGTTGAGTCGGGAGTGTTATGGAGTACCTTTGTTTAGTGGTGGTTTGAACTTCGGGGACGAAGTTCTTTTTAAGGAGGGAAGACTGTAATACTCCGTATTTATGAGTCTTTGGGTACTCTATCGAGTAGGCCTTACTCTGTCGAGTAAGGGTAAGTTGCGTTTCAGAAAAGTTTCTGACCTGTTGGGTACTCGATCGAGTATCTGGGGCACTCGATCGAGTAGGGGGGTACTCGATCGAGTAGCCGGTTTTACGGGGAGTTTTCTCGAGTTTTGTTAATTATGCGATTAAGATATATAACCTTCCGTCATCGTTTCTAAATCACTTTTGCAAAACCTAATTTACTGTTTAAGAGAGAAAGCAAGCAAGTTCACCATCTTAATCGCATTGTTAGCAATTCCTGGAGTTTGGGAGGTCGGTTCTCATCGTTGGTTATACCGTTGAGTTCCTTGCGTCGAGGGTAAGATCTATGTACCCTTTTTATTGTCTTTTTTTTTTAATTTGGTTAAACCCTAATTTAGGGAATTGGGGGTTTTTGAGTAGTATGTGATTTGGTAGCATTTATATGTTGTATGATAGGAGGAGGGTTTATAGAGGAAGCTTTTTGATACAGTAGTAGAGACCGTCTGACAGTGTGCTTTCCAGGTAGGATTTCCTACTCAGTATTAGTCCCGTAATGGGATGATTGTTGATGTGTTGAGATTGATTGTTTGATAAAGTAATTGAATTGTGACGGTCGTGATTGTGATTGTGATTGTGATTGTTGTCTGTGGTTCTTGAGGCGTGTCATCGGCTGAGTGGGGTCACTTGCGGGAGTGGCTTCACGCCCTAGTTTCGCCTTCTGTGGAACCCGCCACAGAAGGGATGTGCACATTAATGGACAGGGTTATCGCTCACTATGTGGAGCGGGGATTTGGTGGGTACGGCTGCGGTCCCCCACTAGCAGGGCTGGTCCAGTGGACAGTCAGTGATTGAGATGATTGGAATTGGTTGGTTGTGTGTGTGTGACAGTTAAGCTGTTTGTTTATCTTATTGTATATAAATATATTGAGTTGTGTGATTAGTACTGACCCCGGTTGTTGTTTTGTAAACCTGCGGTGATCCATTCGGGGATGGTGAGCAGATATTGAGCAGGTATGAGATGAGTACTGGGATAGCTGGGATTGCCACGACATGATGATAGGAGTCTTCCGCTGTAGCTTATTAGTTTATTTTCATTTCAGTTAGAACAGTCAGTTTGAGAACATGTATTACACATTTGGTTTGGTTTTGAGAATTGTAACTCTTCACTAAGTATTTATATTTAAACGTTGTTTCTTCATTGTTTATTTGATTATCATTGCCTCGGGTAACCGAGATGGTAATATCTTCATACCTGAGTGGTCCTGGTAAGGCACTTGGAGTATGGGGGTGTTACATTTAGAATGAACGAGTTTGAAATTACACTACTACAAAACTCGTTATCCACATCGGACATTTTGGTATATGGACATCGGATACACACCCGATGTAGAGTTTGGTAATGTCCATTGTGGATTAATGTACATCGGATTTTAAACCGATGTCTATTAAAATTTGCACAATGGATTTCTGTATATCTGATGTCCATATATATTAATATACATCAGTGTATAGTTATAATCCGATGTCTTTTAGTATTATGTACATCAGTGTTTAGTTAAATCTGATGTCTGTTGCTGTTATGTACATCAGTTTACATAGAACTCTGATGTCTTTATGTACCTATATTCATCAGTGTTTTACCTAAACCTCATGCGTATTATAAATGATATTACAATCCGTCTACTAATAAAACCGCTGTCCTTTTTCTTGCCATTTTTTTTTAAAAAAATTGGAATTGCTCATTCTAAAACAAGCCATTCATAGATCTGCAGGCTTATCAAAACATAGGCCATTCATAACAAAAAACACCATCCACAATTCAACAACTAACCAACAAAGGTCGTTCGTCATACTTTCATACAACGACCAAAACATAGATTCATACAACGCCGTCCAAATTCAACAACCAAGAAAGGCCGTTCGTCATAGTTTCTGACAACGACCTTACCAAAACATAGTTTATACAAATGCCGTCCAAATTCAACAACCTACAAAGGTCCAAAATATAGTTTGCAAAATCTAGCTAACACATTACTATGACTAGACATTAAGAAAATAGTTCGCCCATAAGTCTCGTACCTCATTGATTTCTTCTTCTGAATAAGCCATTTTGTCTTGAAAAAGCTGTAAATCATGCACATAAAGGTTTCTAATTAGATAATAACACACATAATAAAAGATATAATAGGTCTAAGCTTGCTGAAGAGTTCAATTCTAGCTATAATAATGGGATTGTATGGGGAAAAAATTTGCAAGGCAACACCAAGATTTGTAGGACAACAGGCGAATGGGATAATCTGACCTCATTGATAGTTGTCGTCGGATTAGGACGAGTGACGATTTCCAGCATATACCTCATGATGTAGTAACAAAATTCTATAGCACTTGGCTGACGAGCACACTAATAAAACAACATGACGACGAATTAAACCAACACACTTTGTAAATTAAACGTAATATAAATGAGTCTACTATTGAATATCAACAACTTATATCAACTTTCACCCATTGCGGTGTTGGAATATGTGTCCTCCGACAATAATGCGATCACAACTGTTGATCATGATGATCACATGTTTAAATCTCATTTTAAGAATACATGTGGGATGTAATATTTTACAGTCAACTGGTCCACACATATCGGTAATGATTGGCTGACTAGAGTTTGACATTACTGTCGTGCGACGGTGGTGATCAGTTGATCCCCTTAGGTCATACCTATAGGGAAATACTCTTAATTGATTATTTAATTAATCGCATGCCGATACGAGTTAATTAAATTGCTTAAAATTGACGGGTGATATTGTGAGTAAAATTAACGTGTCTTATTGTAATTCGATTATATTAGATACGGTCTAAGTAATTGAATTATTTTATTACTTAGATAAAATTATTGTTTACGAAACAATTGTAGTTGAATGAATAATTTATTATTATAAATACAAGACGTTGTAATTTATAATTTGATAAACCGTTTTGGCACAAGTAATTACGAATTACGAGTCGATTTTGTATATGACATATTTTATGAGTATGTTGATTTTTAATATGTTAAAAATACATTACAATTTCACATGTCAAGTAACATGTCACATTTGTCACAATTGACAAATGACAAAATAAAATGGACTACCCATTTTATTAAGAGTGCCGAAAATAGGAGGGTGTATTAGGTTTATATTGTGTTTCTATTTTTTTAGTGGAAAACACAATTATATCCTAGTCTCCTAGCCTTGCATGCCTAGTTGTTCTTGGGAACAAAATTGGCCTCATGCCTTGGCCACCTTCCCTCCTCCAACCGGTTTTGCCATAGTGAAATGATAGAGTTTTTCATCTATCATTTTATTATTCATTCATAACACACATATTTTCTAGTGTAAGAAGATTAACTCTCCATCTTGTGAAGAATCTTAGAGAAAAATAAACCTCACAAAATCTTTCCTCTTCAACCGATTTTTCAAGAGACCAAAATTAATTTTTGTGTCATATTTTAAGTAAGACTAATCCTAATACTAGATCATATTATTTTAGTCTTTAAGAGTATTCCTTGGGTATTCACTTTTGGGAGAGATTCTATACTTTAATCTTTGTTCATCTATTATTTTGAATGCTCAAGAACTAACAAGAAGGAGATCTTGTTGGTGCCCATAAAGCCGAAATCACATAGTAAGGAACATGATTTCTTCCTTACTTCTATTTATGTTTGCATGCATAAGATCTAGATTTAATTTTATGACTAAATTAAATATCACATATTTGAATATGTAAATTAATGAGATTAAATAATTTTATGACTAAATTAAATATCACATAGAAAATTAGTATGTTGTCACATGCAATTTTACAAGATGTGTGTAAAATAATTGGCTATAATGAAGTCTTTATGCATGATTTATGAATTTTTGATGAAAACTCACATAAATAGTGACTTTAATTAGTAAAAATTGCTAAAACATACTTCATGACTAAGGAAAAACGTCACATGTTGCATTTTATCATATATTTCAGATCTAAAAGTGAAAAGTTGATAAAAATATTTTTCCTCATATTTTTGTGGCAATAATTGATAAATCCGATAAACCGCAACATTGTTTTTTCCAGAATGTTCATGAGTTTAAATTTCAAATTTCAAATTTATTTGAAATTTTATAATTTAATTTGAAGTTTATGACATAATATTGTAATTTTGAGTCCATTTATGAACAATTTTAAGAAATATAAGTTAATTATTGTCAATATGTTAGTGGAGACTAATTTTGAGTCCTAAGTAGGTTAGGGTAATTAACTAGTACATAAATATGAATTTATGTAATTATTGTGATTTTAAAGTGTTAAATCACGCAGATCCGTAAAAACCGATTAATATACGATATTGGCTCCTTAAAGGCGATTTAGCATAAAATTGGGCATGTTCATACATATTATAATGCTGCATTTTATTTATGATTGTCATATTTTAATTTTATGTAATTTTTGAATTATGTAATTTTCCTTAGTATGGCCTTAGTTTTAATTGATATTACCAGAAATGTATGGGAATATCGATTCGGTTGTAATTTATTGTGATCTCGTATCACCGTTTTGTAATTTAATAGATTTATTTTTATTTTAATTACAAATGTATAATAGGAAATTATGTAATTTATTATGTAATTTTATTATTCCGGAGTTCCTTGAAGACGGTGCCACTCGAGAAGGCGATCCATTAAAGAAAGTGTTGCCTTGAAATGCGTGCCAAGACCGAAGTTCAAGGGACCAATGGAGTTGGTTTCCGAATTTGTAATAGTTTATTAGATTTACCTTTTTAGGAAGGCCATACTAGGATTTTATTTATGCTTTGCATTTTATTTATATGTTGCATGCATCACTAAATCGCCATAACTAAACATGCATTTTTAAATCGAGTTTGTCGACCGTGTTAATTACAATTATCGTAGTTCACCGCTTTAGTTCACTTAAAACGTGATAGATAATAAATTGACATGACCTCTCGCTAAAAATAAACAATTGAGACTTAGCCTTACCAAAAACTAGAAACCATGAAAACCTATTTCGTGAGGGAGTGCACTCGGCTTTACCGGGGTACAAACCTTGTTACGTAGGGGAAGTGGGTGATAAATGTCTACCCACCGAATTTATAAAGATGAGGGTTGTTTTCGGCTTTACCGATGCCCAAGTTGATGTAAATTTGGATCATGGACACATTTATTCGAAATTTGGGTTGAACTCAACGAAAGTATTTTCGACGGTTGCCGGATGTGTTTCGGGCTAAAGATAAATATTAATGTAATTTTATCGACCAAGAGTTCTAAAAGTAGAATCGATTAAAGAGTTAATCCACCGAGTTATATTGATAAGGGTTGTATTCGGCTTTACCGATGCCCAAGTTAATATGAATTTGGATCTTGGAATCATTTATCATAGTTGGGTAGAGGTCACTATGTAAATGCTTTACTTGTTATTTACAAGTATTAATGAAACGATAAATTTTAAGTTTTCCACTATTCCGTTATCATATTGTTCTATTTCTTTACCACAATTCATATACGATATCATTTCGATTTTTGATTCAAATCTCCATTAAAACATCGTAACTAAAGACAAATATGAATTTGCCTCTATAACCTCATATGAACCGTTGCTAAAGATTTTTTTTGTGAAAAGTGTAGATAGAAGTTATTCATTATCAAAAAGGCTTTTGATTATTGACTAACATGTCTAATCACAATGGATAGTTATTCATATACTTAATTGAATTAAGTACTTTGAAACGTTAAATTGTTTTGGTAATTAGATTTGTAAGAAATCGTAATTGACCAAAATAACGCAACCACTTCAATGAAAGTTTTAAGACTAAACGAATAAAATGAAGAGTAGACTTCATGAAATTAAAGTTTTGCTTCTCTAAGCAAAGATTCATTGAAATAAGTGGGAGCATTCTCTTAAACCGTTAAGAAAAGGGTGAGGTTTAAAGAAGTAAAATTAGAATGGAATTGATACAAGGTTATGATAAAAGTAAAGTTATTGAGAATAACGATACTAAACCTATCAATCCCGACCGATAAAGTTTCCATTGTCTTAAATGTTGGACACTAGAAAGGAAACTACCCCAAATTATTGAAGAATCAACAAGTTAGTTGTGGGACATCTAATGGGACCTTCTTCTTTAAATGTTTATTTGATTAACATAAATTTTGCTAGTACTACGTCGTCAATATTAGAAACCAGTGGAGGTTTTCATCATTGTATTCGATACATAAGATGATTATAATATGACGACTGGCATCAAATAATATCGAGAGATAGAGTCATTGTGTAATCAATCTAGTTTTGGGTTTATAGTTCTAATTAATTATGACTATTAAGTGCATAAACTCTAAATAAGAATATAAACTTGTTAAGATACAAAAGAGGTTTCACTTTTGTGATCCTATACACCACGATTTGATGTATGGCTAGCCCATTATTAAGGTGAATATATTCTAAACCCAACTAGAATGATACATCATGTAGATGATGCAAGACTCAAATTGGTATCCCAAGATTAAACCTTAAATTCTGGAATGATGAACGCAAAGTGTTATCGAGTATTCTTGAAACCATTATATTGTTAATCTTATGGTATATGCGTATCTTGTATTCAAAGCAAGATGTCTCGTGCCATTTGGTTGAAAAGGAGATCAAGGTTGTAAATCATTGATCCAAAATAGGTTGATCATTTTCTTTTACCAACGATTTAAGTTGACGCTAATGTGTTCACTTAATAAGGTAAATAGAGAAATCTTTGAAGAAGTTCAAAGAGTTCAAGGAATCACGATTTAGTCGTGATGGGATTATCAAAGTGAAGACTTTGATATAAGCCAAATGAAATGTGATATAGTATCACAAGTAAATCTCTCTTAACACACATTATGGGATAATGTGTGGTTGGATAAGAAATCAAACACTATTCGATATGGTTTGGACTTCAATCAAGTCACTTTGAGTTACTTGATCATTTTGGGGAATTTATCATTTTTGTCTAAATTATTTTTCCACTAAATCTAAAACAAATCATATGAGATATGAAATGGTAGGGTACCATGTTTGTAAGTTTTCAAAAGAAACAAATGCTCATTTTTCCTTATTATAATCACGATTACAACGGGTTTGTGGCTCGTGAAGCTGTCTTTCTAGAATACAAGTTTATTTCTAGAAGACAGAGTGGGAGAAATTATTCAAAATCCACAAAGAATGTTATGTCGCAAGAAACTGGTCTTTCTTGGCTACATGAGACGTTTTGTTTAAGACGTTGTTTCTTCAAAACCTAGGAGGTTAAAGCCCTCACTTGTTGAAGATGATGAATTAGTGTTACTTTTAAGAAAGTAAAGAGCTTACAACTTACAAAGAAATTGTTTGATTCAAGTTACTTCTGGTAAGTAATGAATATATAACTTACATAAGAGTGTTTAAGTCACAACTCAATACAAGGCTTAGAGCCATGAAAATACGAAATAAATTCCGAATGGAATTGTTGGATATCATAGAGAGATATCAAGCAAAGTGTTTTGCACTATTCGGATCTTCTTAGGGATTGTATTTTATTATGATGATATACATATAACGAGTGAATCTAAAACCCACTTCTTCAACTAGAAGGAATGTATTCAATACATGTCATAAGTTTTATAGATTCTTACAATCCTAAGATAATGTGCAACTTAAGGGATTGACTTAAGTAGGACATCAATGAGTTGGAATCAATGTTTTGATCATGTTATAAAACTTTTCTCGATAGGTCGAGAAGTTGTGTTTATACATGAAGTTTAGTGGGAGTTACGGAAATTTTAGTAGTCTTATATGTGGATGACATATTGATCATTGCGAATGATTTAAGACTTTGGAGAAATATAGTACATCTTTAATATCCGGATTTATGGAGATAAATCTACATGATATTAATAAGGAGTCTTATGTTGATAAGATTCATGACTAGTTCAATCAAGTTGAACATATTTGATTGATTCCATTTGCTTCCGCTGTCGAATCAACTAAATAAGAAATGATGTATAACACTTCATATACTTTGAGTATGATGAATTGTTTCAAATCAAATTTAAGTAATAGTTACCAAGTAAGCTATAAGGATTACCCTTAAGTGCTTGCAGAAGCATTAAGGGTGTAAAGCAAAGTGTCTTTGATGCAATTTTGTGTAAGGGTGTTACACAAATGACAATTGACAAATGAGATTGCGCATGGTTTCCGACAAAACCAAAATCAAAACACATTAGGATGGTTAAGATACCATTGTGGCTATGTTATTTAAGAAATGGATTTGTTAGAATCGTTCTAGGCAATAAAGAACAATGAGAGATACTTACAACGGAAATTGAGTACACTTGCAATCATGAGATGTACGAGAGGATGGATCCCGCACACTGTGAAAACAGTGGGAGCTATTCTAAGGCTAGAGAGCTTATGTCTAGATTGGATCTAGACACGTACTCAGAAAGTTTTGTAATGCAAATGTATACATTACAAAGGAAAACGAGTATGTAGTAAGTTTGAGTAAGGTACAAGAAGTTGATAAAACCTACTAACCAAAGCCTTCTCATGGGTTTAACATGATAAGTCGTGTCATATGTCATTTCAATTGCATTGAGATGAACAACTACATATAAGATGAAAATTGATTATAAAAATATGAAGTAGTAATCAGGTATTGACTATTCATATGAGATAATCACATTTGTCGTTCGAGTTTTTAAAATCTGAAAACTCCTTTTATACTTCGTTACATCCAAACGGGTTGTAGAGACAATATTGAACCCCGTTAAAGTGAACCCGGATTAACATAGTATTCGCCCATAGTCACTTGTATGAGGTGACGTCTCGAAGTGACTAGAGTGTGATGCGATTGATGGCAAGTTCAATGCCATACAGTCATGTGAGATGACTAGTCGATCACATAGGCAGACTATTAGGAACACTTTGTCGGGCTAATGACCGCTTATAGAGTTCTGGCAAATTTATATAGCCTGGTCGTGGCGAGTGCTACTATAGTATTCTAATGAGTCGATTCTTTTGACTAAAGACTATTCGCCTAAGGTAGTACAGTTACAGATTAACTTTGATTTATGTTACTACGACCTTCGTAAATGGGGTCAAATGGGCATATTTTGGGTTATGATAGCTGTGGCTAGTCGAAGGGAATAAGTGCGATAGGAATTGTCCACCCCTTGTCAGGGTCATAACAATATCTCAGGGCCACTCGAGGAGTAATGAATTGGAAATGCGTGGCCACGCTTGGAAGGTATCTATGGTAGATAATTCCGGTCAATCAGTTATTCTCCAGATCGAGGAAACCACTCTCGATGTGATCACTTGCAAGTACGACCTGAAAGACACCTTGCATTGAGTGGGAGATAGTAATAGGACAAGAGAATTGGTGACACACACTTGTCGAGGACAAGTGGGAGATTGTTGGAATATGTGTCCTCCGACAATAATGCGATCACAACTGTTGATCATGATGATCACATGTTTAAATCTCATTTTAAGAATACACGTGGGATATAATATTTTACAGTCAACTGGTCCACACATATCGGTAATGATTGGCTGACTAGAGTTTGACATTACTGTCGTGCGACGGTGGTGATCAGTTGATCCCCTTAGGTCATACCTATAGGGAAATACTCTGAATTGATTATTTAATTAATCGTATGCCGATACGAGTTAATTAAATTACTTAAAATTGACGGGTGATATTGTGAGTAAAAGTAACGTGTCTTATTGTAATTCGATTATATTAGATACGGTCTAAGTAATTGAATTATTTTATTACTTAGATAAAATTATTGTTTACGAAACAATTGTAGTTGAATGAATAATTTATTATTATAAATACAAGACGTTGTAATTTATAATTTGATAAACCGTTTTGGCACAAGTAATTACGAATTACGAGTCCATTTTGTATATGACATATTTTATGAGTATGTTGATTTTTAATATGTTAAAAATACATTACAATTTCACATGTCAAGTAACATGTCACATTTGTCACAATTGACAAATGACAAAATAAAATGGACTACCCATTTTATTAAGAGTGCCGAAAATAGGACGGTGTATTAGGTTTATATTGTGTTTCAATTTTTTTAGTGAAAAACACAATTATATCCTAGTCTCCTAGCCTTGCATGCCTAGTTGTTCTTTGGAAGAAAATTGGCCTCATGCATTGGCCACCTTCCCTCCTCCAACCGGTTTTGCCATAATGAAATGCTAGAGTTTTTCATCTATCATTTTATTATTCATTCATAACACACATATTTTATAGTGTAAGAAGATTAACTCTCCATCTTGTGAAGAATCTTAGAGAAAAATAAACCACACAAAATCTTTCCTCTTGAATCGATTTTTCAAGAGAACAAAATTAATTTTTGTGTCATATTTTAAGTAAGACTAATCCTAATACTAGATCATATTATTTTAGTCTTTAAGAGTATTCCTTGGGTATTCACTTTTGGGAGAGATTCTATACTTGAATCTTTGTTCATCCATTATTTGGAATGCTCAAGAACTAACAAGAAGGAGATCTTGTTGGTGCCCATAAAGCTGAAATCACATAGTAAGGAATATGATTTCATCCTTACTTCTATTTATGTTTGCATGCATAAGATCTAGATTTAATTTTATGACTAAATTAAATATCACATATTTGAATATGTAAATTAATGAGATTAAATAATCCTACATGCGGTGCATGAGAACTCTTCCTTGACACACCAGTGTAGTCGTATGCTCTTATAGAACTAATATAAGGTTTCCAACAAAAAATTGTCAACCAAGTTGAAAAGTGTTCTTTCAATGAACATCTTGCATATCAAGAATAACTATTAAGTCGAACTTACGTATTAATTAAAGTTCTCAACGTTGAAGGCACTGAATTCCCGATTGAATTAAACCAATATACTTGATTATGCTCAACAATGTCAATTACAGTGAGCATCTAGTGATCCTTATAAATAATTTATCACTTAAGTAATCAAAATAATCAAACCGTTGACAATTTTATTTTATATAAGGGTGAGTACTTACTCTTTGTAATATGGAGCGATGTAAATATGGCTTTGCTTCTTTTTCATCCAGTTTGAAATATATGTTATTGCTCCCTCTGATTCATGGCCGCCTAGTAGTGAAGTCATTTATGGACATAAGAACCCATATGTTTTGATGTCACAAATGCTAGACAAGTACTTATAACAATATACAAAGAAGTATAACCAGCATGCACTTCAAATCATCATCTGCTCCAATGTAAAACTAGCTATGAGATGCTAATTTTAAATCCGGAGTCAATACATACCCAACAAAAGTCTGAATGACTGGAAGGGAGATCTTTCCCATGTTCAACAATGTAGTAATGTCCTCCTTGGCGAGTCGCAGCCTTCGCTTAGATCCTAGAACATCCTCGCTAAAATGCAGATCCGTTACTTAAGTTTCGCCCATCATACAAACTACCTTGGACAAGAATCGTCTAGAATCACATTTCTGGTCCAAAAGTGTTTTCAACGTATTGTTTGAACTAGCCACCGGATCATTTGTTTTACTTTTAGCACTTTCTACTTTTTTGGAATTAGTACTCTCATCATCTCTCTTTCGCTTTCTGCATTTAGTCATACTCACTGACTTTTCTCCTGCTTCTAATTCATGGTCTTTCTGAGATTCCTGGAAAAAAAAAGGTGCAAACTGATTACTCATTGACTTTTCTACTTTGCTCACAAACCAGAATTGTTTTTTTATGGACAGAAGCAGTGCATATTAAAATGTTAGCCAAACAGGCATCCATAATATATGAATGGTTTATCCTACTAATGACATTATATTGTGTGAAGTCTCGAGAATCTAGGCATTTTACAATGCAATTTTTAGTATGGTTCATTCAGAACCAACTTTTATGTGTGGAACACGGGGTAAGGCTGGCCATATCTTACCCCCTTACTTCGCCACTAGCAGAGGCCGTTGAAGCCTAGAATAATATTGTCGTGGTGCCATTGTATTACGATTCAAGATAGAAGGGTTTAATAAATGTAACTTCCAACTTTAAAATGACATCCATACCTCTAAGTAGCGCAAACTGATTAAGTTTCTCGGCCAGGGAACAAATGAACCAATTGCCTCACCAACAGTAAAATGTTCTTTAGTTGGTACACGTAATGGCGTGTCCTCCATATATTCCATGACAACGTCAATGCATACCCTGAACTCATCTGCTCCAAAGGCTCGACCATGACATCTTGATGCCTGAGTTGGGGCTTGAATATTCGTCCAAGTGCCACCTTCTTCAACTGCGTATCTTTCACATCTAGCTCGCATTCAACTCCCTGAGGAACAACATCACAGCCAGCATAAAAAAACCAGCTATGGTCTGCCCTTGCTTAATTAATTTACCTCATAAAAAATGAGATAATTATCTCCACACAATACACTTGAAATCAACTTCGGGAATTACTGAACATCAGGAATTACTGAACAAAGGACCAGAATTAATTTACCTTGTCAGGTATATCAGCAAATGGGTCAGGGTCATGGTGAACATTATCATAACTACCATTCCCACTTTTGCAATTCATCTCAACCTCAGCATCTTTTCCTTTTTTCAACGAAATAACTAACATTCCCATTTGTCCGTTGCTCCACCATCACTTCTATATCTTTATACATTTCTGCCCTAACTTGCTCTGTGACTTGCTCTGTGATCTGCTGGGTAAGCTTCTCCACAAACTCCTTTGACATTACTCCCTCACTTCAACGTTTTTTGCATTTGCCAAAATATTGCTTATGCCCCACTAGACCCCTAACACCTCTTACACGACCATAATGATCATCAGTTCCAAGTGCTTTTTTTAATTCATCAACATTTCCACTAGGTACAAACTCCCCTTTCTTGACCATTTCATTCACCATTTTCTGCAAATATAATATCGTTATTAGCAGAAAAAAAAAAAATTAGATGTAAACCTTCCTTAAAAAACAAAGAAATTAGCTGTAAACAAAAAACTCACAAAGTCTTCTATTTTTTTTAGTCTCATAATTTAAACATTCCCTATCTTTGTATACTCTTCCCTCTATCCATAAGTCACCTCGTTTTAAAGTAGTTGGGGATTGACTACTTTCCTCTGAGTCGTCGACCTCATCAGCATCTTTGTCTTTTTCTTTTTCTTTCAGTTTTTTTTTCAATTTCCGCCTTGTGTTCCTATATCCTACACGAGACATCATGTGGGGGCATTTGTTCTTCAACTGCCTCTCTGCAGCACTCTTACTTATAGCCTGAAAAAATAAAACTACTTATCAAATATGATAATATTGTTAACTAAAAAATTAAAATTTATACGAAATGTTAACTACTCACTTGAAATTCTGCCGTCATACGCTTCTCTTTAAACCTTTTCCATACCTCAGATGTAATGTCAGGATACTTCTTTGTCGGATCGGTCTCAACAGGCAACTTTCTTTTTTTAGGAGGTTTTCTGTACACATACAACGAAGTCAACTTTGACTTAAAGTTTGTCCATGTAGTATTGGCAATGCTGATAACTTGCTTCTTCTTCGTATCTGGAAAGTTAAAAATTGTCTACAAAACGCAAATGGTTATTAACAGTCAGTTTATATATATATGTATGTGTTAATAAACACGTCATAAGCAGGGAGTTCTTACCAAAACCTCTTCCCAAATCTTCAGCTTAAGATCCTCACCTACATGCTTCCATGTAGGAATATAAATCGGCACTTTTGCGCGTCCCATTAGACCAGTGTAACTGATGTGATCAATATTTGAGAATATTTAGTCCCCGAATTAGCCTCGTTCCTATGCTTTTTAGTGCACATTTGGGTCATTTACTATCTTTAGTCCTTTGTTTTGCATATTCTTTGAGGTTTTGTTTCCTTGGTAGGTGAGGAGCGCAAACCTTGCATTTTCTTGGCAAAATAGAGCTAAATTGATTAAATTCAATGACCAAGCATCAAAGAGAAGAAAAGACTAGAAGGCCTTTGTACATAATGTAGTAGATGGGGAATGATGAAGAAGATCCTTGCATCCCCGACAAGATCCCGGAGGATTGTTGGAAGAAGAAAGAAGAAAAGAAGAAAAAGGAAGGTTGGGACAAGATCCGAGCGTCTTAACCATCGGGACGCCCGTCCAAAACTGCCAGAATCCGAGCGTCCAAGCTTGAAGGCCGCTCGTCCAGCCACCTGAGAATCCGCCCGTCCCGACCCTTGGACGCTCGGATTGAGTTACAGGACAACACGTCCTCTTCTTCCCTCCATTGAAGATGCGCATATTTTTGAAAGACTAGCAAAAAGGAGACCCGCATCTTTTCTTGAGAGGAGCGATTCCTCAAGGACTTAATTGTCATTTAAGCCCTTATTAACCCTAATTTGTGCACCTAATCCCCACTATAAATACCCCATTAGTCTAATTAGGTTATCATGTTCTTCTTATCAATCTTTAGTATAGTTTATATCATCCTAATCTTTCCTTAATCTTGTAATCAACTTCTAATCAAATATTAATACAAATCTCATTTCCTTAATCTCTCTTTTGTTCATCTTTTATTTTGGGTAATTGAAGATTATTTGGGTTTATTGAGAGATTGACAACCTTCCATCAATCATCAAGTACTTCTTTTATTCTTTGCATTATTATTTTGGAATCATCATTAGGTATAACTCTCTTAATCCCTTTTTAATTATCGTTAATCATCTTCATTTATTCATCATGTTTTGCTTTGTTAATATGATTGACAACCTTGTTAACATGTTAAACTTGATAATGAGTGAGTAGTTTCCTTAACTAGGGTTAATGGGTAATTAGGGGAAACCAACATGGGGGATGATTCATGCTTAATTTAATATGTTTTCATAATTTATTTGCTTGCTTGTTGTGATCTCAACTTATGCACAAGTTATGTTTGATGAAATGCGAGCCTATGAATCCTTGTAGCAAAGGGATGAAGAATCTTTGTATGAAGCTTGGGAGCGATTCAAAGGTATTTGTTGTTGGAAATATATATCTCATTATACAACATATTCTTATATGTTTCAAATTTATTTAGTCATAAAATAAATTCTAGATCTTATGCATGCAAACTAAAATAAAAGAAGATAAGAAAACATTTTCTCACCATATGAATTTCGGTCAAATGGGCACCAACAAGATCTCCTTCTTGTTAGTTCTTGAGCTTTCCAATATTGGATAAACATACATGACCTCAAAGTAGAAGTCCTCCAATTAGTAGCACCCAAGACTATCCCTTAAACCCACAAACTAATATGTACTAGATATTATATTGTGGTTTACCTTAAAATTGATTACTAATACTCATATATTAAATTGATAATTTTAGTAATCTTTTAGAACAAATTTGGATCAAAAACTCATCTTTTTGATTAAGATTAAAGAGAGAGAAGAGAGGTAAAATACATGAACTTTTTGCATGTAATATGTGAATGAATGATAGTGAAAATTCAATTAATAAAATTCTCTACCAATGCTACAAAAAACCGGTTGGAGGAATCCTCTAAGACCAATGCATGGTCTTTGCTTTTTACTTTTGTTCTTATTAAGTAATGTGTGTAAGACTACCCTACATTGTAGGTAATCATGGTGTTTTATTTATCCATTAAACAAAACACCCACTCACCCATACTTCCTCCAATATTTCGGTTTCTATAGTGTAATATGGAGTCCATTTTATTTTTGTCAATTGTACAATTGTATGTCATGTGACATGTGACATGTCTTATGTCATGTTTTAATTTAAAATGCATATTTAACAAATTAAATATCATTTACAAATTAAATAAATCATATTTAACAAATTGACTAGTAATATAAAATTACTTTCTCATAAAATGGTCATTTAATTACTAGTTAGTATAATTCACAATATCTTGTAATTATAACTAACTTATCATTCTCATCTCGCGTGTTTCGCAAACACCGATTAATTTTAGTAATATAACTTCTTAAATTACTAAATAAAATCTCATTTAATCACATTATAATAAGATGTCATTTTTCTCTCTTATGATAATAATTTGTTCAATTTTAAGGAATTAATTAATCTGTATCGGTATACAATTAATTAACCTTTTTCAATTAAGGGAATCGTCCTTTAGGTGTGACCTCAAGGGATCAACTGGTCACCACCGTCGCACGACAGTAATGTCAAACTCTAGCCAGCCAATCATTACCGATATGTGTGGACCAGTTGACTATATATATTATGTATCATCCCTTCCGTATTCTTGTAATGAGATTTAATAATGATATTTAAATCATGTGATCGCACTATTGTTGAGGACACATTTCCCAACAATCTCCCACTTGTCCTCGACAAGTGTGCGTCACCAATTCTCTTGTCCTATTACTATCTCCCACTCAATGCAAGGTGTCTTTCGGGTCGTACTTGCAAGTGATCATATCGAGAGTGGTTTCCTCGATCTGGAGAATAACTGATTGACCGGATTTATCTATCATAGATACCTTCCGAGCGTGGCCACGCATTTCCAGTTCATTACTCCTCGAGTCGCCCTGAGATATTGTTTTAACCCTGACAAGGGGGTGGACAATTCCTATCGCACTTATTCCGTTCGACTAGCCACAGCCATCATAACCCAAAATATGCCCATTTGACCCCATTTACGAAGGTCGTAGTAACACAAATCAAAGTTAATCTGAAACTGTGCCATCTTAGGCGAACAGTCTTTAGTCAAAAGAATCGACTCATTAGAATACTATAGTAGCTCTCGCCACGACCAGGCTTTATAAATTTGCCAGAACTCTATAAGCGGTCACTGCCCGACAAAGTGTTCCTAATTGATGCCTATGTGATCGACTAGTCATCTCACATGACTCTATGGCACTTGAACTTGCCATCAATCGCATCACACTCTAGTCACTTCGAGACGTCACCTCATACAAGCGACTGTGGGCTAATACTATGTTAATCCGGGTTCACATTAACGGGGTTCAATGTTGTCTCTACAACCCGTTTGGATGTAACAAAGTATAACCAAAGAGTTTTAAAGTAAAACTCGAACGACAAATGCGATTATCACATATGAATAGTCAATGCCTGATTACTATTTCATGTTCTATAATCTTATTTGATCTTGAATGTAGTTGCTCATCTCAATTTAATTGAAATGACATGACTTATCATGTTAAGCCTATGGGAAGGCTTTGGTTAGTAGGTTTTATCAACTTCTTGTACCTTACTCAACCTTACTACATACTCGTTTTCCTTTGTAATGTATACATTTGCATTACAAAACTTTCTGAGTACGTGTCGAGATCCAATCAAGACATAGGCCCTCTATCCTAAAAATAGCTCCCACTGTTTTCACAGTGTGCAGGACTCATCTTCTTGCACATCTCATGATTGCAAGTGTACTCAATTTCCGTTATAAATATCTCTCATTGTTCTTTATTTCCTAGAACGATTCTAGAAAATCTACTTCTTAATTAACATAGCCACAATGGTATCTTAACCATCCTAATGTGTTTTGATTATGGTTTTGTCAGAAACCATGTGCAATCTCAATTGTCAATTATCACTTGAGTAATACCCTTACACAAAATTGCATCATCAACACTTTGCTTTACTTCCTTAATGCTTCTGCAAGCACTTAAGGGTAATCTTTATGGCTTACTTGGTAAAGATTACTTAAATTAGATTTTGAAAACAATTCATCATACTCAAAGTATATGAAGTGTTATACATCATTATTTATTTAATTGATCCGGCAGCGGAAGCAAATGGAATCAATCAAATATGTTCAATTTAATTGAACTAGTCATGAATCTTATCAACATAAGACTTCTTATTGACGCTAATATCATGAGGATTTATCTACATAAATCTAGACATTAAAGATGTATTATAATACTCCAAAAGTCTTAAATCATTCTCAATGATCAATATGTCATCCACATATCGGACTAATTAAAATTTCCGTAACTCCCACTAGACTTCGTGTATAAACACAACTTCTCGACTTATCTAGAAAAGTTTTATAACATGATCAAAACATTGATTCTAACTCATTGATGTCCTACTTAAGACCATCTCTTAAGTTGCACATTATCTTAGGATTGCAAGAATCTATAAAACTCATGACATGTATTGAATACATTCCTTCTTTTGAAGAAGTGGGTTTTAGATTCACATGCTGTATGCGTATCCTCATAATGAAACACAATCCCTAAGAAGATCCAAATAGACTTAACATTTCAATTAGTGCAAAACCCTTTGCAACCAATCTTGCTTTGAAATCTCTCTTTATTAGTGCAAAACCCTTTGTCACTAATCAAGCCCTTTTGTTTCGGATTTTCATGGCTTTAAGCCTTGTAATGAGTTGTGACTTAAACACTCTTATGTAAGTCATATCTTCATTACTTTCTAGAAGTAATCAACTTGAATCAAACAATTTCTTTTGTAAGTTATAAGCTCTTTACTTTCTTAAAAGTAGCATGAATTCATCATTTTTAACAAGTGACGAGTTTAACCTCCTAGGTTTTAAAGAAACAACATCTTACACAAAACGTCTCATGTAGCCAAGAAAGACCAGTTTCCTGCGACATAACATTCTTTGTGGCTCTTGAATAATTTCTCCCACTCTGTCTTCTAGAAATAAACTTGTATTTTAGAAAGACAACTTCACGAGCCGCAAACCCGTCTTACCCGTGTTAATTGAAAAGGGAAAAATGAGCATTTGTTTCTTGGAAAACTTACAAACATGGTACCCTTACCATATCATATCTCATATGATTCGTTTTAGTTTTAGTGGAAAAATAATTTAGACAAAATGATAAAATCCCCAAAAGAATCAAGTAACTCAAAGTAACTTGATTGAAGTCCAAACCATATCGAATAGCGTTTGATTTCTTATCCAACCACACATTATCCCATAATGTGTGTCAAGAGAGATTAACTTGTGATATTATATCACATTTCATTTGGCTTATATCAAGGTCTTTACTTCGATAATCCCATCATGATTAAATCATGATTCTTTGAACTCTTTGAACTTCTTCAAAGATTTCTTTATTTACCTTATTAAGTGAACATATTAGCGTCAACTTAAATCGTTGGTAAAAGAAAATGATCAACCTATTTTGAATCAATGATTTACAACCTCGATCTCCTTTTCAACCCAAAAGGCACGAGACATCTTGCTTTGAATACAAGATACGCATATACCATTAACAATCTAATGGTTTCAAGAGTACTCGATAACTCTTTGCGTTAATCATTTCAGAATTTAAGGTTTAATCTTGGGTTACCAATTTGAGTCTTGCATCATCTTTATGATATATCGTTCTAGTTTGGTTTAGAATATTATCACCTTGATAATGGGCTAGCCATACATCAAATCGTGGTGTATAGGGTCACAAAAGTGAAACCTCTTTTGTATCTTAACAAGTATGTATTCTTATTTAGAGTTTATATACTTAATAGTCACAATTAAGTACAACTCCAAACCCGAAAACTAGATTGAGTACACAATGACTCTATCTCTCGACATTATTGTTGCTAGTCGTCATATTCTAATCATCTTATGTGTCGAATACAATGATGAAAACCTCCACTGGTTTCTAATATTGACGAAGTGGTACTAGCAAAATTTATGTTTAATCAAATAAACATTTAAAGAAGAAGGTCCCATTAGATGTCCCACAACTAACTTGTTGATTCTTCAATAATTTGGGGTAGTTTCCTTTCTTGTGTCCAACATTTAAGACAATGGAAACTTTATTGGTCGGGATTGATAGGTTTAGTATCGTCATTTCTCAATAACTTTACTTTTGACATTACGTTGTATCAATTCCATTATTATCTTTACTTCTTGAACCTCGTCCTCATCTTAACGGTTTAAGAGAATGCTCCCACTCATTTCAATGAGTCTTTGCTTTGAGAAGCAAAATTGAATTCATGAAGATTACTCTTCATTTGTTCGTTTTAGTCTTAAAATTTTCATTGAAGTGGTTGCGTTATTTTGGTCAATTATGAATTCTGACAAATCTAATCACCAAAACAATTTATCGCTTCAAGATACTTAATTCAATTAAGTATATGAAAAACAATCCATTTTAAGTAGATATGTTAGTCAAGAATCAAAAACCTGTTTGATAATGATTAACTTTAATCTATACTCTTTACAAGAGATCTGATCGGAGCCATTTAGTTCACAAATTAAGCAATTGTGGTCGTTGGTCAATGGTCGATACAAAACACAATTTATACTTCACAAACAACTCTACAAATTAGTAAAGAGGCAAGTAAAGGTCGGATCCCAAGGGACGGGTATTGAAAACGAAGATTTCTATTGCTACTAGCGGTGTCAAGGGGTGTCACAAGTTGGGTTGATGTAGAAGGTTACTAAACTAAAATAGCAATTAAAATAAACTAACAAGGTAAATAGAATAAGGGTGTAAACAATTGATTAAAAGCACTAGGGTGTCATGGGTTCATAGGGGATTCATGGGATATGATCATACAAACATGTTCTCAAATTATAAGCAAGCAATTATTGTTGTGATGGATTGAGTTGGGTTATATCTTACAATCCTAGGAAAGTTTGGGTCCGGAGTAGAATCTCTTGGATTGTACAACACCTACAAGTCGACTTAATCTTTCCTACTTAACACATGCATGATCTAACAAGACTCGAGTTGGGTTATGTCTTACAAGTCAAGTTGAAGAGATAGTAGATGATAATAAATGCAAGGATTCATAGGCTTAGCATTTCATCAAACATAACATGTGCATGTATTAAGATCAAAACAAGCAAGCAAATAAGATATGAAAGCATATTGATTTAAGCATGAATCATCCCCATGTTGGTTTCCCCTAATCACCCATTAAACCCTAGCTAAGAGACTACTCACTCATTATCATATTGATCATGCTAGAAAGGTTGTCAATCATACTAACATAATGAAACATGATGAATAAATGAAAGTAATTAGCAATAATTAAAAAGGGATTAAGAGATTATACCTACTAATGATTCCAATAATAAAGCAAGAATAATAGAAGTACTTGAATCCTAGATTGAGAGGTTGTCAATCTCCCAATAATAACCCAAATAATCTTCAATTACCCAAAATAAAGTAAGAACAAGAGAGAGATTAAGGAACTAAAACTTGGATTAAAACTTGATTAATATTTGATTACAATATTGAAGAGAGATTTGATTGATATTAACTACTCTAATTATTGATTAGAAGAACATGCTCCTCTAATTAGACTAATGGGGTATTTATAGTGAAAATTAGGGAGGATGCATTAGGGTTAACTAAGGGCTAAACTAGTAATTACACTTTTTAAGTTGAGCAAGGAGACTCCGGTATTCAATGAGAGAAGGGCGTCTCCATTTTGTAACTTGAAGGACGAAACCATCTTTGTCTTTGTGATCCGAGCGGATGGAGGTCGAGACGGACGGATGGGGCATGGACGATCCGAGCGGATCAAGGCAGAAGACGCTCGGATTGGGCCTGGGGGATCCGAGCGGATCTTGGGTAAGGACGCTCGGATTGAGTGGTGGACGGACGGATCATGGATGATCCGTTCGGATTCTTCTACAGCGTCATTCCTTCTTCTTTTCTTCCCTTTTCTTCATAGAATCCTTGGGGATTTCCTTGGGGACTCAAGGATCCTTTCTCAACAATGATCTTCTACTTAGCTATGTACAAAGGCCTTCTAGTCTTGTCTCTCCTTGATGCTTGGTCATTGAATATGATCCATTTAGCCTTGTTTTGCCATGAAAATGCAAGATTCTTACTCCTTTCCTACCAAGGGATCAAAATCTCAAAGAATATGCAAAACAAAGAACTAAAGATAAGAAATGACCCAAATAAGCACTAAAAAGCATAGAAACAATGGTAATTCGGGGGCTAAATATGCGCCAATTATGGTCGCATCAAATATCCCCAAACCGAACCTTTGCTCGTCCCGAGTAAAGAGGTGACAAAGACTAGGACCAATACTAACCTAACCTAATAATAATAGCCGATATGAGACAATTAGCGGGTCTCACTCCGCCCCTTCAACTCACAACAAGACAACCATGAGGTAGGATGCCTTCTTGCAAGGCAAGGTGGGTCTTGCCAAAATGGCGACACATCCAAACATTAAGCACATAAAAACACATAATGGATGCATCTACAAAAAGGAATAGCCACTCCCTCATCAAGTGGCGGAGGCACTAAAGAGGAACAAATTTAAGAGCATGTAATCCTTCACAAATACTAGTTCAACAAATTACTAAGTCTAAGAGGATGGCACTAAATCACCTCCAAATGGTGTTAAACTAGACTACTTTCGTCCTCAATTTCCAAATGCTTTCGTCAAGAGCGATCGGATGGTGGTGGAATGATGATCCCTATGATGCTAGTGGCATATGACATGACAAGTCTCGAATTCTCTACAAAAGTAAAGGTCATGGATCGTCCCAAGCTCGACCAAGTGGCTTGACAAAAGGCTTTTTGGGAATGAAATGCTCAAATCTTTATTCTCAATGGTTGGATATGACTTAGTATTTCAAAATTGTCCTCATTTCACTTTCACATTTCAAAAATTTAAGATGGGGTTTGTCCCTTCCGGGCTAGTGTCCTTTGCTTTCGCCAATCGCTTATTAGGCAACCGGTTAACCTCTAGACAATAGCTTTTTGGGGTGAAGTCACTCTGTCTCTGGGCGGCCGAATTCACAACCGTATGGGGGCCCAATTCAATGGATCCCACACCAAAGCACATCGAAGTGGTAAACCTCCATCAAAACAACTTAAAAATTCTCAACATTCAACAATTCATAACGCTTGAGGTTTCCTTGGCATTACATTACTTCCACATGACAAAATTTGTTTGAGATGAGCACTTCAAGCTTATTGATAGAAAATATTTTTGGGTTGCCTTACCACAAGGTCAAACAAGGTCACCTAGACAAGTTAACCAAGTCCATATCGCATCACGGGGTTGGATAGGTGACTCACATGCAAACTCTTGACTAGGCCTTGGGTCATGGGTCAAAAGACACTAGTATGACACTATCTAGGGTGTTTTACAACCATTCTAGTAGGCGAAGTCTTGAGTTGAACAAGTATTTATAATGGCTTAGTTGCTCTTGTCAAAGTTCCAAAATAGGCATTTTTTCAAAACATTTCTAACATGCAACTACATGCCATGATGCAACTAATATAAACATCCTAATGCAAGTGATTCTACCAACTAGCATGACATACTAAACTAAATGCAAGTCCTAAGTTCACATTGTTTTTACCGCATCAATCAAAATAAAGCCACATAGTCATTAACATAAAGAGGAAAAAGGAGATTGGAAAGATCATACCATGCGGTCTTCAATATCCTCATGTCTCGGATGTGGCGTAGTCAATCAAAGTGAATAAGGATGAACCAACACAATATATACAAGACTATATATACAAAGGAAATGAACTTGTTTTTATGATTTTTGAAATTTTTCAATTTTTATGGTTTTTGAATAAAAGTTAAGTGTTAGAATTCCCATCCCCACACTAATATGGGCATTGTCCTCAATGGCCAAAATGATGGAAATTATGCAAGAGTGATGCATGATTTTCTATATTAAATGCAATTCTACACTAAACTACACTACATGATGCATGGTTTTTGTTATGACGGAGAGGATAATTTAGATTACCTCCCGTTGCGTATGCATCAACTTCCCCAAACCAAGCAAGACACTATTGCTAATGTCAAAGCATGGGGGAGTTCATGCACATGCTATGCTATGCATGAGATTAAATTGTCATTTTGGATTTTCAAAAATGGGAACAAAAAAGAACACCTCAAAGGAACCGAGGTGTGAGTCCTTTGATGTTGCTAGGACTAAACTAACCAATGATCAAAATGAGAATAAAATACAAAGAGATATAGACAAACCGTGGGAGAGTAGGAATCTCCAAGGCTAGTCTTCCATCATACTACTATCATCACCACTTCCCTCATGAGAAGTGGTCTCATTGCCACTTTCCTTGGCACTTTCTTCATTGCTTTCCTCATCATCATCTTCACCATCTTCTCCTTCTTCATCATCTCCACTTGCTTCTTCCTCAATGTTATCATCAATCTCCTCATCATTTCCAACAACCTCATTATCTTCCACCACATCCCTTGATGCACCCGGGAACAAAGCTTCTCTATCCGCCCAACTAGGCAAAGGACAAGATGGATCAAGGAGTCCTTGCCTAGCTAAATGTAGGAGGGGAGGATATTGAGCTAGATATGCATTCTTCCGGTCTTCATAAGCTTGCTTGTGCATGGCTCTCATAAGAAGAGTTACATAGTCTTTCCCAATTTCAATTCCTTCCGGCGTAAAATCTTCATAGTCATAGGGGTAAGGTGGTATGATAATGGAAGAGGAGGGGGCCTCATGGTCACCCTTTTGTTGTTGAATGATGTACTCGGCTTCTTTGGTTAGGGGAAGTAAATAATTGGTCCGGTGGACACTAAGACGGCAAATCTTTGCGGGTAAAGAGAATGAACGAGCCTCACTAGTAAGCCACCCATACTTGGTATCAAGGGAATTGTGAACAACCCATTTGAACTTGTTAATCAAGATGGACATATCAATGAGATGGCCACCATCCTTAGCCTTGTACTTGCTATCCTTATTGAAATTAGGATCAAAGTGCTTGGCTAGGACCGTGACAAGGCCGCCATTAACAATAACGGTCGTACCCTTTTTCCCACTATCTACATGAAGCCATCTATCAACCAATAGCCTCAAACAATTGTAAGGCTTGGTGTGAATTCTTCCAATATTCAAAGTTGATTCAAGGAGAATAAAATCGAGTCCCGTGAAATGATTGGTGTCTCTTCTAGCAATTATGGTATTTCCCACAACTTTGTGCCAAACTCTTATGCCCGGATGATGGACCAAGAGAGCACGACAAGCATGAAAATCTTCAAATTTCTTCCCGGAGATTGCCTCCCAAAGAGGCGCGGGATCGTACTTCCCATATTGCTTATAGAATTTATGTTCATCACTAAGACCCAATATTGCACCCAATTCCGGAAAGGAAATGCGTCTACTAGTGTTAGCTAGACGAAACTCAATATTTTCCCTATTCTCAACTTTTGTCACTTTCAAGGAACTTAAGAATTCCAAGACAAGGGAGGGGTATGTTACTTCTTTCATTTCAAACAATTTCTTTAAACCCATGGCATTGAAAAAGACTCTTGTTTGTTCAAGGACACCTAGCTTCTCTAAGGTTTTTTCACATATGAACTTGGTGGATTGAATTTGTTTCATAGCAAACTTGACAAATGAATTTCTATGGTCATTGGAAATGAAAGTTACCTCCGGATAATGCAAGAGTTGATTAATTACCGGAGTAGAAGGTGATGCATCCATAGAAATTTGTTGAGGTTGTTCCACTACCAAGCTTGGTGTTGACACCACCATTGCCAAAGCTTTCTTCGTTTGTAGAGCTTTTTGCCTTTGAGAGAGAGCCTTTGCCTTTGGTGCCTTTGTTGCTTTTGTTGCTCCCTTTGTTCTTGCCATTTGATGAACAAACCAAGTAGAGAATCAAAAATCTTCAATTTGTAGAATGCCCAAATCGATTTTGAAAGTGAAAGGCTTTGCCTTTATGAGAACAAAAATCAATTCAAAGGTGAAGATTTTGTGCTTGGTTTCGATTTTTCTTGAAGATGGAGTGATTAATTTGATGTTTGAAGGATGGTTTGATTTTGTTTTGGTGATTTTGTTGAGGGTTTTTGTGTTTGAGATGGAGAGGATGAGGGTTTTGGTGTTATGGGTAGTGTTTATGAATGAATGAATGAATGAATGAAGGTGGGGGGGGTATTTAAAGAAACGAAAATCTCGAAGATGCAGGCACGATCCGTGCGGATTAGGCGCAATCCGCTCGGATTTTCAAGCTTCAAATTTTAAAAATCCCGCCTAAAGACGGGCGTCTCGGGGGAAATCCGCTCGGATTTTTATTGAGGGACGGGCGTCTCTTGGGAAATCCGGACGGATTCTCATCCAGAGATTTTTCTTGTTTTTCTTCAGCTTCAAGACGGGCGGATTTTACCGGAGACGGACGGATCGGGAGACGGGCGTCTTTCCGAAATCCGCTCGGATTCCTTATGTGACAGAATTCTTCACTTTTTGCACAGCCCAAGACGGGCGTCTTCTCAGCTGGACGCTCGGATCCTCTGCAGACGGGCGGATTCTCCAAAATCCGCTCGGATTCTTCCTTGATTACACGGATCCTTGCGCAAACCCATTCCTTAACATTCTTTCTTTCTTTCTTTCTTTTCTTGTGTTCTTCATTGTGGGGGCACTACTAAGGCGTGAATAGCCTAGGTAATTGCCATCCCCACACTAAGGTAAATCACTACACATCAATTAAAATCATTAGTCCCTCCCTCACTTCTCTCTTTTCATGACAATTATTTTGATCAAGGTAAATAAAATCCAAAAATGACAAAAATGCAATGCAAAAATTAAATGTAAGTTAGGGAGTTAGAAATATTTACAAGTGGTGGTTTAGGGAGGACTCCACCAAACTCTCATTCTTGATGAGATGTCAAGGAGGCATGTTCAAGGTGTTGTTGATGTTGCTCAACACCTCGAAGAAGTAATTAAAAGCTTGTTCATTGTTGTGGTAGAGGTTCTCAATAGACCGTGGCCCTTGTTGTTGATCATGATCGATGGCATGCCCAATGTAGGGATTAAAGATCCCTTCAAATTCGTCGTCCCAAAGACCACAAACTTCATTGAGTTGATCATTGAAAATCTCTTGCTTGGATGGAGACAACTCTCCCAAATTCTTCTTTTGGCTAATGAGGCCATCTTCTTCTTCCTTGGTTGATTTTGATGAGCTATGCAAGCTCTTCTTGTCACAATTCACTTGCTCTTTGAATGGAGCATCTTCAACTTTCTTCCTCCATTGGAGTTCCGATTTCTTCCTTTCATCTTTCCGGCTATAGTGATCAATCATGAAACATGGCTCATGCAAACGAGGAGCTCTCATGGTCTTGTCAAGATTAAAAGTTATGCTTTCATCTCCCACTTCTAGAGTGAGCTCTCCATGCTTCACATCAATCACCGCACCCGCGGTGTGTAGGAAAGGTCTTCCTAAGATGATTGGAATGTTGGAATCTTCCTCCATATCAACAATGACAAAGTCCACCGGGATGAAAAACTTCCCAATTCGCACGGGGACATCTTCCCATATCCCTAGCGGTGTCTTCGTCGATCTATCGGCCATTTGAAGTGTGATATTGGTACATTTAAGCTCTCCCATTCCCAACCTTTTACTTACCGAGTACGGCATGACACTCACACTAGCCCCTAGATCACATAAGGCTTTGTTGATCGTTGTGTCGCCAATGGTACACGGTATTGAGAAGCTTCCCGGATCCTTTAACTTTGGAGGTGAACTCCCTTGAAGTATGGCACTACTCACCTTAGTGAAGGCGATAGTCTCAAGTTTCCGGATCGACTTCTTCTTTGTGAGAATATCCTTCATGTATTTCGCATAGGCCGGAACGTGATTGATTAATTCCGTAAAAGGAATTGAGACTTCTAAGTTCTTCACAATTTCCATGAACTTTCCAAGTTGATCATCAAATTTGGGCTTGGCTTGACGACTTGGAAAAGGAAGTCTAATCACAATGGGCTCCTTTTCTTTGGCTTTGTCTTCATTTTTCTTTGAACTTTCTTCCTTTGATGATTCCCCTTCTTTGGGACTTTGCACCACAACTTCATTCTCACTAGCTCTCACAACTTCATCCTCAACTTGCTCCTTCGGTGCTTCATATCTTGTACCACTTCTCAAGTGAATGGCACTAACCGTTTCATGTCTAGGGGGATTACCTTGAGGTGGTAATTGCCCTTTTTGTCTTTGTGAGCTTGAAGATGCTAGTTGGGTCAATTGTGTTTCCAACATCTTGGTGTGAGCTAGAATGTTGTTGATGGTGGTATCCTTTGCTTGGCTATCTTTTTGCATTTGAGTGAAAAATTCTTGTTGATTTTTTTGCATTTGAAGGACCGCTTTTTGGACATCAAAACTTTGGTCATTTTGGTGATTGTATGGATTTTGATTTTGATAACCTTGGTTTTGATTGAAAAAGGGTCTTTGATTTTGATTTCTCATGGGTGGTGGAGTGTATGTTGGTTGAGGGTTTTGGACATTTTGGCTCTTGTATGAGAGATTTGGATGGAACTTGGTGTTTTCATTGTAAAAATTTGAATAAGGGGTACCGCTTTTGTAAGCTTGGAAAGCATTGACTTGCTCGGTTGTTCCCCTACATTCACTTTGATCATGACCTAAGGTTCCACAATTCTCACATATCCCGCTTGGGATTGATGAGGATGCCGTCAAGGCATTGACATGATGCTTTGATGATTTTGAGCTTTCCTCAAGTCTAGCCATAGCTTGTTCAAACTTCAAGTTGATAGTGTCAATGTGAGCACTAAGTTGAGCACCCAATTGAGTAACGGTGTCCACTTCATACTTTCCTCTAGTAGCCTTGCGAGGCCTACTATATTGCGAATTATGAACCGCCATTTCCTCAATCTTGTTCCATGTTTGATTGTCATCAACTTCGGTGAACATTCCATTTGATCCCATATTGAGAATGTTCCTTGAATCTTCATATAAACCATTCCAAAATTGTTGCACTAAAAACCATTCGCTAAGTCCATGGTGAGGACATGAGCGACAAATACCTTTGAACCGCTCCCAAGCTTCATACAAAGATTCTTCATCCCTTTGCTTAAAACCCGTAATTTGAGCTCTTAGCATATTAGTCTTTTCCGGTGGGTAGAATTTTTTGTAGAAAGCGAGAGCTAACTTCTTCCAAGAATCTATTCCAAGAGTGGCCTTATCAAGGCCCTTCAACCATTGCTTTGCGGTGCCGATTAACGAAAAAGGAAATAAGACCCATCTTATTTGGTCTTGAGTCACGCCGTTTGAGAGATAGCTTCACAATAATCACAAAAGGTTTCCATATGAGAATGAGGGTCCTCACTTGGCATGCCCCCGAATTGGCTCCTCTCAACTAGTTGGATGAAGGCGGACTTGGCAATAAAGTTTCCGGTAAGATGTTGTGGGGTAGGAGTACCGTTTGGTAGATCCTCCTCGGTGGGTATAGAGTGTGACGAGAATTTAGGCATTGTAGGTGGATTTTGTGTGGTATTGTTTAATGGGTTATCTTCTCCTTCTATTGCGAAAGGATTGACAAACTCACTTGTGGGTTGGACAACTTCACCAACACCTCCCAAATTCCTCCTAACAAGTCTCCTATTATTCGTCAAGGTTCTTTCGATTTCACGGTCAAAAGGTAACAAATCTCTTTGTAACCTTCTAGACATGCAAAATATCAAACAACTAGAAAACAATTAGAACAAACCTTGAGGAGTTTTACTTCCCCAAGGTGAAAAAGACACAACTAAAAATAACAAAAGAAATCTTAAATCAATTAAACACCGTCCCAAACAACGGCGCCATTTTTGATCGGAGCCATTTAGTTCACAAATTAAGCAATTGTGGTCGTTGGTCAATGGTCGATACAAAACACAATTTATACTTCACAAACAACTCTACAAATTAGTAAAGAGGCAAGTAAAGGTCGGATCCCAAGGGACGGGTATTGAAAACGAAGATTTCTATTGCTACTAGCGGTGTCAAGGGGTGTCACAAGTTGGGTTGATGTAGAAGGTTACTAAACTAAAATAGCAATTAAAATAAACTAACAAGGTAAATAGAATAAGGGTGTAAACAATTGATTAAAAGCACTAGGGTGTCATGGGTTCATAGGGGATTCATGGGATATGATCATACAAACATGTTCTCAAATTATAAGCAAGCAATTATTGTTGTGATGGATTGAGTTGGGTTATATCTTACAATCCTAGGAAAGTTTGGGTCCGGAGCCGAATCTCTTGGATTGTACAACACCTACAAGTCGACTTAATCTTTCCTACTTAACACATGCATGATCTAACAAGACTCGAGTTGGGTTATGTCTTACAAGTCAAGTTGAAGAGATAGTAGATGATAATAAATGCAAGGATTCATAGGCTTAGCATTTCATCAAACATAACATGTGCATGTATTAAGATCAAAACAAGCAAGCAAATAAGATATGAAAGCATATTGATTTAAGCATGAATCATCCCCATGTTGGTTTCCCTTAATCACCCATTAAACCCTAGCTAAGAGACTACTCACTCATTATCATATTGATCATGCTAGAAAGGTTGTCAATCATACTAACATAATGAAACATGATGAATAAATGAAAGTAATTAGCAATAATTAAAAAGGGATTAAGAGATTATACCTACTAATGATTCCAATAATAAAGCAAGAATAATAGAAGTACTTGAATCCTAGATTGAGAGGTTGTCAATCTCCCAATAATAACCCAAATAATCTTCAATTACCCAAAATAAAGTAAGAACAAGAGAGAGATTAAGGAACTAAAACTTGGATTAAAACTTGATTAATATTTGATTACAATATTGAAGAGAGATTTGATTGATATTAACTACTCTAATTATTGATTAGAAGAACATGCTCCTCTAATTAGACTAATGGGGTATTTATAGTGAAAATTAGGGAGGATGCATTAGGGTTAACTAAGGGCTAAACTAGTAATTACACTTTTTAAGTTGAGCAAGGAGACTCCGGTATTCAATGAGAGAAGGGCGTCTCCATTTTGTAACTTGAAGGACGAAACCATCTTTGTCTTTGTGATCCGAGCGGATGGAGGTCGAGACGGACGGATGGGGCATGGACGATCCGAGCGGATCAAGGCAGAAGACGCTCGGATTGGGCCTGGGGGATCCGAGCGGATCCTGGGTAAGGACGCTCGGATTGAGCTGGGTGGACGGACGGATCATGGATGATCCGTTCGGATTCTTCTACAGCGTCATTCCTTCTTCTTTTCTTCCCTTTTCTTCATAGAATCCTTGGGGATTTCCTTGGGGACTCAAGGATCCTTTCTCAACAATGATCTTCTACTTAGCTATGTACAAAGGCCTTCTAGTCTTGTCTCTCCTTGATGCTTGGTCATTGAATATGATCCATTTAGCCTTGTTTTGCCATGAAAATGCAAGATTCTTACTCCTTTCCTACCAAGGGATCAAAATCTCAAAGAATATGCAAAACAAAGAACTAAAGATAAGAAATGACCCAAATAAGCACTAAAAAGCATAGAAACAATGGTAATTCGGGGGCTAAATATGCGCCAATTATGGTCGCATCAAGATCCTTAGCAATGGTTAATTCGAGGTTTTAGAAGCAAAATTCAAATTTGTCTTTAGTTACGATGTTTTAATGGAGATTTGAACTAAAATCGAAATGATATCGTATATGAATTGTGGTAAAGAAATAGAACAATATAATAACGGAATAGTGGAAAAAACTTAACATTTATCGTTTTATAAATAATACTTGTAGATAACAAGTAAAGCATTTACATAGTGACCTCTACCCAACTATGATAAATGATTCCAAGATCCAAATTCATATTAACTTGGGCACGGTAGGGCCAATTCATCCCTTATCAATATAACTCGGTGGATTAACACTTTAATCGATTCTACTTTTAGAACTCTTGGTCGATAAAATTACATTAACATTTATCTTTAGCCCGGAACACATGCGACTACGGTCACGAATACTTCCGTTGAGCTCAATCCAAATTTCGAATAAATGTGTCCATGATCCAAATCCACATCAACTTGGGCACGGTAGGGCCGGTTCATCCCTCATCAACATGAATTCGGTGGATAGACATTTATCACCCACTTCCCCTACGTAACAAGTTTTGTACCCCGGTAGGGCCGAGTGCACTCCCTCGCGAAATAGGTTTTCATGGTTTCTACTATTTGGTAAGGCTATGTCTCAATTGATTATTTTAGCGAGAGGTCATGTCAATTTATTATCTATCACGTTTTAAGTGAACTAAAGCGGTGAACTACGATAATTGTAATTGACACGGTCGAAGAACTCGATTAAAATGATAATGCATGTTTTAGTTATGGCGATTTAGCGATGCATGCAACATATAAATAAAATGCAAAGCATAAAAATAAATCCTAGTATGGCCTTCCTAGAATAGTAAATCTAATAAACTATTACAAATTCGGAAACCAACTCCATTGGTCCCTTGAACTTCGGTTGTGGCACGCATCTCGAGGTAACACCGTCTTTATGTATCGCCATCTTGAAGAAATCCGTCTTTCAGAACTCCGAAATAAATAAATTACATAATAAATTACATAATTTCCTATTATACATTTGTAATTAAAATAAAATAAATCTATTAAATTACATGACGGTGATACGAGATCACAAAAAATTACAACTGAATCGATATTCCCATACATTTCGGGTTACCAATTAAAAACTAAGGCCATACTAAGTAAAATTACATAATTCAAAAATTATATAAAAAAAAAATTATGACAATCATAAAGAAAATGCAGCATTATAATATGTATGAACATGCCCAATTTTATGCTAAATCGCCTTTAAATAGCCAATATCGTATATTACTCGATTTTTACGGATTTGCGTGATTTCAACATTTTATAATCACAAAATTACATAAATTCATATTTATGCATAAGTTAATTACCCTAACCTCTTAGGACTCAAAATTTAGTCTTCACTAATTATTTGACCATAATTAACTCATATTTCTAAAATTGTTCATTAATGGACTTAAAATTACAAAATTAAGCTATAAACTTCAAATAAATCACAAAATTTGAAATTTAAACTCATGAACATTCTGGAAAAATACCATGACACTTATAATGTTCAAAAACTTAGGTTAAAAATTTCGAAAGTTATCGGGAAAAACAATGTTGCGGTTTATCGGATTTATCAATAAAAATCATAAAAACATGAGAAAAATTATATTCATCAACTTTTCAATTTTAGATCTGAAAAAGATAATAAAATGCAACATGTGACGTTTTTCCTTAGTCACGAAGTATGTTTTAGCAATTATTCACTAATTAAGTCACTATTTATGCTATTTTTCATCAAAAATCCATAAATCATGCATGAAAACTTCATTATAGCCTACTATTTTGCACACATCTTGTAAAATTGCATGTGACAACATAATAAATTTCTGTGACCAGATTCGAAATATTTCTCATATTAACCTATTTTTCATTTAAATTCGATTTTTAACATGAAAAATCCATTTTTCGAGCATAAGAACTCCAAAAATTATGAAAATTTCCAGATCAACTAAAAATAATATATGTGAAAACATATCCAAAAACCACTTGAAAATTCGAAGTTTAGCTAATTTTCGTCCATAAATGACATTTTTATCATAAAAATCACATTTTAATGCCAATATTATATAAAATGAACAATAAAATCCATGAATTAAACCAAAATATCCTAAATACATTTTAGGATCAGAAACTTTAACATGCATAAATTATTTTTGTGATATATCATAATAACACAAATTTACAAGTTTTATATGTTAATCGTATAACTCGGAAAACTATAACCGATTTGCATGCAAACAACCTTGTGCTCTGATACCACTTGTTTGAAATCTATATCTCATTATACAACATATTCTTATATGTTTCAAATTTATTTAGTCATAAAATAAATTCTAGATCTTATGCATGCAAACTAAAATAAAAGAAGATAAGAAAACATTTTCTCACCATATGAATTTCGGTCAAATGGGCATCAACAAGATCTCCTTCTTGTTAGTTCTTGAGCTTTCCAATATTGGATAAACATACATGACCTCAAAGTAGAAGCCCTCCAATTAGTAGCACCCAAGACTATCCCTTAAACCCACAAACTAATATGTACTAGATATTTATATTGTGGTTTACCTTAAAATTGATTACTAATACTCATATATTACATTGATAATTTTATTAATCTTTTAGAACAAATTTGGATCAAAAACTCATCTTTTTGATGAAGATTAAAGAGAGAGAAGAGAGGTAAAATACATGAACTTTTTGCATGTAATATGTGAATGAATGATAGTGAAAATTCAATTAATAAAATTCTCTACCAATGCTACAAAAAACCGGTTGGAGGAGTCCTCTAAGACCAATGCATGGTCTTTGCTTTTTACTTTTGTTCTTATTAAGTAATGTGTGTAAGACTACCCTACATTGTAGGTAATCATGGTGTTTTATTTATCCATTAAACAAAACACCCACTCACCCATACTTCCTCCAATATTTCGGTTTCTATAGTGTAATATGGAGTCCATTTTATTTTTGTCAATTGTACAATTGTATGTCATGTGACATGTGACATGTCTTATGTCATGTTTTAATTTAAAATGCATATTTAACAAATTAAATATCATTTACAAATTAAATAAATCATATTTAACAAATTGACTAGTAATATAAAATTACTTTCTCATAAAATGGTCATTTAATTACTAGTTAGTATAATTCACTATATCTTGTAATTATAACTAACTTATCATTCTCATCTCGCGTGTTTCGCAAACACCGACTAATTTTAGTAATATAACTTCTTAAATTACTAAATAAAATCTCATTTAATCACATTATAATAAGATGTCATTTTTCTCTCTTATGATAATAATTTGTTCAATTTTAAGGAATCATTTAATCACACTATTACAATGAAAACACCAAATTCCACCCAAATTTCTCATACAAAAGCCAAAATGTTCAAAACCCTCAACCAACATACACCCCACCTCCTATGAGAAACCAAAATCAAAGACCCTTTTACAACCAAAACCAAGGTTATCAAAATCAAACTCCATACAATCAACAAAATGACCAAGGTTTTGATGTTCAAAAAGCGGTCCTCCAAATGCAAAATAATCAACAAGAATTTTTCACTCAAATGCAAAAAGATAGCCAAGCAAAAGACATCACCATCAACAAAATCCTAGCCCACACAAAAATATTGAAACACAAATGACCCAACTAGCATCTTCAAACTCTCAAAGACAAAAGGGGCAATTACCACCTCAAAGTAATCTCCCAAGACATGAAACGGTTAGTGCCATTCACTTGAGGAGTGGTACGAGATATGAAGGACCAAAGAAGCAAGTTGAGGATGAAGTTGTGGAAGCTAGTGACAAGGAAAGAGTTGTGCAAAACTCTAGGGAAGAAGAACCCGCCAATCAAGAAGTTTCAAAGAAAAATGAAGAAAAGGCCAAGGAGAAGGAATCCATTGTGATTAGGCTTCCATTCCCGAGTCGTCAATCTAAGCCTAAGTTTGATGACCAACTTGGAAAATTCATGGAAATTGTGAAGAATTTAGAAGTCTCGATTCCTTTCACGGAATTGATCAATCACGTTCCGGCCTATGCAAAGTACATGAAGGACATCCTTACGAAGAAGAAATCAATCCGGAAGCTTGAGATTATTGCTTTCACTAAGGTGAGTAGTGCCGTCCTTCAAGGAAGTTCACCTCCAAAACTCAAGGATCCGGGAAGTTTCTCCATTCCATGCACTATTGGTGACACTAATATCAACAAAGCTTTATGTGACCTTGGGGCAACTGTTAGTGTCATGCCATATTCGGTTAGCAAGAGGCTAGGGATGAGAGAACTCAAATGTACCAACATCACGCTTCAAATGGCGGATAGATCAACAAAGACACCTTTAGGGGTATGGGAAGATGTTCCCGTGAGAATTGGAAAATTCTTCATCCCGGTGGATTTTGTTATTGTTGACATGGAAGAAGACTCCAACATTCCTATTATCTTTGGAAGACCTTTCTTGCACACCGCGGGAGCGGTGATCGATGTGAAGCATGGAGAACTCACCCTTGAAGTGGGAGATGAAACCATCACTTTCAATCTTGACAAGACCATGAGAGCTCCCCGATTGCATGAGCCATGTTTTATGGTTAATCACTATAGCCGGAAGGATGATAGGAAGAAGTTGGAATTTCAATGGAAAAAGAAAGTGGATGATGCTCTATCAGAAGAGCAAGGAAATAGCAACAATGAGAGCTTGAAAAGCTCACCCATGACAAGTGAAGAAGATGGCCTCATTGGCCAAGACAAGAAAGAAAGAGAGTTGTCTCTATCAACTCAAGAAATTTTCAATGATCAAGTAGACGAAGTTTGCGGTCTTAGGGATGATGAGTTCGAAGGGATATTCAATCCCTATATTGGTAATGCTATGAACCAAGACCATCATGGAGAACAACAAGTGCAAAAATCTATTGAAGACCTTTATCATGATAATGAACAAGCTTTCGACTACTTCTTCAAGGTGTTGAGTAACATCAACAACACCTTGAACATGCCCCCTTGACATCTCACATTGGATGAGAGTTTGGTGGAGTCCTCCCTAAACCACCATTTGTAAATATTCTAACTCCCTAATTTGTATTTCAATTATTACATTGCATTCTTTGTCATTTTGGATTTATTTTTGTGCCTTGATCAAGATATTCACCATTTTGAGAGAAGTGAGGGAGGGACTCATGATTTTATTGATGTGTAGTGCTTTACCTTAGTGTGGGGATAGCAATTGCCTAGGCTATTCATGCCTTTGTAGTGCCCCTACAATGAAGAACACGAGAATTGAAGAATGAAAATGACACGGGTTACGATGTACCCACGGATGGACCTGAATCCGTGTGGTCAAGGAGGAATCCGAGCGCCCAAAGGGACAATCCGCTCGTCCTGAAGAACCCGAGCGTCCAAAGTCACCAGACGCTCGTCTGGTAGAGCTGCTGAATACAAAAAAATGGTCTGTAAGAGAATCCGAGCGTCTCAGCTGAGAATCCGCTCGTCTTTTTCAGTAGCAATAGTCTGGGAAATTCTCTGTAAAGGAATCCGAGCGTCCCTCCAGAAAGACGCTCGTCCCTCAAGGAAGAATCCGCTCGTCTTAGAAGCAAGACGCTCGTCCTGTGGCATCTTTTCCTGGGTCAAACGTTGAAGAATCCGCCCGTCCCGATGACAAAGCCGCTCGTCCTCTGCTGCGTTTTCAAATATAACGGTTCATTTTAAACCCTTTTCTCCCATTCATTCTCATTTCTTCAACTTACAAACACTACCCACTACCCAAAAACCCTCATCCTCTCCATCAACAAAACCAAATTTCCTCAATCAAATCAAATCCAAACATCCTCACAACAAAAAATAATCACTCCTTTTGCAACAACAAGTGATTCAAACACCAAAATCTTCAACCTTTGAGTCGATTTTTAGGATACAAAACAACATTCATCCTAAATCGATTTGGGTATCACTAAAAATTGAAGATTTCAATCTTTCATTGGTGTAATCAAGCAAATGAGAATGGCAAGAACTAAAGGAGGTAACAAGGCACCCCCAAAGAAGACACTTTCCAAAAGGCAACAAGCTCTTCAAGCAAAACAATTGTCAAAGGAATTGGTAGTCCATGAGGCAAGGTTGGAGGTTCAACAAGGTCCCCCTATGGAAGCTACAACATCAACAACTCCGGTCATTGAACAATTATCTAATTATCCGGAGGTAACTTTCACTTCCGACTCTCATAGGGAGAAATTCATTCTCTTTGCTAAGAAAACCATCATGCTTACTAAGTTTATTTGTGAAGATGCATTGTCAAAATTGGGTGTTCTTGAACAAACCAAAACCTTCTTTGAGTCTATGGGATTGGGTAAATTGTTTACAATGAAGGAAGTGACATACCCTTCCCTCTCCTTGGAATTCTTAAGTTCTTTGAAAGTCACAAGGGTGGAGACTCGAACCAACATCGAGTTTCGTCTTGAAAATGTTGATAGACGCATAACTTATGGCGAATTGGGTAAGATATTAGGCCTTAGTGATAACCCGAAATATACAAAGACTCCTATCAAGTATGACCCCGCTCCTCTTTGGATGGCAACTTCCGGGAAGAAATTCGTGCGTTTTCATGATTGTCGTGCTCTCTTAGTCCACCATCCGGGCATTAGAGTATGGCATAAGGTCATTGGGAATACTTTGATAGCTAGAAATGGCACAAATCATGTTACCAAACTTGATTGTATTCTTCTTGAGTCGGCCTTGAACATTGGGAGGGAATTTACCAAGCCATACAATGCTCTAAGACTTTTAGTTGAACGATGGCTTAATGTCGATTGTGGCAAAGAAGCCACCGCCCTTATTGTAAATGGAGGACTAGTTACCCATTTGGCTAAGCATTTTAACCGGGATTTCAACAAAAACAACACTTATTTGTCGGTTAAAGGAGGCCATCTTGTTGATATGGACACCATGATTCACAAGTTCAAGTGGGTCAAGCACGACACTCTTGACGACAAATATGGGTGGTTTACCAATGAAGCTAGATCTTTCACCTTACCTTTCAAAATTTGTCGATTGAATGTTCACCGACCAAACTACCTTCTCCCACTCTCCGAAGACACCGAGTATATCATTCAACAATAAAGAGGCGAAATTGCCGAGCCCTCCTCCTCCATCATCACCCCACCTTACCCATTTGAATACCAAGAGTTCAAACCCAAGGATGTCGAAGTGGGAAATGATTACTTGACACTACTCATGAGGGAAATGCACAAGCAAGCTTACAATGATAGAGTGGATGCTTACAAGGCCCAATATCCGCCCCTCCTACATCTAGCTAGGCAAGGACTTCTTGATCCGTCTTGTCCTTTGCCTAGTTGGGCGGATAGGGAAGTATTCTTTCCTAGCATTCCTAGTGGTAGTAGACCGGGTAGAGAGGAGATGGTTGTTGAAGAGGGTGGTGTTCAAGAAGAAGAGGTTCAAGAAGAGGAAGAGGAAAGTGAGGAAGAACAAGCAAGTGAAAGTGAGAGTGGATATGATTCCACATCTATGGAAGTTGATGATACCTCAAGAGAGGAGGATGATGATGATGGTGATATGATGGGTGAAGATTAGCAAACTTTGGAGGCTCCTACATTCTTACACCTCCATTATGGTTTGTCTACTTCCCTTGTTTTTATTTTATCTTGATCATTTATTTTGTGGAGTCCTAGCAACATTGGAGGACTAACACCTTGGCTTCATTAAGGTGTTCTTTATCTTTGTTCCCAACTTGTAAAATCCAAAATGACAATCTTTAGTTTCATGCATTCCATTCTATGTGCATAAACTCCCCCGAAATTCAAGACATTATAAATAATGTCTATTTTGGTTTGGGGAAGTCCTTGCATATGCATTCGGAGCTAATTTAAATTATGCTCTCCGCCATAACAAAAACACATGCATCATGTAGTGTAGCTTAGTATAGTTTGCATTTAGTTTAGAAATCATGCATATTCATTGCATAATTTCCTATCGTATTGGCCATTGAGGACAATGCCCATACTAGTGTGGGGATGGGAAATTCTAACTTGACTTTTATTAAAAATCCAAAAAAATCAAAAATTTCGAAAAATCCAAAAAAATTGAAAAATTGAAAAAATCAAAAACATGTTCATTCCTTTTTAGTGTAGACTTGTATATATTGTTTTGTATATATTGTGTTTGTTCATCCTTGCTCACATTGATTGACTACGCCACATCCGAGACATGAGGATATTGAAGACCGCATGGTATGATCTTTCCAATCTCCTTTCTCCTCTTTATGTTAATGACTATGTGGCTTTATTTTGATTTATGCGGTAAAAACAATGTGAATTTAGGAGTTGCATTTAGTTTATATGACATACTAGTTGGTAGAAGCATATGCATTAGGATGTATATATGTTAGTTGCATCATGGCATATAGTTGCATTTAGGAAAAAATTTGTGAAACCGTCTATTTGGGAAGCTTGACAAGTGTATATAGGCCCTAGTAGATGCCTTTTCTTCTTAAGACTTTGCTTGTTAGAATACTTGTAAAACACCATAGGATGTGTCATGCTAGTATCCTTTCACCCATGGATTAAGGCCTAGTCAAAAGTACCTTGTGATGTGATAACCCCTTGGCTACCGTTTATTCCAAGGTGACCCTTGAAACCATGGGACCATCATTCATCCATGTTCTACCATACATTTTGTCGTCAAAGGGAATGGGCACAAAAATTGTTCAAAATTTGAGTTCAAGAAATGAAATGAAAAGTCTAAAAGTTTGCAAATTGCATCAAAAGAAACGAGGAGTAACAAAAATGAAAACTCCTATGCTTCAAATATAACGCACCCTCGTTACTAATTGGGGTGACTTTGAAAATGTTCAAAAGAAAATGCAAAAAGTTGAAAAATTGTCAAGTATTGAAATGCCAAAAATCAAAAGAAATGGCAAAAAGAAAAGTGTTCTCAAATATCAAATGCCACAAGAAATTTGGGGGAAAAACAACAACATAAGCGAACTCCCAAATGAAACTCAATTACTATTGATCCCTTTATCCATCGTATCCATTTTTGTGCATGGTAGAGAGGGGACGACCCTTTTTCTTGTCTAGGCAAGAAGGGGAATTCCGCGATCCTCCAGTGTTTGTAACACCATAGGGAGTCTATTCTTGACAAAAGCATTTAACGATTGAGGACAAAGGTACCCTAGCTTGACACAACTTAGAGGTGATTTATTGGTATCCTTCTAGGCTTAGTAGTTTGAATAAACCATATCTATGAAGGAGTGTGTACCCTTGAATTGCTTCCCCTTTAGATAATTTCCGCCACTTAGATGAGGAAAGTAGCTATTCTTTTGTAGATGCATCTATTACTTGATTTTGTGTGCTTTAATGCTTGGATGTGTCGCCATTTTGGCAAGACCCACCTTGCCTTGCAAGAAGGCATCCTACCTCATGGTTGTCTTGTTGTGAGTTGAAGGGGCGGAGTGAGACCCGCTAATTGTCTCATGTTGGCTGTATTAGTAGGATAATTTAAATAAGGGTCCTAGTTTTGTCACCTCTTTACTCGGGACGAGCAAAGGTTCGGTTTGGGGATATTTGATGTGATCAATATTTGAGCATATTTAGTCCCCGAATTAGCCTTGTTCCTATGCTTTTTAGTGCACATTTAGGTCATTTACTATCTTTAGTCCTTTGTTTTGCATATTCTTTGAGGTTTTGTTTCCTTGGTAGGAGAGGAGTGCAAACCTTGCATTTTCTTGTCAAAATAGAGCTAAATTGATTAAATTCAATGACCAAGCATCAAAGAGAAGACAAGACTATAAGGCCTTTGTACATAATGTAGTAGATGGACAATGATGGAGTAGATCCTTGCATCCCCGACAAGATCCCAGAGGATTGTTGGAAGAAGAAAGAAGAAAAGAAGAAAAAGGAAGGCTGGGACAAGATCCGAGCGTCTTAACCATCGGGACGCCCGTCCAAAACTGCCAGAATCCGAGCGTCCAAGCTTGAAGGCCGCTCGTCCAGCCACCTGAGAATCCGCCCATCCCGACCCTTGGACGCTCGGATTGTGTTACAGGACAACACGTCCTCTTCTTCCCTCCATTGAAGATGCACATATTTTTGGAAGACTAGCAAAAAGGAGACCCGCATCTTTTCTTGAGAGGAGCGATTCCTCAAGGACTTAATCGTCATTTGAGCCCTTAGTAACCCTAATTTGTGCACCTAATCCCCACTATAAATACCCCATTAGTCTAATTAGGTTATCATGTTCTTCTTATCAATCTTTAGTATAGTTTATATCATCCTAATCTTTCCTTAATCTTGTAATCAACTTCTAATCAAATATTAATACAAACTCATTTCCTTAATCTCTCTTTTGTTCATCTTTTATTTTGGGTAATTGAAGATTATTTGAGTTTATTGGGAGATTGACAACCTTCCATCAATCATCAAGAACTTCTTTTATTCTTTGCATTATTATTTTGGAATCACCATTAGGTATAACTCTCTTAATCCCTTTTTAATTATTGTTGATCATCTTCATTTATTCATCATGTTTTGCTTTGTTAATATGATTGACAACCTTGTTAACATGTTAAACTTGATAATGAGTGAGTAGTTTCCTTAACTAGGGTTAATGGGTAATTAGGTGAAACCAACATGGGGGATGATTCATGCTTAATTTAATATGTTTTCATAATTTATTTGCTTGCTTGTTGTGATCTCAACTTATGCACATGTTATGTTTGATGAAATGCGAGCCTATGAATCCTTGCATTTTTTACCCATCACTTACCTTTTCAATGAGACTTGTAAGACATAAACCAACTCGAGTCTCATTAAACCATACATATAGTTGAATAGGGAGGATTAAGTTGACTTGTAGGTGTTGTACAATCTAATCGATTCGGCTCCGGGACCCAAACCTTCCTAGGATTGTAAGATATAAACCAACTCGATCCTATCACAACAATAATTGCTTGCTTATAATTTTAGAATATGTCTGTATGATCAATTCCCATGAATCCCTTATGACCCCATGACACCCTGGTTCTTTTAATCAATTGTTTACATCTCATTTTAGTCATCTTGCTTGTTTACTTTAATTGTTATTTAGTTTAGTGATCTTCTTATCTCAACCCAAATTGTGACACCCCTAGACACCGCTACTTGCAATCGAAAATCCTACATCAATACTCGTCCCTTGGGATCCGACCTTTACTTGCCTCTTTAATAATAGTAGAGTTGTTTGTAAAGTTATAAATATTGTTTTGGTCTAGGTGCTCCTAACGACAAGTAACCGAAATCTAAGCTCAAAGCGGACCGACCAGTAACTCGTATACTTAGCACCAATTTTTTCAATTGGCTCACTAGCTTCATCAAATTGAACATCAAGTTTTACCCTTTTATCACGTAATGCTGTCAATTCCTTCATAAGCACTACGCTTTTGCTCTTTCTTTTAGGGGCAGTACTGTCGGTTGCGGAAGAAGACATGCTGACCTGCATCAAAATTTATTTCTATTGAGACTAGCAACAAATCAGATATAAGAGTAAAACAATGCAGGATACTTGCTCTGATATTTATTTAAATAAATATAAAATAAGCAGGATAATGTACGTTTAAATGATGGAGGAAACTATGAACAAAAGACAAAGAAGTAGACCAATGAAATAGTAATAATGTTAAAATGATGGAGGAAACTATGAAGGAAAGAGCATTCGATAAATTAACGTCAATGGTGTCCTTGCTAAACAGAATGGAACAAGCAAAACGGTGACGTTGCTAAAAAAAAAAACCATAAGCAGGTATATTATTTTTACTAAACAGACTGTAAAAAGGTAACTAGCTACTGTTTTTTGGGATAAAAATCATCTCCTATATAAAAAAACATAAGTAGGTCTATTATTCCCATAACCCTTTGTCATGATCATCTCGTAGATAAAAATCATCTACATCGTCAGTAGTGGTAGAAGACGGCAATCCAAAAGAAAAAGGAGGCAATTCGTCATCGACTTAATCCATGACTTCCTTACCCACAAACTTCTTCTTACCATGAAGAACAATCGACCACTTTTCATCCGCTGGATCTTTAATAAAAAATATTTATTTAGCCTGATTAGCCATAATGAATGGCTCCGATTTGTATCCTTCACGTGCTAAATCTACCAATGTGAATCCCATCTCATCTACTCGAACACCCTTATTACGATCAACCCACATACAACGGAAAACAGGTATCCTAAACTGAACATAGTCTAGCTCCCAAATTTCATTAATGACCCCAAAATATGGCTGAGCATCATAAGCAGGTGTATTATCTTTAGCACTAGCAACACTCATTGACATGGCCATCAAAGCTATTCCACTATTTTGCATAGTATTTCTATCATCTTAAGCCTTAGTGTAAAATGAATACCCATTGATGTCATAACCTTGATAAGATATGACGTTCAAACCAGGTCCATGTGCTAACCATCTTACTTCCTCGGATACTTTCCCATGGTCGTTTTCCAGCTCAATATCTACTTCATTAGTAAACCATTTAAGAAATGATTGATTATGCTCCATTGCTAACCACCTTTCTCCCTTAGAAGGATTTTGTGCACTTAGAAGGGTTTGATGCTTCTCTAAATACGGATGTACATCGACCATGTGTTGGAGAATATAGAAGTGTGCTTGATCAAGGGTATCTCGATTAATAGTGACTACGACTTTTCCCAGCGTACCTTGTCCCTCTATTCTTCCTTCGTGTTGAGATGTCGGAAGGCCTATAGTTTCAACATCTGACAGGTAGTCAGTTACAAACTCTAGCGCCTCTTCCGCCACATACCCCTGAATCATGCACCCTTCTGGCCTATTTTGGTTTCTTACATATCCCCCTAAGGGTTTCATATATCGCTCAAATGGATACATATTTCTTAAAAATACTGGTCCACAAATTTTGATTTCTCTCACCAAATGTACTACTAGATGCTGCATTTTATCGAAAAAGGAAGGAGGAAAAAACATCTCAAGTTCACACATAGTTATAACAACATCTCGTTGTAATGTATTCAAGGTATCTGAGTCAACAACTTTGCTAAATATTGCATTGAAAAAATATCAAAGTCTAGTAATAGCTCCTTGAACATGATTAGGCAGAACTCCACAAAGCGCTACTGGAATTAATTGTTGCATTAAAGTGTGACAATCATGTGATTTCAATCCCACCAGTTTCAACTCTTTCAAAGACACAAGATTTTTTATGTTCGATGAATAGCCTTGTGGAACCTTCACCCCATGTAAACATTCACACACACTTTTTTTCTCATTTCGTGACAAAATAAAAGAAGCTGGGGGTAAATAGGTTCTTGAACCTCTAATTTGTGGTGCTAATTCTGGTCGTATCTTTTGTGCGACCATATATTGTCTAGCTTTGACATCATCCTTACTTTTACAAGGGATGTTGAGAAGTGTGCCAATGAGGCTATCTCACACATTTTTCTCCACGTGCATGACATCATTACAATGTCTCATGGACAAATGTTTCCAATATGGTAAATCCCAGAATATGGACTTCTTTTTGTATAAGGTCCCATTACTTGGCTTCTTATATGGTTTTCCAAAATTATTTTCAATGTTTTTCACTTTTTCATAAACCTCTCTCCCACTTAAAATCTCTGGAGGGTTTCTAAGTTCTTGTTTCCCATTAAAAGGCTTCATTTTATTTCTATAAGGGTGTGACCGGCGGATTAATCTTCGATTACAAAGGTACACATTCTATCCACTATGAACTAAACGATCATAAATTGTATCCTCCTCACAAATTGGACACGATTTAGCCCCTTTCACAGTATAACTAGAGAGGTTGCCGTAAGCCGGGAAATCATTAATGGTGCAAAATATCATGGAATGTAAGTTAAAAGTCTCACCATGATAAGCATCATATACCTCTACCCCTTCATCCCATAATAACTTCAAATCATCGATCAATGGTTCTAGGTAAACATCTATATCATTTCCAGGTTGCTTAGGCCCCGAAATCAGTAGTGACAACATAAGATATTTACGCTTCATGCATAACCAAGGAGGGAGATTATAAATTGTTAGCAAAACCAGCCATGTGCTCCACTGACTACTTAGACTACCAAACGGATTCATACCATCAGTACAATGTCCAAGCCTTAAATTTCTAGCCTCGAATCCAAATTCAGGAAACAAATGATCTATTATTTTCCACTGTGTTGAATCAGTTGGATGACGAATTTTGTCATCTGAAATTCTACCTTCAGCGTGCCAAATTATATTTTTTTGCATATTTTACATTTGCAAAAATTCGTTTAAATCTCAGGATTATGGGAAGATACCACAAGACTTTAGCTGGGAGCCCTATATTTTTTTTTGGAATTTTTTTTCGGCAACTTGTAACGTGAAGCCCCACACTTTGGACGTTTGTTTAAATCTTTATAATCTTTTTGATACAAAATGCAATCCTTAGGACATGCATGTATCTTTACATAATCAACTCCCATTGGACACAAAATTTTCTTAGCATCATAGGTACGCTTAGGGAGTTCATTGCCATCTGGTAAAATCTCACTCAACAACTGAAGAAAACTTGTGAAACTTTTATTACTCCATCCAATTTTCGCCTTTAAACTATACAATTTTAAAGTTGCAGATAGGCGTGTGAAACTTGAACCTGGGTATAGGGATTTAATTGCATCACCAGCTAGCCTATCGAACATCTCTACTTGTGTTAGGTCTTCAGTGGATTGTTTCAAATCATTAATCAGATCGTCTACTCGATCGAAATTTTCATCAAAATCATCTCCATCAAAGTCGCTATCATCCTCTAAATTACTACAAAAGGTAGGCAATGTTGGAGTTTTTGTCCTCCACAATAGTGCATGATAATATTATTAAATCTCATTAAGGAATATGCATGGGATATTCATTGGCAATACTAGTCAGCTGATCAACGTATATCGGTAACGGTTGGCCAACTAGGGTTTGACGTTACTGTCGTGAGACGGCGGTTTTCAGCTGATCCCTTTCAGTCACACCTAAAGGAACGAACCCCAACACGAAAGCTAATTAATTGTATGAGATACAGTTTGAATTAGTCCCTTGATAAATAGACTAAAAAGTTAGTCGATTGATTAATTAATTTAGAGAGATATAGAGTTGTGAACTCGAGGCGCGGAAATTATTATTTAATTATGCGATAATTAAATAATAAATTTTATGAGACGGGTTTTACTCAATTAATTGTTAATTCACTAAAATAGTACTAATTGATTAATGTGATTAATATTAGTACGTAAATAATATGTGTAGCGGTACACGTATCTTTACGGAGTGATTTGGACGAAATTAATTTGAAGCATTTAAACATGAAACGATGTTTAAATAAAATTTACACGTATTTGTGCGACAAATATAAGTTCCAAAATGGACCCGTAAATGGGACATTGGACCGTGTAAATGAAGTTAGTGTATGATCATAATCATTTCACTTTTACTTGTTTTTCTTCCATAAGTTGTCATAACATCTTTGTGCATGTGACAAAAGATTGGACAATATTAAAAACAAGTTGACTCCTACACACTACCCTTCCACCCGCCACTTTCCCCAAATACTCTCCAAATTGTTGTTCATTTTTATCACTTCACTTGTACATTTTGGCATGTGAACAACAATTTGTCTATCTCTCTAAAAATCATAAGCATCATTTTTACTAAGATTGTTAGTAAAACAAAATAAATACTAAGAGTGTTAGTATTATTTACATAATATTCAAGGGTTATATGGTTAATTTCTAGTTAAAATTAATCATATGAGTTGGAGGTTCGTTCTTGGGTGCAACTTAAAGGAGCTCTTCTAATTTGAAGATTGGATGATCTTGCCATTCTTAATAGCTCAAGAACAACCAAGATGGGTGATCTTGGTTGTGCCCAAATACTACCATTTCTCAATGTAAGAAAAATTGTTTTCCTCTTCTTTTATTCTAATATGCTTTTATATTGCATGCATGTTACATAGATCACATAAATACAAATTATGAGATAATTTGACTTTTAATTAGAGTGTCTAATTAGGATCTATGATCTTTCAAGCGGTATCAGAGCTTAGGCTTGTAATTTGCATGTTGATTTTAAGCATATTAATAAATTATGAGATAATTTATAAAAACTCAAAAATTATGTTAGAAGAGGTTTTAGTACGAAATTTTTGGGGCATGCACACCTACTGATCTCAAAAGATTTGTGGTAAAGTTTAGTGATTTATAAAGTTATTTTGCTATTTTTAATGATTTTTGGTAGAAAACCGAGTCAAAATGCCGTATTTTAGTTCAAATTTGACTAAAAATAGTTAAAAGTTGATTCGGGTCATGAAATTTTTATGGTATTTCATGCATGTTTTCTACAGATTGTATGCAAAATGTTGAAGGTTTGTTTGAAGTTTTGCATGTTTATTGATTTTATGAGATAAAAGTCGATAAAAGTGAAATAAGTTAATCATAATTTCGAAAAATTTGTTCCTGCCCATGATAAATTTATGTACATTTGAAAATATTATTTAAAAGTTAAAAGTGAAATTTAAAATCTGATTTCACCTTGTTTTGATGTTTAATGGTTTTAGTGGTTAAAAACCGATAAATATCGATCTTTTTTCTTCATAAATTTTATCCGGATTTTTGGGGCAATTTGTAACACCCCCATACTCCAAGTGCCTTACCAGGACCACTCAGGTATGAAGATATTACCATCTCGGTTACCCGAGGCATGATATTCATAAGACAATAAAGAAACAACTTAAATGATATAACTTTAGTGAAAAGTACAACTGAAACCAAATCCCAAAATACGGGTACAAGTTCTTAAAATCAACTGTCTACTGAAATACTGAAATGTCATAAAACTAATAGACTACAGCGGAAGACTTCTATCGTCAGACGGTGGCACCTCCCAGCTATCCCAGTACTCAACTCAAACCTGCTCAATTACTGCTCACCATCCCCGAATGGATCACCGCAGGTTTACAAAACAACAACCGGGGTCAGTACTAATCACACAACTCAATATATCAACATTAAGATAAACAGACAGCTTAACCGTCACACACCCACGCATATCCACACCAATCCAACAATCTCAATTGTCCACTGGACCAGCCCTGCCAGTGGGGGACCGCAGCCGTTCCCACCTAAGCCCCGCTCATCATATCGAGCGATAACCCTGTCCATTAATGTGCACATCCCCTTCCGTGGCGGGTTCCACGAAGGGCGAAACTAGGGCGTGAAGCCACTCCCGCAAGTGACTCCACTCAGCCGAGAACGCATCTCGAGAGCCAGAGAACATCAATCACAATCACAATCACAACCGTCACAATACAATTACTATATCAAACAATCAATCTCAACACATCGACAATCATCCCATTATGGGACTAATACTGAGTAGGAAATCCTACCTGGAAAGCACAACTATCGACGGTCTCTACAATTTGTCTCAAAAGCTTCTTCTACGAAACCTCCTCCTATCATACAACATACAAATGCTACCAAATCACAAACTACTCAAAAACCCCCAAATCCCTAGATTAGGGTTTAACCAACTTAAAGGAAAGACAACAAAAAGGGTACATAGATCTTACCCTCGACGCAAGGATCTCAACGGTATATCAAACGATGAAAACCGACCTTCCAAACTCCGGGGATTGCTAACAATGCGATTAAGATGATGAACGTACTTGCTTTCTCTCTTTGACAGTAAATTAGGTTTTGAAAAAGTGTTTAGAATGATGACGGAAGAGGTTATATATCTTAATCGCATAATTAACAAAACCCGAGAAAACTCCCCGTAAAACCGGCTACTCGATCGAGTATCTAAGGTACTCGATCGAGTACCCCTTACTCGATCGAGTATCCTAGTTACTCGATCGAGTACCCAACAGTCAGAAACTATTTTAAAACGCAACTCACCCTTACTCGACGGAGTAAGGCCTACTCGATAGAGTACCCAAAGACTCATAAATACGGAGTATTACAGTCTTCCCTCCTTAAAAAGAACTTCGTCCCCGAAGTTCAAACCACTACTAAACAAAGGTACTCCCACAACACTTCCGACTCAACAACCAAAACAAAACTCAACATAAAACATGTTACTAACCCAACTCATCCCGACAAACATACCGACACAACATACAAAAAGGGTATAAAACTCTTAAAAACTGTTCGCGATCATCTCCTACCCCCCCTAAAAGAAACAAGGTTACGTCCCCGTAACCATACATACCTGATCAAAAAGAAAAGGGTAACGCTCTTTCATAGCTTCCTCTGGCTCCCATGTAGCTTCCTCAGTCTCGTGGTTAGACCAAAGGATCTTAAGCAAAACTGTCTCACCACTCCTAGTCTTCCTAACCTTTCGGTCAAGAATCTGCTTAGGCACCTCAAGATATGATAAGGACTCATCTAGCTCTAAGCTCTCTGCCTCTAACACATGTGACGGGTCACTCACATACTTCCGCAGCTACGATACATGAAACACATTATGCACTCTCTCTAGCGCAGCTGGTAAAGCCAGACGATATGCAACTTCCCCAACTCGCTCTAAGATCTCATAAGGCCCAATGAACTTCTGACTTAGCTTGCCTTTCTTCCCAAATCTCATAACCCCACGCATAGGAGACACTTTCAGAAGAACCTTATCCCCAACTTGGAACTCTATGTCCCGCGATGTAGATCGCATAACTCTTTTGCCTATCTGAGCTGCTCTCATCCGTTCCCGATCATCTTAATCTGTTCCACCATCTCATGCACCATCTCTGGTCCTAAAACCACTTGCCTCAAAGACTATCGTCCCAACAAATCGGACTCCTACATCTCCTCCCATACAAAGCCTCAAACGGTGCCATACCAATGCTAGTGTGATAGCTGTTATTGTAAGAAAATTCTATCACGTCCAGCCTCTGTTTCCAGCTACCACCAAAATCCATCACACAAGCTCGCAACATGTCCTCAAGAGTCTTGATTGTTCTCTCAGTCTGTCCGTCTGTCGCAGGATGAAATGCTGTACTCATCTTCAAGGTTGTTCCCAACGATTCCTGCAACTCTTTCCAAAACCTTGATATAAACCTCGCATCTCTGTCAGACACTATGTCCTTAGAGACTCCATGTAACATAAGCACGTTCTTTCGATAGGCCATAGCCAATTGTGCTTTAGTCCATTATCTTTCATTGGAACAAAGTGAGCTGACTTGGTCAGTCGATCCACTATTACCCAAATCATGTTGTTACCTTGTTGACTCTTTGGTAAACCCACGATAAAATCCATGGAAATGGATTCCCACTTCCACTCAGGTACCTCTAAAGACTGAATCTTACCCTGTGGTCGTCGCTGTTCCCCTTTAACTCTCTGGCATGTCAAACAACGGGCCATAAACTTTGCTGTTTCTTTCTTCATCCCAGGCCACCAAAACGTTTTCTTCAAATCCTTGTATAGCTTGTCACCACCTGGATGTACTGAATATGGTGTACAATGCGCCTCTGTCATGATTGTCTTTTTCAACTCCTCATCATTAGGGACACACCACCTACCATCGAACCTCAAACTACCATCTGTGTGAATGGAGAATCGAGACACTGTCCCTTTCTCTACTCCAGCTCTCCACTCAACCATCTTAGGATCCAAAGCCTGTTTACCCCGAATGTCATCATAAAACTCAAGCTGCACTGTCATATCACCCGTGGCATCTCCTTTCTGCATCATATATATCCTAAACCTCGCTACCTCATCTCTCAACCTCATCAAAGATAGAGTTGTACACAGAGAATGTACACTCTTCCTACTCAAAGCATCAGCAACTACATTGGCCTTCCCTTCATGGTAGATAATTTCCATGTCATAATCGCCAATCAGCTCCATCCACCTCCTCTGTCTCATGTTCAACTCCTTCTGAGTGAAGATGTACTTGAGACTCTTGTGGTCAGAAAATACCTTAAAGATTGCTCCATAAAGGTAATGTCTCCAAATCTTGAGAGCAAACACCACTGCACCCAACTCCAGATCATGAGTAGGACAGTTCTCCTCATAAGGCTTCAATTGCCTAGAAGCGTAGGCAATCACTTTACCATTCTGCATCAACACACATCCCAACCCATTCTTTGAGGCATCTGTATAAACCTCAAAGTTCTCAATCCCTTCAGGCAATGCTAAGATAGGAGCTGTGGTCAAACGCTCCTTTAATGTTTGGAACGCCGTCTCACAACTCTCATCCCAATGAAACCTGTTCTCTTTTCTCATCAACGCTGTCATAGGTCTAGCTATCTTGGAGAAATCTTTCACGAACCGTCTGTAGTATCCAGCTAAACCCAAGAAACTCCTAATCTCAGCAACATTCTTTGGTGCTTCCCACTTTGTCACTGCCTCAATCTTCGCCGGATCCACAGCTACTCCCTCCTTAGAGATCACATGCCCCAGAAAAGCAACTTTCTCTAACCAGAACTCACACTTGGACAGCTTAGCATATAACTCATGCTCCCTCAAAGTTTGCAACACGATCCTCAGATGCTCCTCATGCTCCTCCTTAGTCTTAGAGTAGACTAAGATGTCATCGATAAATACCACCACAAACTGGTCCAAAAACTGTCTGAAGATTTTGTTCATCAAATCCATAAACACAGCCGGTGCATTAGATAACCCAAACGGCATCACTACATACTCATAATGGCCATACCTCGACGTGAAAGCTGTCTTTGGTATGTCCACCTCTCTAATCTTCACCTGATGGTACCCCGACCTCAAATCAATCTTGGAAAAGACCGATGCACCACTCAACTGATCAAACAGGTCATCTATCCTTGGCAAAGGATACTTGTTCTTCACCGTCACTCGGTTCAGCTCCCTGTAATCTATACACAACCTCAAACTCCCATCTTTCTTCTTTACGAAAAGAACTGGTGCTCCCCACGGCGATACACTTGGTCTAATGTATCCCTTCTCTATCAGATCATCTAACTGTTTCTTGAGCTCCTCCATCTCTTTAGGACCCATCCGGTACGGAGCCTTAGAGATTGGCCCCGTTCCCGGTTTCAACTCAACCGTGAAATCTATCTCTCTCTTCTTTGGCAACCCCGGTATCTCTTCTGGAAAAACAACTGCAAACTCTCCCACCACTGGTATCTGATCAACTATCGGACTCTTTATCCGGTCATCTCTCACATGGCACAAGATCAAAGGACATCCCTTCCTCAGATAAGACTTCAAGGTGACAGCTGCAATCAACTTAACTTTGGGTTTGACTAGAAACCCACGATAAGACACACTAACACCCTTAGGACCTCTTAAAGACACTTTCTTTTGATGACAGTCTATCTTAGCTTTATACTTTCCTAACCAATCCATCCCGACTATCATCTCAAAACCGTCAAAAGGAAACTCTAGCAAGTCTACAAGGAGATCAACTTGCCCAACTATCATAGACACATCTCTAAACAACCTCCCACATGATACAGACTCACCCGAAGGTATAAAAACTTTCTCACTTACAGACTCATACACCCTCAAACCCAACCGTTTAACATGACTCGAAGATACAAACGACTGAGAAGCCCCCGAATCAAACAAAACAAAGGTATGAATACCATTAACAAGGAAAGTACCGGTGATAACGTGTGCATCCTCCTCAGCTGCTTTCTTCTCCATCATGAATAACTTTCCACTGGTCTTCTGTCCACCTCCCTGGACAGTACTGGCTGATGTGGTCGGCTTAGCACCCGACCCTTGATTGTTGTTGTTGTTCGTCGGTGGTTTCTGATAAGAATTACCGCCGTTGCGGTTACCTCCACTCTGATAGCTCTCACTTCCCCGGTTTGCCCACGATCCAGCCGGTTTATTGCTCGCGTAGCTCTGCGCAGGTCTCTGGAAAGTTCCCGGTACACTTGTGCACTCATGTCTCTTGTGGCCTACACCACCACAACTGAAGCAGGTCACTCCCCAACTACCACTATCACCTCCACGGCCACGCCCAAAGGAAGCCCCAGCACTGAACCCTGACCCAGAAGAAAACCCTTTAGACTGATTATGGTTGCCTTTCTTGTGATTAGGTTGGCCACCACCCTCGCTCTCAGACTTTCTTTTCTCGCCACCTAACCTCTCCTGAGCCATCTCCACCAACCTCTCAGCTCTCCCAGCCCTCTCATAAGCTTCCTTAACATCAGTAAGGACTCCCACGGGTAACTTATCCATAATCTTAGGGGTCAACCCCCTCTCAAATCTCAGCGCCAGATTCTCCTCGTTCAAACCCATATCCTCAGCATACCTGGACTTCTCATTGAACTGCCTGTAGTACTCGGCCACAGACATCTCAGCGGTCATCTTAAAACTGTCAAACTTTTCTCTCAACTTACTCCTCACATGCTACGGTACAAACTCTTTTCTCATAGCCCTACGAAACTCTTCCCAAGGTATAGCAGGTAAACCTTGATTCACATATAACTCCTTAGCACTCACTTTCACTGTATCCCACCACTTACCAGTGCCTCCCTCGGATAGAACGCAGCTGTTCCACTCTCATCTCATCGGGACGGTGAACCAAATCTAATATGTTCTCCATCTCTCTAAGCCAGCTATCAAGAAGGTTAGGCTCCCCAGCTCCCTTGTACTCTTCAGGGTTAAACCTCGCTATACAGAGGCTGATTTTAGAATGATCAACCTCCTTCTCCTTATCCTTATCCTTATCTTTCCCCACAGTCTTTAAAGCCTCGGTAAGAGCATCCTGATGCTCCAACATCTTAACGATGTCATTTATGGTCATAAGCTCAGCTCTCGCATACAACGCATTCTTCTTGGGCGGCATCTTGAAACTATAAGAGGAAAAAGGGGTGGATATAAACATACGCGCCAAAACCTCAAACAAGAAAACACGCTGCCCAGAACCTACTCGATCGAGTTCCCAAACATACTCGATCGAGTAACGGGCTACTCGATCGAGTGCCCACCATACTCGATCGAGTGCCCCAACATCAGACCCCAAACAAACCTTCTGATCTCTAACATACTCGACCGAGTAGCTAGGCTACTCGATCGAGTGACCCCCTACTCGATCGAGTGCCCGAGGTACTCGATCGAGTGCCCAAAAACACGATTCTGGACTCAAAATCGTCAAAAACCCACCCGATCAAGTCAGTCCCACTCGATCGAGTCATGCTAACTCAGAAACGCTACCCGCATGCTATATCATATGCTAACATGCTAAAAACTTTATAAAACCAACGTTATAACATAACTAAACATATAATACTACGCATCTTTTCATACGATTCACGAAATCATTATATCATGTTATTATACGCCACATTGTAAACATTCATCATGTTCCTCATTCCAACAACAGTTCTACATATATCATCAACCTTTCTTTCACATTCTCAACTTTCTACTTCAAACATCCAACAATTACACACACTTCATCACATTCATACACAAGCTAACCAAACAACGCATACTACCTTGACACACCCCCCATGTGACCGGTTCAAAATTGTAGGGCAAGTTCGCGACTTTAGGACGTCTCCCAAGCCTTTGCATTAGCTCCTACAAGTTTTACCCCGGGTTCATTTTAATTGACTCCCTATGTTCATTAGGTTCATTGGTTACAGGTTTCAGGATCGTCGCTCTAATACCATTTGTAACACCCCCATACTCCAAGTGCCTTACCAGGACCACTCAGGTATGAAGATATTACCATCTCGGTTACCCGAGGCATGATATTCATAAGACAATAAAGAAACAACGTAAATGATATAACTTTAGTGAAAAGTACAACTGAAACCAAATCCCAAAATACGGGTACAAGGTCTTAAAATCAACTGTCTACTGAAATACTGAAATGTCATAAAAACTAATAGACTACAACGGAAGACTTCTATCGTCAGATGGTGGCACCTCCCAGCTATCCCAGTACTCAACTAAAACCTGCTCAATTACAAAACAACAATTCACTGCTCAGTACTAATCACACAACTCAATCTATCAACAATAAGATAAACAGACAGCTTAACCGTCACACACCCACGCATATCCACACAATTCCAACAATCTCAATCACCGACTGTCCACTGGACCAGCCCTGCCAGTGGGGGACCGCAGCCGTTCCCACCTAAGCCCCGCTCATCATATCGAGCGATAACCCTGTCCATTAATGTGCACATCCCCTTCCGTGGCGGGTTCCACGAAGGGCGAAACTAGGGCGTGAAGCCACTCCCGCAAGTGACTCCACTCAGCCGAGAACGCATCTCGAGAGCCAGAGAACAATCAATCACAATCACAATCACAACCGTCACAATACAATTACTATATCAAACAATCAATCTCAACACATCGACAATCATCCCATTATCGGACTAATACTGAGTAGGAAATCCTACCTGGAAAGCACAACTATCAGACGGTCTCTACAGCTGTCTCAAAAAGCTTCTTCTACGAAACCTCCTCCTATCATACAACATACAAATGCTACCAAATCACAAACTACTAAAAAACCCACAAATCCCTAGATTAGGGTTTAACCAACTTAAAGGAAAGACAACAAAAAGGGTACATAGATCTTACCCTCGATGCAAGGATCTCAACGGTATATCAAATGATGAAAACCGACCTTCCAAACTCCGGGGATTGCTAACAATGCGAATAAGATGATGACCGTACTTGCTTTCTCTCTTTAAAGTAAATTAGGTTTTGAAAAAGTGTTTAGAATGATGACGGAAGAGGTTATATATCTTAATCGCATAATTAACAAAACCCGAGAAAACTCCCCGTAAAACCGGCTACTCAATCGAGTATCTAAGGTACTCGATCGAGTACCCCCTTACTCGATCGAGTATCTTAGTTACTCGATCGAGTACCCAACAGGTCAGAAACTATTTTAAAACGCAACTTACCCTTACTCGACAGAGTAAGGCCTACTCGATAGAGTACCCAAAGACTCATAAATACGGAGTATTACACAATTTTTCTGACATTTTGGTATTCTTGGGAGTGTTCCAGAATACTCACATTTTTTGTTTCAAGTTTTTGGGTAATTTTTCAATTATTTTGGATTTATTACTTAAAAATTATGATTTTACCGATTAAATTAGCAAAATATCACCAAATCAAACTAATTATTCATCATAAAATTAGTGAGGACTAATTTTGAGGTCCAAAACAGTTTGGACAATTAGTTTGGACTTAAATGAGATTTAAGAGTTGATTATGATTTTTACAAGTTAAAAATCGATTAAATCCACAAAACCGAGATGGATACCAACGATTGATAGATAGGGCGATTTTGGCATCATTTTACAGCATTTTAAGCATATTTATTTAAGTTGAATGAATGATTGTCATTTATTTAAAGTATTTATTTTATTGTACCTAGTATGGCCTAGTTTATTTTAATCGTTATTACCCGAAATGAATGGGAATAGCGATTTGTTTGTTAATTAAATACGATCTCGTATCGTCGGTTTATAATTAATTAATATTTTTATTTATTTTATTAATTAATGTATAATAGGAATAGCTATGTAATTCAATTGTAATAGTTATTCTTACCGGCATTTCCAAAAGACGGATTACATCGAGACGGAGTCTATTTTTGGAAGGTGTTCCAAATCCCACAAGAAGGAACCACTTTTGGAATGAAAAGGCAAGGGACCAAGGAGTTGGTTTCCGATATGTAATAGTCTAGTTTTTATTAACTAGGTGGCCATACTAGGATTTATTCATATGCTTACTTGTTTGCTTGTTTTTATATTCGCGCATGCCAAAATCGCCATTCACATGCATTTTATTTTTCGCGGTTGTCAATTCACGTCATTTACATTCACCGACTTAGTTCACTTATAGGGAATTTATGACTAAATTGACAAGATCTCTCACATAACTAAAATTGAGATTAGTCTTACTAATTAGTAACACCTATGAATCTCTTGTTCATTAGAGCCACGCTCGCCCAAGCGGGGTGTTCTCTTTTTACCTTGGGTAAGTAGAGTGGTAAACGGTTATCACACGCCAAAATTGGTTGGACTCAACGGGATATAAGACGGTCTTGTGTTCCGGGGCTAGTAGATGGATTTAAGGAAATTCGTCGACCAAGAGTTCTAAAGGTAGAATTAGTCAACGTGACTTACCGAATTTAAACAATTATGGGATGTTTCGCCCAAAGCGATGCTCATTTTTGTTTAAAATTTGGGTCTTCGAATCATTTATATAATTTAGTGGGAGATCATTATATAAATGCTAAAACTTGTTAAATATGTTTCACAAGTAAAATTAAAACATTGAATGTTAATTTTTCCTATTTTTCGTTCATTCTCATAAATGTATGACATCGCGCACTTCATCCTCCTTTCTCTATTTATTATTATACGTGTTTCATTCTTTCATAGAAAGCGGTTTCTTTGAAGGAATTAATGATTGGTAACATGATTTACCAATTCACCTGCAAAAGCTTACAACGATTTTTGCGGTTATTATACAACTTAATTAACGACCATACATATTAAAAAGGGGTTTCATGTTGCAAACTCATATTACGAGATTAAAAGGAAGTCACATTTTATCAAGAGAGTCTTGATTTCGGAAGTGACACCTCCGTCATGAAGATGACATATTAGTTTTAATTACTCAAGAGTAATTCAAAAGTTTGCGAAAAGAGTTTTTCAAAAACACTTAGAATACTCCAAAATGATACCGTCAAATGGCTCACTTTGAGAAAGGCCAAATCAATTGTTTATGCGCTAAAGAGCTTAGGCATATGATAACAATTGAACGGTTAGGTAGTCCAATTTCGCAAGAAGTTGAGATTTTACCACATGTTGCACTCACTTTATAGTAATTCACTGTTACTAAGTGTATAAAATATCACGAATGACATGAAGATAGGTCTTCATGAGATTCATTTTTTCTTGATTGAAGCAAAGAGGAATGTGAAAGTGAGTGGGAGTTAAGAAGAGTCAACCCTTGATGTATGCGATAGAGCAAAGTTGAAAGAGACATCTACTCAATGGATAGGCTAGTTCCACTATCTTGGTATGAGATACCAAGTACGGCTCATTTCTTTGTAAAGAAGTTTACATGAATTGATAAAACGTAAGACGTCTAGCATAGGACATTTTGTATCGAAATGGTGCTAGAGTAGCAATAATTTCGATAGGGACAAATGTACCTAAATTTCGTTTTAAAAGAATGTAATCATCTATGTTTATACATAAAAGGCATCACTTATGTGATTTAAAACAAAAGGTTGTACCTACTCCTATGATAACTTGGTGGTTGGTTTAGACCACTTAAGTTATAGGAATTTTACATTCTTCACAAAAACTAAATGTTATACTATCTTGTAGATTTTAAAGTCTCTAATCTGGTGAACCCAATTGACCAAACCTCAAGTAAAATCGTTTAAACGAATAAACGATAAGCACATCGAACAACCACTTGATTGAGAATCTTATGGTGTGTGTGCATAAATTATGTTTTCTTTTGCAGAAAAGAAACACAATAGTGAGGTGATTGACCATATACATACGGATGTGTAAGGCAGATAGTTGGTTATAAATATACTTCGTTACTTTTACCGTAATGTTAAGTAGATATGAAAACCTCGTATCTATTTAATAAGACATAAAAGTGATTTTTGAAACGTGTTCTATTTTCAAAATGAAGTGGTAAACCAAAAGCACGATAAGATCATAATGTTGATCGGAAATTTCAAAGTAATGACTTTGAAGATCAAATGGGTAATATCAAGTAATGACCTTGATAATCACTAAGAAGATTGTGAACCATAGAGTATGGTATAGTCAAGAAGATAAACCAAACTTTATGAGATATAGTTTGAGGTTTTTCGCAATTTTTGTAAGCTATTTTCTCACTAAAAGTTTAAAACCCGACTATAATAGCCTTAATGACTTCATATGAGATATGGATAGGGAGAGTCCCTAACTTGTCTTTTTATACATTTGGGATCATAAATGTTTATGTTCAGAACCAATTTGTGTATTTGTGAGGGTTATCCAAAATTGAACCACTTGGTTTTTACTCCTCCAAAACGAGAACAAAGAGTTTGTGGCTCATAATACTGTCTTTCCAGAAAGATTTTCATTTTCTGGAAGACAGAGTGGGAGAAATTTTTAACTTACGGAAGTCCAAGACCTACAAACTGAGTATAATGCAAGAAGACGTTCTTTATTGTGGCTCAGTGGTTATATGGAGATAATTTTGCATTACACTAAGTTTGTGGGTCTTGGACTTCCGTAAGTTCAAAATTTTCTCCCACTCTGTCTTCCAGAAAATGAAAATCTTTCTGGAAAGACAGTATTATGAGCCACAAATATTTTTGCGATAATATTGCGTTACTTTTCAAAAGTGACGAATCTTAAACCCTCATAAATGACTTTTCTATAGTATGAACTCTATGTGATGGCGTGTCACCATGCAATTCGAATTGATCTCCTTGCACACGATGCGATAAGGAAGGAAACACGAGATGTTTTCGAGACTTGATTTAAGGTGAATACTTTGGTAGGTTACCTTGATCTTGTCATAAAGGTTACATAAGATGTTTAAAATTTGGGTTGGTTATAGAGAGTTTTGTGACAACCCAAATGCCTTTATCAATTCGTATGTTCTTAGCAATATAGCTTCTCATGAGGATGATATTCGGCAAATAAATAATGAAACTTTCTCCTTGGGAGAAGTATTGTTGATGTAGTCAATGCTAAGAAGCCTAGCATGCTTGAAAGATCCCTTTTGTGATCTATATACGTCAAAGAGTTGGAACTTTAGATTCAATCATGTAGTCTATCAAAATGGTATTACTCGAGTGTCGAGGTACCATGATGATACATGGAGTTTAGTGGGAGCTAAAGTAAGTTTCTTAGTCTAAATATGTGCTGGACACATTAGTGACTAGAAATGTAGCTAAGGTGATATTTCTTAGTCTAAAATATGTGTTTGACATATTAGTGACTAGAAATATTCTCGGGTGAATACTTGAGAGTAGCATGACGCATATTAAATATCCGGATCCAATGAGATAGATCTCTATGGATATTAGCATTATAGTCAAGAGACTTATGTGATAAGATTCTTGACTCGTTCAAGTTGTTGAACAATTAATATGATCTCTTGTGCTTCCGCTGCAGGATCTATTAAATATGCTAAAAGTTTCTCTCGTCGGGACTTATCATGTTGAGAATATGAGAAGTCATTACCAATCATTTTCTAGTGAGTGTCACTAGATGATTATCAAGAGCATCCTTGAGTACTTGATAAGCACTAAGGATTTACTCTTGTAGTTTGGAGGAATTTATGAATTTTGTGTAAAGGATTACACGGAAATATTCCTACGCTTATAAGATGTTATGGGCCTCGTTAAGGAATGGTTAGCATGTAAAAGTGTTATGTGCATAAAGAATAATATGTATAAGAAGTTATACATATATGTATGAGCAGTCATACATAAAAGATGTCATATGAAGGATTTGTATAAGAGTTATACGTATAAATCATGAACGAAAGCTAAGTACATTACAATATCCGATATTGTATAAGAGACAGTTGATATCCGGATTTTAATGGAACTAGAGTAGTTCTGTTAGCCGAATATCATCTCCCGAGAGACTGTGAAAACAGTGGGAGTGTTTGATTGGCTTTAGAACCAGAGTCTAAAACTTGTTTAGACATGTACTTAGAAAGGCTCTATGTGATGAAAATATTGCATAGAACAAAGGAAAATAGCAAGGGAAATTAGAGTGATGCAACTGTTGCTAATCCTCTAATCAAAGCCGTTGGCATAAGGTAGACATTATAGTAATGTCATCTCAATGTCATTGAGGAGTATACCTTAATTGCAGAAGATCGTTATGTAAATATTGGATGGAGTATTGATATTTACATAAGTGATGATCGCATTCATTGTTTGAGTTTCTTTAAGAACTCAATTATTCGGTTGATTTGAAAACATTGAATACCTTGTTTATCCGAATTGGTTGTGGAGACAATGTTGAGCCCCAATTCAAGTGAATAGGATGAACATTGTAATAGCCCCTAGTCACTTAATGAGGTGACGTCTCGGAGTGACTAGATTGTAAGACGATTGATGGTAGGTTCAGCACCATAAGGTTATAAGGATGACTAGTCGTTTACATAGGCAGACTGTGGGACACTTTGTCGGGCAGTGACATTAATAGAGTCCCTTAGATCTATTACAGACGCCTGGTCGTGGCAGGGACTTCTATGATATTCCTATGAGTCGATTCTTTAAACTGGAGACTATTATCTGAGCAAGTGCAGTTTCCGAGTGATTTTGGTTTTTGTCCTAGGTCATGCCGCGAAAGGGGGCCAAAGGACATCTACTGGGTCAGGGTGATCTGTATTGTGCAATAGGATAGATAGGGCAGACGGGAATTGTGCACCCACGTTGGGTTTAAACATCTTAAGGCCACTCGAGGAGTTATGACTACAAATGCGGGGCCACGCTCGGAACATCTCTACTTGTGTTGGGTCTTTAGTGGATTGTTTCAAATCATTAATCAGATCGTCTACTCGATTGAAATTTTCATCAAAATCATCTCCATGAAAGTCGCTATCATCCTCTAAATTACTACAAAAGGTAGGCAATGTTGGAGTTTTTGTCCTCCACAATAGTGCATGATAATATTATTAAATCTCATTAAGGAATATGCATGGGATATTCATTGGCAATACTAGTCAGCTGATCAACGTATATCGGTAACGGTTGGCTAACTAGGGTTTAACGATACTGTCGTGAGACGGCGGTTTTCAGCTGATCCCTTTCAGTCACACCTAAAGGAACGAACCCCAACACGAAAGCTAATTAATTGTAAGAGATACAGTTTAAATTAGTCCCTTGATAAATAGACTAAAAACTTAGTCGATTGATTAATTAATTTAGAGAGATATCGAGTTGTGAACTCGAGGCGCGGAAATTATTATTTAATTATGCGATAATTAAATAATAAATTTTATGAGACAGGGTTTAGTCAATTAATTGTTAATTCACTAAAATAGTACTAATTGATTAATGTGATTAATATTAGTACGTAAATAATATGTGTAGCGGTACACGTATCTTTACGGAGTGATTTGGACGAAATTAATTGGAAGCATTTAAACATGAAACGATGTTTAAATAAAATTTACACGTATTTGTGCGACAAATATAAGAACCAAAATGGACCCGTAAATGGGACATTGGGCCGTGTAAATGAAGTTAGTGGATGATCATAATCATTTCACTTTTACTTGTTTTTCTTCCATAAGTTGTCATAACATCTTTGTGCATGTGACAAAAGATTAGACAATATTAAAAACAAGTTGACTCCTACACACTACCCTTCCACCCGCCACTTTCCCCAAATACTCTCCAAATTGTTGTTCAATTTTATCACTTCACTTGTACATTTTTGCATGTGAACAACAATTTGTCTATCTCTCTAAAAATCATATGCATCATTTTTACTAAGATTGTTAGTAAAACAAAATAAATACTAAGAGTGTTAGTATTATTTACATAATATTCAAGGGTTATATGGTTAATTTCTAGTTAAAATTAATCATATGAGTTGGAGGTTTGTTCTTGGGTGCAACTTAAAGGAGCTCTTCTAATTTGAAGATTGGATGATCTTGCCATTCTGAATAGCTCAAGAACAACCAAGATGGGTGATCTTGGTTGTGCCCAAATACTACCATTTCTCAATGTAAGGAAAATTGTTTTCCTCATCTTTTATTCTAATATGCTTTTATATTGCATGCATGTTACATAGATTACATAAATACAAATTATGAGATAATTTGACTTTTAATTAGAGTGTCTAATTAGGATCTATGATCTTTCAGGCAACACATCCTTCCCATGCCAAATCCACCTTGTATAACTTTTGTCAATACCATTAGATAAAAGGTGACTTTTCAATTCTTCAAAATCAAGATACGAATTATTCCCACATTTAACACGTGGACAATAAATTTCTTTAACATTCTCCGCATTATTAATAGCATGTCTAACAAAATATTTGACCCCTTTCCTATATCTAGGGTCCAAACGATCAACAAACATCCATTCACGATCCATATTTCCAATCTCCGTATATATTCAAGATCCACTGCAATAGTTTATATGGTTAAAAGGTTATTATTGTAAAGTTCGGGACGAATAATTCGAAACTCACGCTAATTTCAGCTACATACTTAACATCTACTCCATAATTAACAATCCACTGATAATTGCACACTTCTAACACTTCTAACAATTAACTGATAATTGCACACTTCTAGCAATCCACTGATAACTGCACACTTCGAAACTCAGGCATTAATTAGGCACACTTCTAACAAAATGTTCAACCCCTTTCCTATAACTACATACTACATACGTTAACAGCTCACCCAAAGCATAAACCCCCAATTTGAAATAATTAATAGGTATTAGCATAAACCCCCAATTTGATTATCAAAACCCCGATTTTATTAAGCATAAACCCCAATTTTATTATAAACCCATAATTCATTCTTCAATCACAATTAAAAATATATCAAATAAAATGACAAAATCCAGAAATGCATGCAGTAAATTAATCAAATTAACCAAAAATTAAGCCTTTCGTAAAAAGATCGAAAAATACCTAATGATGGTGAGGGGTAACAGCGCGAGATGACGTTGACGACAAGCACCTGGTGGTTGACGAGCGCCTGGGGAGAGACGATCGCCTGGTGGTGGTTTGGTTTTTTGGTGAATTTGATCGCCTTATTATGTCGAGTAAGAGTGAGGGATTAGGGTTATAAGATATAATAAGTGATGTACATGGGTTATATTATAAATGATTATTTTTTTGTACTCGAAATTATAAGTGATCTGGCGGTGAGGGAATTATTATAGACATGGGTTAAATGTTATACACGATGTACTTGACTATTATATAGACATGGGTTTTATTAATGTCCCATGTCCATTAAAATCAGAAATAATGGACATATATTTTCTAACGCAACTAATGTACCCATATAATTATAAATACATCAGGTTTTTGCAAACAATTGATGTGTATAATTTGTACATCAGTTTTCTAAATAATTAGATGTCCATCAACTGATGTCAATAACGATTTTTGTAGTAGTGTTAGTAAACTTGTAGCGGATTTTGTGTTTGTGATTTATGATGCAACGTGAGGTTGCTATTGTAATAGGATTAATATCGTGTGAATTGTAACAAGAAAAGGATAGATTAGCGAATCTAGTTCTAAGCTCTCAAGGTTATAGCGCGATTTGCTATAACTCAGGCTCGCAAGGAAGAGTCCTAATCTAATCTCGAAATATTGAAACAAGTTTTACGAACTGTAAACATTATTGTATTTCTGAAAATATTCAGAAAAATAAGGTCATAAATTGGCCTTATTTATAATCCTACTCGATGTCACAAATCTGACTCGAGGTCTACTTCGTTAACTTGTCTTCCAAGCTATCTAACTCTTTCCAAAACTAACTAGGAAACTTATTAACTAAGAAAAATCAGATTTGTAGAAGCTAAATAAAACTAGGATTAGGAAATACAGATTTTCCTAATTTTATTCGAAAACAGTAAAATAAACTAATAGCTAATCCAACATGATTTAGGAAATCGTGTCTCCTAACACACCTTGAATTCCGTGCTCCTACACCGCCTAGGGAAGCGTGTTTCCAGCTTCGCCACCTTCATTGCTCTTCCATTTCAACATCGTCACATTACTCGAACCCATTTTGAAACCTTCTGTAAATTGAGTTACATTTCGACTACTGAGCACTTCATTTTCGCTATCTTCTAATGCTCCTTCATCATTCCCTCCTTCTTTTTGAGAATTCAACCTCAAATTTTCGTCGTCAAGATACGGTGATAGATCTCCCACATTGAAAGTTACACTCACTCCTCCATACTCACTTGGTAAATCTAGCTTGTAAGTATTCGAACCATAACATTCTAGGACTTTGAATGGACCATCAGCTCTTGGCATTAGTTTATTTTTGCGCTTAGACGGAAATCGTTCCTTCCTTAAGTGCAGCCACAGAAGATCTCCTACCTTGAATACGGGCTGTTTTCTATGCTTGTTCGCTTTCTCCTTGTATTTTGCATTTGCCTTCTCTATTTGAGCTCTCACCTGTTCACAAGTACGAAGAAAGGCAGCTTGTCTATCTTTGGCTTCGAAACTCAGGAGATCTCTCTTCGGAATCGGGACCAAGTCAATAGGCAAAAATGGATTGACCCCGTACACTATTTCGAATGGAGCTTGCCCATTAGTAACAGATGGAGTTCGATTGTAAGCAAACTCGACATTTGCGAGTTTAACATCCCAATCCTTTGTGCTCTTGCTAACTAATCCTCTCAATAAACTTCCAAGAGTGCGATTAGTTACTTCCGTCTGACCATCTGTTTGTGGATGGTGAGAAGTACTAAACAATAACTTAGTTCCCATCAAACGCCATAACGTTTTCCAGAAATACTAAGAAACTTTACATCTCGATCCGTTACAATGGTAAGTGGGATTCCATGTAAACGAACCACTTCTTTGTAATACAGATCAGCAACATTAGTAGCATCATCGGTTTTATGACAAGGAATGAAATGAGCCATCTTCGAAAACCGATCAATAAAAACCATTATTGAGTCTTTACCACAGTGCGTTCTTGGCCACCCGAGTATAAAATCCATACTAACCTCGCTCCATGGCTGCTTTGGGACAGGTAAGGGCGTATATAACCCCTTATTGAGCGAAAACTTCGCCTTCTGACACACAACGCACTTTGCTACTATGTCTTGCACATCTTTGATCATATTTGGCCAGTAAAAGTGTTCACTTACAATGTCGTAAGTCTTATTAGAATCGAAGTGACCAGCTATCGCCTCTCCATGAGCCTCTCGAATAAGCAACTCCTGAATCGAACTGTAATACCCGTAATTTTATAAAGTTTAATTAGCATTTTATATTTTATATATATAATTATGAGTCGGGATTAATAAGTTGAAACGGGTTATTATTAACGGCTTTAGGAAAAAACAAAAAGGTTCAATTTGGACCAAGTATTGTAGGTATGGGCCGTGTAATTGAGAGCCCAACCGTCCTATCATATAAATACCCAAAAACAATAACATTATCATCTTTATTTCACATTGACTAAACAAAACAAAATAATTATCAAAAAACTGAGAGAGCAGCGAGATGGAGAAGACGACGGACGAAGAAGGAGAAAAAAAAAGGAAATTTGATTGGAGACTTTGAGACGGTGTTTGCTAGCTCGTTTTCATCCTTAAATCGTAAGATGTATTATCTTATCATCCTCTAAATAATTAGTAGATAATTAGTATAGTTATTACTTGGATTTGATAACCCTAGGAATTGCGATTTGGGGGTTTTTGTTTATAGATTGTTGAGACGGGTTTTATAATGTTTGACTGACCGTGGATGGGGGTTTATTGTGTATACCGTGTGTGTGTGTGTGTGTGTGCGGGTCTTTAAGGGATATTGTGTTGATTTTATTCTAAAAAACAGTCAGGTTATAAAGGGGGTTGCGAGTGTGGACTGTTGTTGGTGTTGCTGTTGTCGAGGTGTTGTTATTGTTTCAAGTTGTTGTTGTTGTTGTAGCTGCAGGTTATTGTTGTTGTTGTTTGCTGCATAAATCGGGTGTGTTAGGGCTGTTGTACCATTCGGCTATGACCTGAACTTGGGGGCTTTGGGCTGGCTTTGTGTCGTAGATTGGTGGTGACCACGGTGGTGATGTGGGCAGGAGGATGGGGGTGTGTATGAGTAGTAACGGGCTGTTGGAGGGTTGTTCAAAACAAGTTTAGGCAGTGTCGATGTGTTGTGTTGCTGCTGTGTGCTGTGTTTTTGGGACTGGTTGGAGGGGTCGCGTATGGTGAGTGTTGAGGGTGTATGGTGGTGGTATTGGCCGAGTAAGATGGTGTTATGAGGGTTGTTTTGGGCAAAAGAGAGGGCTGTTTGGGGCTGTCCAAACACAGGGCTCCACCGTGTGACCATGGGGGTTTTGGCTAGATCATTTGATACGGTCTTATTTAATTATTTTTGTATTGTAACTTAACTAGATTAGTTAGTAACTGTGAATATTATTTATTTTATTTAGGTGACGGCTTTGTCGAGGAAGTTTTCTAGTATTATTTGCTCCGCTTGGAACCTGCCAAAGGTAGGCTAGCTACTCAACGCTTATTTGCGGGGCTCATTATGTGCTTGTGTGGTTGCATTTGTGTTTGTAGCATGTTGGATGTGTATTCCTGGTTGTTGTAGTGTTGTAGGAGGGCTGATTGCTTGATATTGTTGGCGTGTTAGCATGATTATTTGTTGGTTTGGCAGCATGTATATCGTATCTTATCATTCACCTCGGTTGGCTTGTCATTAATTAATTAACGGAACTTGGCATTGAGTTTGGTTTATATTTTGTGAGTTCATATCATTATATCATTGTAATGGCATTGTGTGAGATGAGATGAGTTGGATAGGCCAGGCACGTGGATGTTAAAGGGCCGTGGACCTTGGTTTGGATAGGACAGGCAGGGCATGGTGTAAGGAGTTAGCCCTGGACCTGGCGTGGCTAGTCCACATGGTGTGGTTGAGCTTGGGCTGAGAGCCTCGGCAACAGACTACTTGCAACATATTATTGAGACCGTGACATTGTGACTCCGTATTCATTTCATTGTTTATTTTATATTATTCGCATGTCGTCCTTTTATTTTATTATGGTTTTTAGATTTTTGACTTGTGTGTTCATTGTTGCCTTTAAATTGTCTATTTTCGTCATGGGAATAGATTTATAAGCAGGTATAGCTGATGGTTGTTGCTTGGCTGGGGCGTGTGAGCTGGCACTCGAGTCATCACTTTTATTTATCATAAGTAGTTGGACTTTACTTATTAGTTATCACTTAAATTTGTTAGTTGTAATTAAATATATTTAGTATTTCATTTATTGGTGGCTTTTAGCCGTGGGAATTGTAAGTCCAATGCAGATATTTATTTTATCACTATCGTTTCTTTTTATTTAAAGTACCTTGAATCATTTGTTTCTATACTATTTTCCTTAGTCAACTGAGATGGTAACACCGTCTTTTATCTGAGATGTCTAGCTCAAGGCTCTTAGATAAGCGGGGGTGTTACACGAACTCTGTGGAATGCAAAGTCGTTTCTTTTTATTTAAAGTACCTTGAATCATTTGTTTCTATACTATTTTCCTTAGTCAACTGAGATGGTAACACCGTCTTTTATCTGAGATGTCTAGCTCAAGGCTCTTAGATAAGCGGGGGTGTTACACGAACTCTGTGGAATGCAAAGTCGATTTCCCTTAAATAAAATCCAAGTCGATTTCCCTTAAGTAAAAATCCATCTTGCAATGTATAAGCTCCAATAGGCTCAATCAACTCTTTAGAAAAAGACGGATAAGCCTTGTACAACTCCTTAATATGCTCGAAACCCAACAATCATGCATCGAGCTCAACCAACAAACAATGCCTCCTAGAAAGTGCATCAGCTACAACATTCGAACTTCCCGTCTTATACTTTGATGAGAAAATAAAAGATTGAAGAAACTCGGCCCATTTAGCATGCCTTGGATTCAACTTTTGCTGCCCATGTATATGCTTACGAGCCTCGTGATCAGAATGTAACACAAATGGCTTTGGTCGCAAATAGTGACTCCAATGGTCTAATGCTCTCACAGTGGCATAAAATTCTTTGTCGTAAGTTGAGTAGTTCAACCTTGCACCACCTAGCATCTCACTGAAATATGAAATAGGCCGCTTCTCTTGCAACAATACGACACCAATTCTAACACCACTCGCATCATATTCGACCTCAAACAACTTGTCGAAATTAGGAAGTGCTAAAATAGGTCCGGAACACAACTTACCCTTCGCTTCTTCAAACGCCTTTTGGGCGCTAGTAGTCCACACGAAAACCCTTTTCTTGGTCAGCTCTGTAATTGGAGCCATGATCGAACTAAATCCTTGGATGAATCGCCAATAGAATGATTCTAACCCATGGAAACTCCGCACCTCTATAGTCGATATAGGAACCGGCCAGGTCTAGATTGCTTCGACCTTAGTGTTGGAGCTTGTGTCCTCCACAAATTAGTGTGATAACATTAATAAATCTCTTAAAGGTTCACAAGGGTATACTTAGTATTTTAATCAGTTGATTAACGATTACCTAATAACGGTTGGCTTGCTAGAGAGTTTGACGTTATTATCATACAGATGGCGGTGATCAACTGGTCCCTAAAGGTCACACCTATAGGATGTGTTTGAGAGATGTGGTTATGGAAATGTAATCACATTGATGCCTTATATGACTAAACAGTTAGTCAATGTGTTGATGAGACAATTATTTAATGAAGATTAAATAATATTAGCTGAGACGAATTAACTGTCAATTCGTAAATTGAATATAATAAGTTATATTTAATTAATGTATATGGTGTTAGCTTGGACGAATTAATATGTTAATTCGTAATTAAATATAATCGGTTATATATTTAATCAACAAGATGAATGTGTCATAGTGGTAATAGTAACGGTACTCAAACCAAGAGGTTATGGGTTCGATCCTCACTAGATGACAATTTATATTTAACACATTTTTTCATTTTTGCCAAAACCGAAAATAAGGAAATATTACTCCTTGTTATTTCGGTATTATGGGCCGAAATATAGGAAGAAACATTCGACCCTATTTTTCTTCTCATACACGGTTAAAGGGAAGAGGTAGGAGGATTTTTCTAACCTAATTCTTTTTCCCATTCTTGCCTCTCATCCAAAAAAACACAAAAACCTAAAAATTAATCAGTTAATTTGTGGATCGATTCTAGCAAAATCAAAGGGCATTTCTCATATCGTCTTGGGTGCAACTGATAGACGAATATCAACTTTGATATTGTTCTTAGGCCGTTTTGCTAGGACCGAAGGTTATTTCTTAATCCTTTATGTTTTTTTATGCAATTTAGTTTTATGACTCGTAATCATCACTTTATAATTCTTTATAATCCTTAAATTTAAAGGGATGCATACAGATAAATCCCATAAGTGGTATCAGAGCCAATGCCACAAATTTATTTTGATGATTTTCATAAAATTGTATGTAAACTTTTTAGGGTTTCGAAAAAAAAAAAACAACAAGGGGCACGGCTGGAAATTTTTTTTAATGCCGAATAAAATTTTTTTTTTGCAGCCGGTGTTTGTATTTTTTGATGCGAGATTTCCATTTTTATTTTTCATATTGTTGTTTTAATCAGTTAGAATGATTATATGAAGAATTGGTAGATGCTTTGATTTAATTCGGATTAAATTAAATTGTAAATGGAATCGTCATGTTGATGATATAAAATTCGTTTTTGCTATATAGTTTTTAGCATATATGTTTAAATCACGTTTCATTAATTCATATGTAATCGTGTTCTAATAGCAACTATAAACGATTTTCTTCATCTTATTTTTTTTGTTTAAGGGCATTTTTGCCGCAACGAAAATTATGTGACGGCTGTTTTTAGGGTTTGCTGAATGCAAATCAGAAAAAAAATTCCTGTTTTTTTTTCGGTGTTTAGCTAAAAAAAAAAAAAAAAATTGGCTGTTTTTGTCACGGTTTCAAGGATTAGCCGAGATAATTTTTTTTTTTGTCTCGGTTTTGAAGAAAACCGTGAGTTATAAAAAAAAAAAAAAATTTTTTTGGTTTCTGTTTTTCCTTTTTGCCGTGAGCTGCAATTATAAAAAAAAAAAAAAATTTCGGTTGTTGAGGAATCGCCGAGAAGAACTATATTTTTCCTGTTTTTTTTTTATTTTTGTTTTTGGCCTAGAATGATTATACATTAAATTTGCAATGTATGATAAATAATTGTGAAGCGGTTCATAATTCTTAGATACCTAATTATTTTAAAGCAGTTTAAAATATTGATGGATTAAATTCATATTACAAGTTTAATATGAATTAAGATTAAAATTATTGTGATTAATTGAGAAATTGTCACTTAATTTAATCAATAAAATAGGTGGTTTGGATAAAATTAATCTACATAATTAAAGAATTATGTCTTGCATGTTTAATTTTTAGTTGATGCTTTCCTTTTGTTGAATGAATCGTTGAATGAATTTATTTACGTATTTCTGCAATCGGTTGTAATTTGTATTACTTAGTGTGGCCTTAGTCAAATTATGTTTTCGTAATGAAGGAAACATAATTTTTTATGTAATTATGAGATCTCGAATCTCCTTTTTTCTTTAGTTTTGGGTTTTGAAATTAGAATGTAATAAATAGGTTTATTATGTAAATTTATTTATTGTAATTTTCAAAGAAGACTAAAGATGGAGATTGGAGCTCACTCCCGCTACATGGATGAAGATGGAACATCGAGACAAGCTTCTCGGGTCCAAGGATGGATTCCAAATTTGTATTTAATGTTCATTTTGATAGGATAGGCCACACTAGGACTTTTTATTGTTTTTACGTTTTTCATTCCTATTGCTTTTCATTCACATGATAGTTTATGCATCATATTCCGCCTAAAACCAAACCACCTACTACTAAAATGCATGAAACTTGACACATATAGGTTGTATGTTAGTTTTCATGGACATACAGATGTCACACATTTATTAAGCCATCACCTTAGTTTATTCATTCACGCATGCTAGATATTAGTTCACTTAAAATGAATTAAAATAAAGTTGATGGGATCTTCCTCTAAAACGGAAACTGAGATTAGTCTTTATAAGTGCAAACAACTATGAATCCCTTTTTCGTCGGTAGGCATAATATGACCCCTTTTACGTTGGGTAAGTAGTTTGTGTTGACTTAGTTTACCACAACATCATAGTCCGAAGAGTTTCTCGTGATTATGATGGACTAAAGATAAAATTTACAGAAATTTATCGACCAAGAATTCTAACTGTAGAATTAGCTAAAAGGTTAGCTTATCAATTTACAGATAATTGAGTCTTGGGATCATTTATATAATTCTTGAGGGAGGTCAATTGTATAAATGTTTTGAGTCTTCGCGTTATGACAATAGTTCATTAGACTTAAAATTTATAAACGATGCACATGCTTATTATTTTTATTCTTCTTCTCGCAGTGTAGAACACGTTTATTTTGATAATACTGTTACAACAAATGGCTGGAAATAACGCAAATCCCAATGCCTAGTGCCACACTCTGACGCGAGTCCTGGCTGAAAGCTTTTATGGACCACATGAATCAGTCCACGCGACTGAAGAATGATGGGTCCAACTTTGCGGACTGGGAGGCGGCACTTCGGAATGCTGCCATTGCTGACGGTAAGCTCAAGTACTTAACTGAGCCAATACCGGTCAACCCAGGCCCCAATGCAGGAGTAAACGAGACAGTTACTTATATTGACTTCGTTATGGAAGCGGGTGCGATAAAGAACGTACTCATCTTTGCAATGGAAACCAATTTGCAGAGACGCTTCATTGCTCAAGGTGCAAACAAGATTTTCACCACGCTCACTAACGAGTTCTCAAAAGCACCGAGAATCGTTACTTATGAGAATACATGTCGCTTCTTTGATGCGAAACACCAGAAGGGCCAACCGGTTAGCCCACACATTCTTCACATGATTGAGAATGTCGAAAAACTGGAGGCACTTGATTGTAAAATCAGTGAGAGCATTGTCATTGACCGAATGCTTCATTCTCTTCATGATGGTTTTGCCTTTTTCAGGGCGAACTACTACATGAATGACTTGAAAAAGAGTCCTCATGAGCTACACTCCCTTCTCATACAGACCGAGAAGGATATGAAATTGAGTGGGAGTATGAAGCAGGATGTTCTCACGATTTCCAACAAGGGTAAAGGTAAGGGCAAGGCTCATGGCGACCTAGCTGTAGGTAAGCCAAAGTTTAAAAAGCCAGGAAACGGTAAGAGTGGGCCCGGTGAGACTAGTGGCTCACAGGGCAAGGCAAAGAGCAAGGGCGGTGACATTGAGTGCCACCATTGTCACAAGACTGGACATTGGAGGAGGAACTGTCTCGTGTACCATGAGGACATCAAAGCAGGCCGCGTCGTTCCTGTTGGTATGTCATCTTATATTCATATGATTGAGATTAACCATGGAAGTTTCGGAACTTGGGTTCTAGATACTGGTTGTGGTTCTCATCTGTGTAATCATTTGCAGGGCCTAAATAACATCATACCTCTCGAAAAAGGTGATGTGGACCTGCGAGTCGGGAATGGAGCACGAGTTGCTGCTGTCTCGAAGGGAACATATGTAATCCAACTCCCTAGTGGTTTTGAGTTATTTTTATATAACTGTTACTATGTACCCAGTTTGTCTAAGAACATTATTTCTGTTTCTGTACTTGCTAAAGACGGTTTTGCATTTTCAATAAAGGATAATAGCTGTATTTTCTCTTTCAATGAAATGATTTATGGCAAAGCAGTTTCCATGAATGGAATTTATATCTTAGACCAAACCACGGAAGTATTACACATGAATAATAAGAAATTAAAGGTTGGTGACATAGATCAAACCTATCTATGGCATTGTCGAATGGGACACATAAATGAGAAACGTGTAAAGAAACTCGTCGATAATGGGACTATTCCCGCATTCGATTTTTCTACATATGGCACGTGTGAATCATGTCTCATTGGCAAGATGACTCGAATTTCCTTCAAAGGTGTTGGAATGCGCGCTAGTGACCTATTAGGACTCATACATACTGACGTATGTGGACCTATGTCAATTACCGCTAGAGATGGCTATAGATATTTTATCACTTTCACGGACGATTTGAGTAGATACGGATATGTCTACTTAATGAAGCATAAAAGTGAGTCCTTTGAGAAATTCAAGGAATACCAGAACAGGGTACAGAACCAACTGGGTAGAAAGGTTAAAGCACTCCGTTCAGATCGGGGTGGCGAATATCTTTCAAATGAGTTTGATCAACACCTTAAAAACTGTGGAATCGTTTTGCAGTTAACTCCACCTGGAACACCTCAATTAAATGGTGTGTCCGAACGGAGAAATCGAACATTACTTGATATGGTTCGATCCATGATGAGTCACACTGTAGTGCCTGATTCATTATGGGGTTTTGCTCTTTTGTCAGCTGCTCTTATACTTAACCGAAGTCCGACTAAAGCTGTCGACAAGACTCCATATGAAATGTGGAAGGGAACGGTACCTAACTTGTCCTTTATTCGGGTTTGGGGCTGCGAGGCTTATGTCAAGTGGAGACACGAGGTTAAGCTCGGCCCGCGATCGGTCAAGACATACTTTATAGGTTATCCAAAAGGAACATTTGGTCATTACTTCTATTCGCCTACCGAACATCGAGTTTTTGTTGCGGCTAGTGCGACGTTCTTAGAGAAAGAATTTCTCGAGAACAAAACGAGTAATAGAACCTTCGAGCTGTCGGAGATTCCAGAACCAACAACCGAGGAATGGATGGAGGAAGTTGTTCCTCCAACTGATGATACGGTTAATATTCCTGAGGAACCTAGGAGGTCGGGTAGAGTCTCTAATCCTCCGGACAGATACATTGGTATGGTCGAGGAGAATGACGTTTTACTCCTAGAGAGTAATGAACCCGCTACCTATAAAGGTGCTATGGCCTGTTCCAACTCAAAGCTATGGCTCGAAGCCATGCAATCGGAGATGGACTCTATGTATGAGAATGACGTATGGGATATTGTTGATTTACCTAATAAGGTAAAACCTCTACATTGCAAATGGCTTTACAAAATAAAGCGTTCTGTAGACGCGCAACCAGATACCTATAAGGCACGACTAGTGGCAAAAGGTTTCACTCAAGTGCACGAATTGCATTATGATGAGATTTTTGCACCTGTAGTCATGCTACGTTCCATTCGGATAATATTAGCGATTGCCGCATTTCATGACTATGAAATTTGGCAGATGGATGTGAAAACCGCCTTCTTAAACGGTTATTTGGAGGAAGAGTTGTACATGGTGCAACCCGAAGGTTTCATAGATCCTGAACCTCCTAAGAAAGTATGCAAGCTTAAGCGTTCCATTTATGGACTTAAGCAAGCTTCTCGGAGTTGGAATCATCGTTTCGACCAGGTGATAAAAGAGTATGGTTTCACTCGATCGGTCGAGGAACCATGCTTATATATCAAGTCGAGTGGGAGCAAGATTGTTTTCTTGATATTGTATGTCGATGACATACTCTTGATTGGGAATGACATTCCTCTCCTATCTTCGGTTAAAGAATGGTTGAAGAACCATTTCCAGATGAAAGATCTGGGTGAGGCACAACGCATTTTGGGAATCCGTATCTACCGAGATAGATCACGACGGACGTTATCACTCAGTCAGGAGTCTTATTTGGATAAGATTCTTGAGAGGTTCAGCATGACCAACTCCAAGAAGGGGAACCTTCCAATGACGCCGGGATGCGGTTGAGCAAGTCTCGGTCACCCACGACGCCTGAAGGGATTGAGCGCATGAGTCGTGTTCCTTATGCATCTGCAATAGGATCGATCATGTATGCCATGATATGCACACGTCCAGACGTGGCATATGCATTGAGTATGACGAGTCGGTACCAAAAGACTCCAGGTGAAACACACTGGATAGCTGTTAAAAATATCCTCAAGTACCTACGGAGGACTAAGGATTGGGTATTGACTTATGAAGGAGATACTAAGCTATGCGCAATCGGTTACGCAGATGCTAGCTTCCAAACGGATCGAGATGACTCAAAATCTCAGTCCGGGTTCGTCTTTACTCTTAATGGTGCTGCGGTCAGATGGAAGAGTTCCAAAGAGAGTGTTGTAGCTGATTCTACTACTGAATCCGAGTACTATGCCGCTTCGGAGGCAGCAAAGGAAGTGATATGGATGCGTCAATTCTTACAAGGACTTACGGTAGTTCCTAGTTCGAATTACCCGATCACCATCTATTGTGACAATAGAGGTGCCATCTTTCAGGATAAGGAGCCAAAGTCTAGCAACAAGTCTAGACATGTACATCAGAAAGCTCACCTGATCCGTGATTATGTGGAGCAAGAGGAGATAGTGATTGACAAGATTGCGACAGATGATAACATCGCGGATTCTCTCACTAAACCGTTGAATTATGATAAGCATGTAGAGCACGTTATTTCCATGGGAATTAAACGTGTTCCTGAGTTGTAGTAGTTGATTATGGATTTGATACATTATCTTTTTTATATACTATTCATAACTTCATCGTTTTTATATAATATTTTGTTTTTCATGTGGATTGTACTGACAACATTGAACGCCACAAAGTGAACTGAATTACATTATATTTGTTTGGTCCGTAATCGCCCATGTGAGCTGATAACTCCGGCTATTATATTGTGCAGTCGATTGATGGTGGGTTCAACGAGCCATAAGTCAAACGGTTGACTGATCGTTCACAAATACGAGATTATAACGATACCTCGTAGGACAAATTTTTTTTGTGACAACGTAATGGAGTCCTAAATGTTTAATAACATTCGGTGCCAGGTCGTGGATAGGACATCCATTGTGTTCCTAGAGTCGATTCTTTTGACTATCGACTGTCTCTTGAGATTAAGGCAGTTTTTGGGTGACTTTGATTTCTTTCTCACGGTCTGCCGTAACCGGAGGCTAAGTAGATTTTTTCTGGGTCATTTCATACTGTGCTTACATCTGCAGGATTCGTGTTGAGGAAAATATCCAACCCTTATCAGGTATAGTTATTTCTCAGGGCCACTCGAGGAGTTGTAACTGAAATGCATGGCCATGCTCGAATGTTGATTCGTTTATCAGTTAAGTTACTCTCTAGTCGGGGAAACCACTCATGATACAGATCACTTGTAAAATACGACCTTTGTGAATACGGATTTTGCAAATTGTTTTACATTGAGTGGGAGAAATTTTAGGATGTGAGAATCGGTTATCGCACATACACTTGTGAGGACAAGTGGGAGTTTGTTGGAGCTTGTGTCCTCCACAAATTAGTGTGATAACATTAATAAATCTCTTAAAGGTTCACAAGGGTATACTTAGTATTTTAATCAGTTGATTAACGATTACCTAATAACGGTTGGCTTGCTAGAGAGTTTGACGTTATTATCATACAGATGGCGGTGATCAACTGGTCCCTAAAGGTCACACCTATAGGAAGTGTTTGAGAGATGTGGTTATGGAAATGTAATCACATTGATGCCTTAAATCTAAACAGTTAGTCAATGTATTGATGAGACAATTATTTAATGAAGATTAAATAATATTAGCCGAGACGAATTAACTGTCAATTCGTAAATTGAATATAATAAGTTATATTTAATTAATGTATATGATGTTAGCTTGGACGAATTAATATGTTAATTCGTAATTAAATATAATCGGTTATATATTTAATCAACAAGATGAATGTGTCATAGTGGTAATAGTAACGGTACTCGAACCAAGAGGTTATGGGTTCGATCCTCACTAGATGACAATTTATATTTAACACATTTTTACATTTTTGCCAAAACCGAAAATAAGGAAATATTACTCCTTGTTTTTTCGGTATTATGGGCCGAAATATAGGAAGAAACATTCTACCCTATTTCTCTTCTCATACACGGTTAAAGGGAAGAGGTAGGAGGATTTTTCTAACCTAATTCTTTTTCCCATTCTTGCCTCTCATCCAAAAAAACACAAAAACCTAAAAATTAATCAGTTAATTTGTGGATCGATTCAAGCAAAATCAAAGGACATTTCTCATATCGTCTTGGGTGCAACTGATAGGCGAATATCAACTTTGATATTGTTCTTAGGCCGTTTTGCTAGGACCGAAGGTTATTTCTTAATCCTTTATGTTTTGTTTATGCAATTTAGTTTTATGACTCGTAATCATCACTTTATAATTCGTTATAATCCTTAAATTTAAAGGGATGCATACAGATAAATCCCACACTTAGATGGGTCCATACTCACGCCATCTTTGCCCACAATGTAGCCAAGAAACACTACACTCGGCACCATAAACGTGCACTTGTCAAGCTTGCCAAATAGCTTCTGTTTTCGCCTAACTTCGAACACTGATCTTAAATGTTGTTTGTGCTCTTCTTCACTCTTTCTATAAATAAGAATATCATCGAGATATACAACCTCGAAATTGTTAAGAAAAGGCCTTAACACTTTATTCGTAAGCCTCATAAACGAGCTAGGAGCGTTACATATACGAAATGGCACCACGAGCAATTCATATAACCCATGTTTTGTTTTAAAAGCAGTCTTCCACTCATCTCCCTCTCGAATCCTCATCTGATGATAACTACACCGTAAATCAAGTTTATCGAAAACACACAAACCAGAAAGTTTTTCTAACATATCGTCAAGTCTTGGCATAGGAAAGCGGTATTTGATTGTAATGTTGTTCACCGCTCTACTGTCAATACACATTCGCCAAGTTCCTTCCTTTTTCGGCACTAATAACGCTGGTACTACACACGGACTCCAGCTCTCTTGTACATACCCTCGATAAATTAATTCCTTTTCTTGCCTTTGTAATTCTTTAGCTTCCACGAGATTACACCGATAAGCTAATTTATAATACAATGCAGCTCCGGGAATTAAGTCAATGCGATGTTCAATTCCCCGTAAGGGAGGTAACCCATATGGTAACTCATCGGGAAAAACATCCATGAACTCATCAAGTAACCCCTGCGCTCCTTGGCGGTTACTCTCACCAACGGACTCCAAGTCTCGGACAACCAGCACATAAGCTCGTTTTCCTTGATCGAGGAACTCCTCTACTTCACTTGCTTCTAAAAACAAACTCTCTTTTGCAACAGGTTTCTTATGTTTACTTGGTGACAATGGTTTAAGATGATATTTAGCTTTTCCTTTAGTCACGATATAAGCATTGCTCCTACCATCATGTTCTACCTTTCGATCATATTACCACGGCCTACCTAGTAATATATGACAAGCATTCATCAGGATTAAATCACACAGCACCTCATCTTCATACGGTCCCAATTGTAACGATATTAGGGCCTGTTTCCTAGCTAATATCCCATTAATCCCGTCAAGCCTATGCAATTTGTATGGTTTAAGGTCGTTTTTAGTTGGCAACTTTAGATTATCAACTAAGTCTCTAGATACGACATTGGTACAGGATCTGCTATCGACAACAAGAGTGAAAATCTGATTGTTTACCTTAGAACGAGAATGAAATAATCGTTCCCTTTGCTCCTCTTCAACGTGAGCAGCCTCGGTGTGGAAGCTTTGAGGCACCAACACCTCCTTCTCCTCATCGTTTTAGGGTTCAACAACATGTATCTCTTTATTGCCACTCTCTTCCTCTTTCAAATCAGATTTGGAATCAGGTTCTGGAAGCACAAAGTTTGGAACTAAGTCAACCAATTCTGGAATCATCAGAGCTTGCTTTTACGGACATTCATTGGCAATGTGCCCATATCCTTGGCACTTGAAACATCATCGCAATCTCGCATCCTTTGTTTCAACCATTATACCCTTGCCCTTATCCTTTGGATCGTCCTTGCGTATATCCTTGCTACTGGTCGTGGTAGCTTCTGGTTTCGAGAAAGTGCTCGAATTCCTCGAATAATCACGAGCATAGGATTTCTTGCCCTTATCTTACTTCTCGAATTTAAGAGCCAGCTTGAAAACATCGTTAAATCCATTATAATTCTGGATTTCCACCCGTTGTGCTAGGCTCGAATTGAGGTCATGAAAAAAAACGCGTGGTTCTCAATTCTTCCTTCTCTTCCTAATCGCAAACAATGCTCAACTTCTCGAATTCTTTCACATAACCTGCAACACTCGAGCCTTCCTGCGTTAAAGATGTTACCTTTAAGTAATTATCTTGCTCGTAGTCTCTAGCAAGAAACCTCTTCATAAGATGCTTCTTTAATTTTTCCCAAGCTTCAATCTTAGGTTTTTTGTCCTTGTTGCGTTGCTTCTTCAGATTTTCGTACCATAAAGACACGTACTTGGTTAATTTTAATGTAGCAACCTTAAATTGCTTATGCTCATCGTAGTCTTTGTATTCGAAAAACCTCTCTGCTTGATGAATCCAATCCATAAACTTTTCAGCATCTAGATCTCCATTAAACTCGGGTATGTCGAGTTTAAGGAGTCTGTCATCATCTTTCTTTTTTTCCTTTTTTCCTTTGGTCGTTCTTCTTTTGCAGATTCGGCTTGGCTGTCCAAATCAGCCTCGTTCTGCTTCTTCTTTTTCTTATTCAAAATGGTGCCTATGTTCTTCACAATATACGAGATATGTCCTATCTTTTCTCTTAACGAATCCATACCGTACTTCCATGGTTTTGTTGTATTGTCGCTGTTTTTGGCTTCATCTTCTATGGCCACGACTTCCCAAGACTGATTTATTACAGAATAAATCGAAAACCTGGCTCTGATACCACTTGATGTAGAATTAGGTCGTTTAGAATGAACGAGTTTGAAATTAGTAAACTTATAGCAGAATTTGTGTTTGTGATTTATGATGCAACGTGAGGTTGCTGTTGTAATAGGATTAATATTGTGTGAATTGTAACAAGAACATGATAGATTAGCGAATTTATTTCTAACCTCTCAAGGTTATAGCGCGATTTTCTATAAATCAGGCTCGCAAGGAAGAGTCCTAATCTAATCTCGCAAGATTGATACAAGTTTCACGAACTATAAACTTTATTGTATTTCTGAAAATATTCTAAAAATAAGGTCATAAATTTGCCTTATTTATAATTCTACTCGATGTCACAAATCTGACTCAAGGTCTACTTCCATAACTTGTCTTCGAAGCTATCTAACTCTTTCCTAAACTAACTAGGAAACTTATTAACTAATAAAAATCAGATTTGTACGAGAGGAATTTGTGGAGGAGAATATGCCGCGTCAAAAACTTACTATCTGAGGCTTACGAGAGGAATTTGTCGTCAGAGCAGCAGCACAACAGCTACACAATAGCTAAAGGATATGAATTATTAAGAGACAAAGGGTAAAAGGTAGAGTGGCACGGTCTAGTGTGGAACAAATGATCCGTTCCAAAACATTGCTTCATTTCATGGGTGTACCATCATAATAACATGAACACCATGGAAAAACTTTTTAAACTGAATATAAGTGAGTAGGATACCTGCTTGATTTGCAGGAGCAGCACAGAAACCATTAAACACCTATTCTTCAATTGTCCATATAGTAGAAAGGTTGTGGCGAGAGTAGGTGAATGGTTGGGGGTCCCGATTCTGTTTCATAATATACTTAACTGGAGATTGGGGATCAAGGGCACAAAAATCAAAAAGGGGATCATCACCGCCACCATCAACGCCTGCCTGTACCATATTTGGCGACAAAGGAACCAAAGTCGATTTGAGCTCACTCTAGGTAACTCGAAGGGAGTAGCAGATCGAATTATCGCAAAATTGAAATGCAGATTGAAGGCCATGATCATAAGACCGGCTAAAGACAAAGACACGGGCTTTGTGAATCGGATTATTGGAGGTTGAATGCATCACTGGATTGTGAGGGTGAAGATAGGGATTTGGTAAGGATGATGTCGTGTTTGTCTATTTGGTGAAATATCTAGGGTTCATCCTATCAGGTTGTTGTTGTGATTGTCTGAATTCCCGACTTTGTTGTTGAAAAAGGGAATGTTATGTTGGGTCAGTTGGGTTATTGGGCTGATGTCCTAATTGGAACTCATGTATGGTTTCTTTTTTTCATATATATAATACTTACCTTTATAAAAAAAAAACAAAAAAATCAGATTTGTAGAAGCTAAATAAAACTAGGATTAGGAAATACATATTTTCCTAATTTTATTCGAAAATAGTAAAATAAACTAATACTAATCCAACACGATTTAGGAAATCATGTCTCATAACACACCTGGAATTCCGTGCTCCTACACTGCCTAGGGAAGCGTGTTTCCAGCTCCGTCACCTTCATTGCTCACCCATTTCAACATCGTCACATAACACGAACTCATTTTGAAACCATCTGTAATTTGAGTTTTATTTCGACTAATGAGCACTTTATTTTTGCTATCTTCCAATGCTCCCGCATCAACCTTTCCTATAATTTCGAAAATTTTGTAATTTTAATCCCAGATCTACTTAAAAAGAAATTGAATTTCGAAGTAATCACAACAATGGCATAGTCAGAAGATTAGGATTTGTGTTTGTCTTCTTTTTTTAATAAATTAAGAGCTTGAATTGAGTCGTTTGAGCTCGGTTTCGGGTTCGACAATGGCGGCTCATCTGGTGGTGTTACAGGTTTACGGTGGTGCTCGAGAATGACGGAGGTGAGTATGTTGTTTGTCCTGGATTTAGGTTCATCTGAGATTCAGCGGGCTCGAAGAACTCGAGTTATATGGCGACAACTCTTCTTGATACGGGATCGGGTTTTGCACCGAGTTGAGGTGAAATATGGTGGTTTTAAGGTGGATGTATGGTGTAGATTTATGGTATTCCACTATAATGGATGAATTTGGTGAATGAATTGAGCTTGGTTCGTGAATTGAAAATTGGGGTATGGTGCTTATCTAACGAAAGAGCAAGTCAAATGGGCTTGTGATTTTGGTAAATTAATTTGCCAAACTTAACTGTGTGTAATTTTTCCCATCTTCTTCAAACTATATCTTCTGAATGTACTGGTGAGCTATGGTCAGCGGTGGTGGTGTTGGTAGTGATGTTGGTGGTGAAGTTTGGTGTCATTGGTGATGTTATCGATGCAGGTTCAAGTGGCCGTCGGGGTTGATGGTGGGGACGGTGCTGGTTGTGGGGTTAGTTCAGGGATGGTGGTGGTGGTGGTGGTGCTGGCAGTAGGTGTGTCGTGGTAGTGTTGGGTGGGGCTGGGCGTGGTTGTGGTGGAGGGTTGTTGTGTCACTGGTGTGGCTATGGTTTGCTGGATACACTACCATCCCGGATAGGTACGGTATTACTACCGGATACGCATGGTAATGGTGGCAGCAGGGGTGGTGATGGTGGTGGGGGCAGTGGTGATGGCGGCGGCGGTGGATACACAAAATACTGCCCTAGATACACTTGGTATTACTACCGGATACATGTGTATCCGGAAGTATAAACTTGTGTATCCGGAACTATTATACTGTGCATCCGATAAGTATTATACTGTGTATCTGACAAGTATTATACTGTGTATCTTAGTAGTTCGTACAGTTCACACCGTTCTTTAGTTCGTATGGGATATCGCCCCTATATATATATATATATATATAGAGAGAGAGAGAGAGAGAGAGAGGAGTTTCAATGAATCCCTTATTTTGGTTGAGTCCTTAAGTCCTAATCTTAGCCACTTATTTTTTGAGTGTAACATTAGTACTTTATGTGCGTAACTTTAGTCCATGAGTGTAACTTTAATTCTTTACAAGTGTAACTTTAATAATATAAGGCCATTTTTTTATAAAAAATTTGAATTTGATCATTTAAGGCCATTTTTTTATACAAAAATTTGAATTTATGTTATATAATATTATTTTGAATATATAAATTTGAATTTATGTAATTTAAACGATTTATGTAACTTCAATACTTTATGAGTGTAACTTTAATGCTTTACAAGTGTAATTTTAGTATTTTAAGGATGTAACTTTTATTTTTAATGGCATTTTTTATGTAAAAATTTAAATTTTTATAATTTTTATTTCATGTTGAATTAATATAACTTTAACACAAGTTTATTCAACTGTACTCATTTACGATTGTAACTGTAGTCAAAATAAGTGTAACTGTAGTCTGATATAAGTGTAAATTCAGTCCGATAAGACTGTAATTTCAGTCCAATAAGAGTGTAACTTTAGTCGGATAAGAGTTAGCACAACCATGACCACCACCACCATCACCACCACCACCACCGTTCTTTCTCACCGACCACCGCATCATGCACCTCAACACTTTTTGACCACTGCCACCCTCGCCACCTTCTGACCACGACCATCAAACCACCATCTAATACATTCCTTCTAATTGAAGAAGTGGGTTTTAGATTCACTTGCTATATATCTCATAATGAAATATAATCCCTAAGAAGATCCAAATAGACTTAAGCATTTCAACTAGTGCAGAACCCTTTGCAACCAATCAAGCCTTGAAATCTCTCTTTATTAGTGCAAAACCCTTTGTCACTAATCAAGCCTTTTATTTCGGATTTTCATGGCTCTAAGCCTTGTATTGAGTTGTGACTTAAACACTCTCATGTAAGTCATATGTTCATTACTTTCCAGAAGTAATCAACTTGAATCAAACAATTTCTTTGTAAGTTGTAAGCTCTTTACTTTCTTAAAAGTAACATGAATTCATCATCTTTAACAAGTGATGACTTTAACCTCCTAGGTTTTGAAGAAACAATGTCTCACACAAAACGTCTCATGTAGCCAAGAAAGACCAGTTTCTTGCGACATAATATTCTTTGTGGCTTCGCTTCTTCAATAATTTCTCCCACTCTGTCTTATAGGAATAAACTTGTATTCTAGAAAGACAGCTTCACGAGCCACAATCCCGTTGTACTTGTGATAATTGAAAGGGAAAAATGAGCATTTGTTTCTTGTGAAAGCTTACAAATATGGTACCCTACCATTTCATATCTCATATGATTGGTTTTAGATTTAGTGGAAAAATAATTTAGACAAAATGATAAAATCCCCAAAAGAATCAAGTAACTCAAAGTAACTTGATTGAAGTCCAAACCATATCGAATAGCGTTTGATTTCTTATCCAACCACACATTATCCCATAATGTGTGTTAAGAGAGATTAACTTGTGATACTATATCACATTTCATTTGGCTTATATCAAAGTCTTCACTTTGATAATCCCATCACGATTAATTCGTGATTCCTTGAACTCTTTGAAATTCTTCAAAGATTTCTCTATTTATCTTATTAAGTGAACACATTAGCGTCAACTTAAATCGTTGATAAAAGTAAATGATCAACCTATTCTGTATCAATGATTTACATTCACGATCTCCTTTTCAACCAAAAGGCACGAGACATCTTGCTTTGAATACAAGATACGCATATACCATAAGATCTAATGGTTTCAAGAGTACTCGATAACTCTTTGCGTTGATCATTCTAGAATTTAAGGTTTAATCCTGGGTTGCCAATTTGAGTCTTGCATCATCCATATGATATATCATTTATGTTTGGTTTAGAATATAATCACCTTGGTAATGGGCTAGCCATACATCAATTATGGTGTATAGGGACACAAAAGTGAAACCTCTTTTGTATCTTAACAAGTTTATATTCTTATTTAGAGTTTATGCACTTAATAGTCATAATTAAGTACAACTATAAACCCAAAGCTAGATTGATTACACAATGACTCTATCTCTCAACATGATTGTTGCTAGTCGTCATATTTTAATCATCCTATGTATCAAGTACAATGATGAAAACCACCACCGGTTTCTAATATTGACGAAGTAGTACTAGCAAAATTTATGTTTAATCAAATAAACATTTAAAGAAGAAGGTCCCATTAGATGTCCCACAACTAACTTGTTGATTCTTCAATAATTTGGGGTAGTTTCCTTTCTAGTGTCCAACATTTAAGACAATGGAAACTTTATCGGTCGGGATTTATAGGTTTAGTATCGTCATTCTCAATAACTTTACCTTTAACATTACCTTGTATCAATTCCATTCTAATTTTACCTCTTTGAACCTCACCCTTTTCTTAACGGTTTAAGAGAATGCTACCACTCATTTCAATGAATCTTTGCTTAGAGAAGCAAAAATTTAATCTTATGAAGACTACTCTTCAATTCAATCGTTTTAGTCTTAAAAATTTCATTGAAGTGGTTACGTTATTTTGGTCAATTATGAATTCTGACTAATCTAATTACCAAAACAATTAGATAGATATGTTAGTCAAGAATCAAAAACCTGTTTGATAATGAATAACTTTAATCTATACTCTTTACAAGAGATCCTTAGCAATGGATAATTCGAGGTTTTAGAAGCAAATTCATATTTGTCTTTAGTTACGATGTTTTAATGGAGATTTGAATCAAAAATCGAAATGATATCGTATATGAATTGTGGTAAAGAAATAGAACAATATGATAACGGAATAATGAAAACAAAACATTCATCGTTATAATAATACTTGTAAATAACAAGTAAAGCATTTACATAGTGACCTCTACCCAACTATGATAAATGATTCCAAGATCCAAATTCATACTAACTTGGGGCACGGTGTGCCGAAATACCCTTTATTAATATAACTCGGTGGATTAACTCTTTAATCGATTCTACTTTTAGAACTCTTGGTCGATAAAATTACATTAATATTTATCTCTAGCCCGAAACACATCCGGAAATACGTCGTGAATACTTTCGTTGAGTACAACCCAAATTTCGAATAAATGTGTCCATGATCCAAACTCATATCAACTTAGGGCACGGTGTGCCGAAATACCCTTCATTAACATAAATTCGGTGGATAGACATTTATCACCCACTTCCCCTACGTAACAAGGTTTGTACCCCGGTATGGCCGAGTGCACTCCCTCACGAAATAGGTTTTCATGGTTTCTACTTTTTGGTAAGGCTATGTCTCAATTGATTATTTTAGCGAGAGGTCATGTCAATTAATTATCTATCACGTTTTAAGTGAACTAAAGCGGTGAACTACGATAATTATAATTGACACGGTCGATTAACTCGATTAAAAGATAATGCATGTTTTAGTTATGGCGATTTAGCGATGCATGCGACATATAAATAAAATGCAAAGCATAAATTAAATCCTAGTATGGCCTTCCTAAAATAGAAAATCTAATTAACTATTACATATTCGGAAACCAACTCCATTGGTCCCTTGAACTTCGGTTTTGGCACGCATCTCGAGATAACACCGTCTTTATGTATCGCCTTCTTGAGTGACACCGTCTTCAAGGAACTCCGGAATAAATAAATTACATAACAAATTACATAATTTCCTATTATACATTTGTAATTAAAATAAAATAAATCTATTAATATACAAAACGGTGATACGAGATCACAATAAATTACAACCGAATTGATATTCCCATACATTTCGGGTAATACCAATTAAAAACTAAGGCCATACTAAGTAAAATTACATAATTCAAAAAATTACATAAAATAAAATTATGACAATCATAAATAAAATGCAGCATTATAATATGTATGAACATGCCAAATTTTATGCCAAATCGCCTTTAAGGAGCCAATATCGTATATTAAACAGTTTTTACGGATTTGCGTGATTCAATTTTATATCTGAAATAGATAATAAAATGCAACATGTGACGGTTTTCCTTAGTCATGAAGTATGTTTTAGCAATTATTCACTAATTAAGTCACTATTTATGCTATTTTTCATCAAAAATCCATAAATCATGCATGAAGACTTCATTATAGCCTATTATTTTACACACATCTTGTAAAATTGCATGTGACAACATACTAAATTTCTATGACCAGATTCGAAATTTATCTCATATTAACCTATTTTTCATTTAAATTCGATTTTTATAATGAAAAATCCATATTTCGAGCATAAAAACTCCAAAAATTCTAAAAATTTCCAGATCATCTAAAGATAATATATGTGAAAACATATCCAAAAACCACTGGAAAATTCGAAGTTTAGCTAATTTTCGTCCAAAAATGACATTTTTATCATAAAAATCACATTTTAATGCCAATATTATATAAAATGAACAATAAAATCCATAAATTAAACCAAAATATCCTAAAACATTTTAGGACCAGAAACTTTAACATGCATAATAAATTTCGTGATATATCATAATAAACACAAATTTATAAGTTTTGTTTGTTAATCATATAACTCGGAAAAACAATAACCGATTTGCATGCAAACAACCAAAGGCTCTTGATACCGCTTGTTAGAAATATATATCTCATTACTTAACATATTCTTATATGTTACAAATTAATTTAGTCATAAAATTAATTTAAATCTTATGCATGCAAACTAAATAAGAAGAGATAAGAAAATCAATTTCTCACCATTTAAATTTCGGTCAAATGGGCACCAACAAGATCTCCTTCTTGTTAGTTCTTGAGCTTTCCAATATTGGATGAACATTCATGACTTCAAAATAGAAGCCCTCCAATTAGTAGCACCCAAGACTATCCCTTAATCCCACAAACTAATATGTACTAGATATTTGTAATGTGGTTTACCTTAAAATTGATTACTAATACTTATATACTACTACTAGTATTATTAGTGATTGATATGAACAAATTAGATTCATAAAAAGGACTTTTATGAAGAACAAGAGAGAGAGAGAGAGAGAGGTATATTCATAAAAATATGTTAGAATAAATAAAAATGAGAAAAATCTCTCTATTTTTACTCACAAAAACCGGTGGCCTCATGTAGTCCATAGACCATAATTATTTTTCTTTTTGTCTTCACAAGACAAATGTGTAAGCCTTTGTCCATAGTCATGTCACTATCAAGCATATTGGACAAATGAATAAGACAAATGGAAAAAGACAAAACATCTCACAATGCCCACAAATTTCGGTTTATATGTGTAATATGGAGTCCATTTTATTTTTGTCACTTGTACAATTGTATGTCATATGACATGTGACATGTCTTATGTCATGTTTTAATTTAAAATGCATATTTAACAAATTAAATATCATTTACAAATTAAATAAATCATATTTAACAAATTGACTAGTAATTTAAAATTACTTTCTCATAAAATGGTCATTTAATTACTAGTTAGTATAATTCACAACATCTTGTAATTATAACTGACTTATCATTCTCATCTCGCGTGTTTCGCAAACACCGATTAATTTTAGTAATATAACTTCTTAAATTACTAAATAAAATCTCATTTAATCACATTATAATAAGATGTCATTTTCTCTCTTATGATAATAATTTGTTCAATTTTAAGGAATTAATTAATCTGTATCGGCATACAACTAATTAACCTTTTCAATTAAGGGAATCGTCCTTTAGGTGTGACCTCAAGGGATCAACTGACCACCACCGTCGCACGACAGTAATGTCAAACTCTAGCCAGCCAATCATTACCGATATGTGTGGACCAGTTGACTATATATGTAATGTATCATCCCTTTCGTATTCTTGGTATGAGACTTAAATATGTGATCAATTATGATCGACAATTGTGATCGCATTATTGTCGGGGACACTTACTCCAACAGTAACTTATAATTTGATAAACCGTTTTGGTACAAGTAATTACGAATTACTAGTCGATTTTGTATATGACATATTTTATGAGTATGTTGATTTTTAATATGTTAAAAATACATTACAATTTCCCATGTCAAGTAACATGTCACATATGTCACAATTGACAAATGACAAAATAAAATGGACCTTCCATTTTATGTTAAGTGTACCGAAATGAGGAGGATTAGGGTTCAAAAATTGTGTTAATTATTTTAAATGAGAAAACAAAATGATTACCCAAGCTTATAGCCTTGCATACCTAGTTTATCTTGGGTAGAAAAACAAGCTCATGCATTGGCCACCTTTCCCCCCTCCCAACCGGTTTTGCATGCTAGAAAATGCCAATGGTTTTTCTATAATTATTCACTACCTTACCTAATATTTTTCTAGTGTTAGAAAATTATTACATTCTCTACAATTTGTGAAAACTTAGAGAAAGAAACCTCACAATATTACTCCCCTTGTCCGAAATTTTCAAGGGCCAAATAAATCAATTTTTGTGTCATTTTTAAGTAAGATTAATATTATTACTAGTTCATAATATTATTGGTTATTAAGGGTATTCCTTGGGTATATGCTTTTGGGAGAGGTTCTAATTTGAACCTTGTTCATCCATTGTTGGAAAGCTCAAGAACTAATAAGAAGGAGATCTTGTTGGTGCCCGTAAATCCGAAACACAAATGTAAGAAGTGACGGTTTCTTCTCTACTTTGTTTTATGTTTGCATGCATAAGATCTTGTATTTATTTTACGACCAAATAAATTAATTCATATATGAATATGTAAACTTTTGAGATTAATGAATCCTAACAAGCGGTATCATGAGCCTTAGGTTGTTTGCATGCAAATCGGTTTATTGTTTTTCCGAGTTAATCTTATTAACAAATAAACCTTGTAATTTTGTGTTTATTATAATATATCACGAAATCACTTTGCATGTTAAAGTTTCTGCTCCTAAAATGTTTTTGGGATATTTTGGTTTATTTATGGATTTTATTGTTCATTTTAAATATTATTGGCATTAAAATGTGATTTTTATGAGAAAAATGTCATTTTTGGACGAAAAATAGCTAAACTTCGAATTTTTCAGTGGTTTTTGGATATGTTTTCACATATATTATCTACTGATTGCCTGTAAATTTTCATGTTAAAATAAGTTGTTTTGCTCGAAATATGAATTTTATAAGTTAACATCGTATTCAAATAGGTAAATAGGTTAATATGAGTTATATTTCGAATCTGGTCATGGAAATTTAGTATGTTGTCACATTCATTCTTACAAGATGTGTGTAAAATATTTGGCTATAGTGAAGTCTTTTGCATGATTTATGAATTTTTGATGAAAAACCACATAAATAGTGACTAAAATTAGTAATAATGCTAAAACATACATCGTGACTAAAGAAAAACGTCACATATTGCATTTTATCATATATTTCAGATATAAAAGTGAAAAGTTGATGAAAATAAATTTTCTCATATTTTAATGGTCATATTTGTTAAAACCGATAAACCGCAAAATTGTTTTTCTCGATAATTTTTCGAAATTTTTAACCTAAGTTTTGAACATTATAATTGTCATGGTATTTTTCCAGAATGTTCATGAGTTTAAGTTTCAATTTTTGAAATTATTTGAAATTTTTATAATTTAATTTGAAGTTTATAGCATAATTTTGTACTTTTGGTCCATAATGAACAATATTAAGAAATCAAGTTTAATTATTGTCAAAATGTTAGTGAAGACTAAGTTTTGAGTCCTAAGATGGTTAGGGTAATTGACTTGTACATATGAATTTATGTAATTATTGTGATTTTAATAAGTTAAATCACGCAAATCCATAAAAACCGATAAAATATACGATGTTGGCTCTTAAAAGGCGATTTAGCATAAAATTTAGTATGTTCATACATATTATAATGCTGTATTTTATTTATGATTGTCATATTTTAATTTTATATAATTTTTGAATTATGTAATTTTACTTAGTATGGCCTTAGTTTTTTAATTGGTATTACCCGAAATGCATATCACTGTTTTGTAATTTAATAGATTCATTTTTATTACAAATGTATAATAGGAAATTATGTAATTCATGTTGTAATTAAATTATTCCGGAGTTCCTTTAAGACGGTGCCATTCGAGAAAGCGGTCCATCAAAGAAAGTGTTGCCTCGAGATGCGTGCCAAGACCGAAGATCAAGGGACCAAAGGAGTTGGTTTCCGAATTTGTAATAGTTTATTAGATTTACTATTTTAGGAAGGCCATACTAGGATTTTAATTTTTATGCTTTACATTTTATTTATATGTTGCATGCATCGCTAAATCGCCATAACTAAACATGGATTTTTATAAATCGAGTTTATCGACCGTGTCAATTACAATTATCGTAGTTCACCGCTTTAGTTCACTTAAAACGTGATAGATAATAAATTGACATGACCTCTCGCTAAATAAACAATTGAGACTTAGCCTTACCAAAAATTAGAAACCATGAAAACCTATTTCGTGAGGGAGTGCGCTCGGCCAAACCGGGGTACAAACCTTGTTACGTAGGGGAAGTGGGTGATAAATGTCTATCCACCGAATTCGTGTTGATGAGGGTTGTATCGCCAAAGCGTGCCCAAGTTAATGTGGATTTGGATCATGGACGCAATTATTCGAAATTTGGGTTGAACTCAACAAAAGTATTCTCGACCATAGCCGGATGTGTTTTGGGCTAAAGATAAATATTAATGTAAATTTATCGACCAAGAGTTCTAAAAGTAGAATCAATTAAAGAGTTAATCCACCGAGTTATATTGATGAGGGTTGTATCGCCAAAGCGTGCCCAAGTTGATATGAATTTGGGTCTTGGAATCATTTATCAAGTTGGGTAGAGGTCACTAGATAAATGCAATAAAACTTGTTTAAATTAAAATTTACGAGTATTATTATTATTTTAAAAACGACAAGTGTTTTATTCCTCCTATTTTTGTTTTGTAGACCACTTTTATTTCTCATAACAAATGGCCGCACCAAACATCAACGCTCACGCTCTCACTAATGTTTCATGGCTCCGATCCTTCATGGATCGTTGTAAACTAGAAAAGAATGGGTCAAACTTTTCGATGGGGATGCCCAACTCAAGCTAGCCGCCCAAGGTGACGATAAGGTTCGTTACCTTATGGAACCCTCTCCACCCGAACCTAATGCTAGGTCGAGTGCCGCCACTAGGGAAGCATGTGAGGCTTACCACAAAGAGTCCGCCGCTATCAAAAATGTGTTGATTTTTGCTATGGAGGCGGATCTCCAAAGAAGAGCTTTCAAAATGGGCACCGCTTATGAAATTTATTCCAAACTTGTGACAATGTTCTCACAAACACCGAGGATCGTCCAATATGAGGCGGCCTCGGCATTCTTTGATCTTGATTTCAAGGAGGGCCAAAAGGTTAGCCCTCACGTACTCAAATTGTTATAGCTAGTCGAGACGTTGAAAATTCAGAAGGTTGAAATCCCCAAGGAGCTCATTGTTGATAGGATTCTTCACTCCTTATCCAAAGTCAAAGCATATGTACAATTCCGGGTGAATTTCAATATGCGAGACAAGGACCTGTCTCTTGAAGAGTTGCACAAGTTACTTGTGCAAGCCGAAAGAGACATGGGGCTAAATGTTAACCCACCTAAGGATGTGCTAAATATAAGCACTAAGAGCAAGGGGAAGTTCAAGAAGAATGGGAAAAAGAGTAAGAGACAAGCTCCCATGAACACCAAGGCTAAGACTTTTGAAGCTAGCACTTCCAAACCCAAGAAGGGTCCTCTTCATAAATGCCATTATTGTAATGGTGTTGGACATTGGAAGAGGAATTGTTCCAAGTATCTTGGTGACATCAAAGCTGGAAAGATCACTCCAATAGGTAAATGACTATCCTTTCTTTTATGTTTCTAATTCAACTATGGTATTTTGATACAAAGTTGTGATAATGTATCCCCTTTTTATTGTAAATAGGGCCTCCTCCAATCAAAGACAAGGGAAAAGAGAAGCAAGCTTAAGAAATCATGAAGGAGCTAGGAGTAGCTACCAATGAAGCTTGGCTTTTATTATTGTCTTTATTTTAATGTTATGAATTTTAGAACTATTTTGATTTCCGTGTTCGACATGGAGATGGTTGATCCTTTTAAACAATGGTTGTATTTTGGATTTTGGTGGCTTGGCTTGCTACCCAAGTCATCCCTTTTATCATATTTGTTTGTTCTAAAAATTCGTCTTTACATGCTTGCACATAGAAACATATGAACATCTACTTAAAGTGATCCAATAGACAATTATAATGATAGGATTCATTATATGTCCACAAGCTTGAGACTTGTGTATGATCAATTATAAAGTGATGTTGAGTTGATGAACTCTCCTAAAGGAATGTCAATTACCAAGTACACTCATCAAATCTAAAATCTATTAGTCAATCTATGAAATAGTCCTCGTTCTACTTCAAAATCATTATTTGTGTCTCATAAGCTATCTTTGAATATCTAGTGTATTTATTCTAAAGATAGAGTGGGAGAAAAATGAATACACAAAGAATACAAAGAGTACAAAGAATAATTTGTATGCTTGAGTAAATGAGATCTACGAAAGAAAGAATGATTTGTATACCAAAATAGATAGTATACATGAATAGATGAGATCTATGGTCTTGAATTGATGAGATCTACATGACAATAGAGACCAAGTGAATTAATCAAAAGAATGTGTTCTTAAGATAACTACACGAGGAGACCAAAAGAAAGTTCTTGAATGAAAATGACTAAAGATAAGTCTCAACAAGAGATTTTGCTAGTTTATGACCTAGATATGAATAGAGTTTCAAAATTGATATTTACTTAAGAGCCTAAATGAAACAAAGTTGCATCCTTGAATATAAATGAGATTTATGACTAAAAGTTGCAAAGAAAGATATGCCGATGTCTACAAGAGCTAAGTTAATTGTTAACCACGCTAGTGTCATTACTTAACCTCATTGTGAAAATGAAATGGTTAAACCTCCTTCCGAAAAGGGTATTTTGAGAAGGACGTGTATTAAATGGGATTTCACATTTAAGTAATGACATTGCTACGCATCATTATAAAAATGAATGAGTTAGAGATTAAAATCTCTTTCCATAAGTTTAAGATTGAAACCTTTTCAAAATAGGTATTTTGATAAGATATGTTGGGAACATATATGGTTTTATCTTAATAACTTGGCAAAGCAAAATTGATTTCAATTCTTGAAATGTTTCGATTGAGTAGTCAAATATGAAACATGTGGAATTGAGTGGGAGTTTGAAATTTTCATGTGAAGACATGAAATTTAGTGGGAGCAATCATCTTGTAAAATTTATAACTCATTACTCATTGAGAATGACGAGCTAGTACTATCTTTCACAAAGAAGTATTTGAGTTTTCAATTCTCGATGAAAATGGACTAAGATGAATCCAATCACATCATGGGATGTTGGATAGGCATTGAGATATGCACATCAAATCAACGAGGAACGTAGGTTATTCATATCGATGAAAATGGAATTACCATAAGCAGTCATGGTCATTCATTGAACCTAATAATGGTTGATCACATGATTAAAGATTACTAATGTTTCCACCATTAGAATAATCATGCACATGTCCTATAATGAATCATATGCTTAAGAGCATGATGAGTCATTGGTAAGCCATATAAGAATCGTCATGAATTCTCGAGGAGAACTAATGAGCTATTCCAGTGTTTGATAGAACACTCTGTTATGTGACAAGAAGTTGCACATATTGAAGTTTCGAAAACGCGTAAGGATTTATGAAAATCCTAAGCTATTTAAGCTAAAAGGAGAAATAAGAAGTTTGAAAAGATACTTGGTTATAGTAAGAAGTTACTCAAAACTAGTATTTTCAAATTTGCTAGGACTTATGAGAAGTGCTAGGCTAATCATCTTGACAATTGTTGTAAGATCCTACAAAACATATACCTGGTACATTATGAGTTGGAAGAACACTTGACTAGTGCAAGTTATGTCGTCCACCATAATTCGTTTGTTATGTGATAAGCAACAAGAAAGTTCTCTCAAAATAAAGAACCTAAACCTAGTCAGGGTAACTAGATATGTACTTGGTAAGATTCATGCTATGTAAGACAAACATGAAAATAAAGGAAAATGCAATTCAAGAGTTTGAACACATGGACAAATGGTGTGTTAAACTCATGTTGCAAATGAGTAGTGTTTACACATTTAAAATATACATCACAAGGTGGTAGTATGGTATTGACTACCCGAATGTGATGTCCACATTTGTCGTTTGAGTTATTATTAACTCACCTTATACTTTGTTACATCCAAACGGGTTGTAGAGACAATTGAACTCCGTTAAAGTGAACACGGATTAGCATTGTATTCGCCCATAGTCACTTACATGAGGTGACGTCTCGAAGTGACTATAGTGTGATGCGATTGATGGCAAGTTCAAGTGTCATGGAGTCATATGATATGACTAGTCGATCACATAGGCAGACTGTTAGGAACACTTTGTCGGGCTAATGACCGCTTATAGAGTTCTGGCAAATTTATATAGCCTGGTCGTGGCGAGAGCTACTATAGTATTCTAATGAGTCAATTCTTTGACGAAAGACTGTTCTCCTAAGGTGGCACAGTTTCAGATTAACTTTGATTTATGTTACTACGACCTTCGTAAATGGGGTCAAATGGGCATATTTTGGGTTATGATGGCTGTGGCTAATCGAAGGGAATAGTGCGATAGGAATTGTCCACCCCTTGTCAGGGTTAAAACAATATCTCAGGGCCACTCAAGGAGTAATGAACTGGAAATGCGTGGCCACGCTCGGAATGTATCTATGGTAGATAATTCCGGTCAATCAGTTATTCTCCAGATCGAGGAAACCACTCTCGATATGATCACTTGCAAGTACGACCCGAAAGACACCTTGCATTGAGTGGGAGATAGTAATAGGACAAGAGAATTGGTGACGCACACTTGTCGAGGACAAGTGGGAGATTGTTGGAATAAGTGTCCTCCGACAATAATGCGATCACAACTGTCGATCATAATGATCACATGTTTAAATATCATTTTCAAGAATACATGTGGGATGTAATATTTTACAGTCAACTGGTCCACACATATCGGTAATGATTGGCTGACTAGAGTTTGACATTACTGTCGTGCGACGGTGGTGATCAGTTGATCCCCTTAGGTCATACCTATAGGGAAATACTCTTAATTGATTAATTAATTAATCGTATGCCGATACGAGTTAATTAAATTGCTTAAAATTGACGGATGATTTGTGAGTAAAATTAACGTGTCTTATTGTAATTCGATTAAATTAGATACGGTCTAAGTAATCGAATTGTTTTATTACTTAGATAAAATTATTGTTTACGAAACAATTGAAAATGAATGAATAATTTATTATAAATACAAGACGTTGTAATTTATAATTTGATAAACCGTTTTGGTACAAGTAATTACGAATTACTAGTCGATTTTGTATATGACATATTTTGAGTATGTTGATTTTTAATATGTTAAAAATACATTAAAATTCCACATGTCAAGTAACATGTCACATATGTCACAATTGACAAATGACAAAATAAAATGGACCTTCCATTTTATGTTAAGTGTACCGAAATGAGAAGGGTTAGGGTTTAAATTTTTTTGTTAATTATTTTAAATGAGAAAACAGAATGATTACCCAAGCTTATAGCCTTGCATACCTAGTTTATCTTGGGTAGAAAAACAAGCTCATGCATTGGCCACCTTTCCCCCCTCCCAGCCGGTTTTTCATGCTAGAAAATGCCAATGGTTTTTCTATAAATATTCACTACCTTACCTAATATTTTTCTAGTGTTAGAAAATTATTACATTCTCTACAATTTGTGAAAACTTAGAGAAAGAAACCTCACAATATTACTCCCCTTGTCCGAAATTTTCAAGGGCCAAATAAATCAATTTTTGTGTCATTTTTAAGTAAGATTAATATTATTACTAGTTCATAATAATATTGGTTATTAAGGGTATTCCTTGGGTATATGCTTTTGGGAGAGGTTCTAATTTGAACCTTGTTCATCCATTGTTGGAAAGCTCAAGAACTAACAAGAAGGAGATCTTGTTGGTGCCCTAAAATCCGAAACACAAATGTAAGAAGTGAAGGTTTCTTCTCTACTTTGTTTTATGTTTGCATGCATAAGATCTTGTATTTATTTTATGACCAAATAAATTAATTCATATATGAATATGTAAACTTTTGAGATTAATGAATCCTAACAATAAGGGTGTCTTATAATGGGTTTGTTTTGAGGCCTAAGTGTAAGTTCATCACGGTAATGACCTTAAAGTCATGTTTGAGGAAAAAGTGTCCCTTGATTCTTTGCCAAGTGAGAGATCGGCGCGTTGAACAGCTGACAACTTCTAATATACATGTGGTGGGAAAGTTTAGTGATGTCTTTTCAGATGAGATACCGAGGTTACCACCAAAGAGGGATATTGACTTCATTGTGGAGCTTAAACCGGGAACATGTCCTATATCTAAAGCACCATACCATATGGCACATAAAGAACTGGAAGAGTTGAAAAAACAGCTACATGATCTATTATACAAGGGGTATATCCGGCCTAGTGTGTCACCATGGGGAGCACAAGTGTTGTTTGTGAAGAAGAAAGATGGGAGCATGAGGCTATGCATCAACTATAGGGAGCTGAATCGTGTCACGGTGAAGAACAAGTATCCTTTGCCTAGGATTGATTATCCGTTTCACCAGCTGAGTGGCGCATGGGTGTTCTCTAAGATCGATCCGAGGTCAGGTTATAACCAGTTGAGGATAGAAGATGAGGATATTCCTAAGACAGCTTTCCGATCTCGTTATGGTCACTTTTAGTATGTAGTGATGCCTTTTGGCTTAACGAATGCACCAGCAGCTTTCATGGATCTGATGAACCGGGTTTTTAGTCCGTTCTTGGACAGGTTTGTGGTCGTCTTCATTGATGACATCTTAGTATACTCTAAGACTAAGGAAGAGCATGAGGAGCACTTGAGGTAAGTTTTGCAGACCTTGTGAGATAATCAACTTTATGCCAAGCTATCCAAGTGTGACTTTTGGTTAGAGAAAGTGGCTTTTCTGAGTCATGTGATATCAAAAAAGGGTGTGTCCGTGGATCCTAGCAAGATTGAGGCAGTGACCAAGTGGGAATCACCAATGAATGTTGCTGAGATTCGGAGTTTCTTGGGTCTAGCTGGTTACTACATGAGGTTCGTGAAGGACGTTTCTACGATAGCATGGCCTATGACCGCTTTGATGAGGAAAGAGACCAGGTTTCGATGGGATGATAGTTATGAGACGGCGTTCCAGACCTTAAAGGAACGTTTGACCACTGCTCCTATCCTAGCTTTACCAGAGGGTTGTGAGAACTTTGAAGTGTTTACTGATGCTTCAAAGAACTGGTTGGGATGTGTTTTGATGCAGAATGGGAAGGTTATAGCTTATGCGTCGAGGCAGCTGAAGCCATATGAGGAGAACTATCCTACTCATGATTTGGAACTGGGTGCAGTTGTCTTTGCTCTTATGATTTGGAGGCACTATCTCTACGGGGAAACCTTTAAGATGTTTTCAGATCATAAGAGTCTGAAATATATCTACACTCAGAGAGAGCTTAACATTCGACAGAGACGATGGATGGAGCTGATCGGGGACTATGACATGAAGATCATCTATCACGAGGGTAAGGCCAACGTTGTTGCAGATGCTTTGAGTAGGAAGAGTGTTCATTCACTGTGTACAGCTATGTCTTTGCTGAAGCTGAGGGATGAGATGTCCAAGATGGGGATCCATATGATTCGGAAAGGGGATACCATCGGGGATTTGACGATCGAGCCAGAATTGTATGAGGATATCAAGAGAAAACAAGAGCTTGATCCTAAGATCCAAGAGTGGAAGTCGAGAGTAGAGAGTGGCACAGTTTCCAGATTTTCTATCTACACAGATGGGAGTGTTCGTTTTGATGGCAGATGGTGCGTTCTTGATGATGCAGACTTGAGGAGAGTAATCATGACAGAGGCTCATTGCACTTCTTATTTGGTTCACCGGGGAGGTGACAAGCTTTATAAAGACCTAAAGAAAACTTTTTGGTGGCCTAATATGAAGAGGGATGTGGCTGAGTTCGCTGCTAGATGTAAGGGTGATCAACGGAGACCACGGGTATGATTCAGTCTCTTGAGGTACCTGAGTGGAAGTGGGAGTCGATCTCTATGGACTTTATCATGGGGTTACCAAGGACACAGCAAGGTAACAATATGATTTGGGTGATCGTCGATCGGTTAAAAAATCCAGCTCACTTCGTTCTAATAAAGGATACCTGGACTAAGATACAGCTAGCTTTGAGTTACAGGAAACATGTGGTCCGGTTACAAGGTATACTTAAGGATATAGTGTCGGATCGAGACGCGAGGTTTATATCGAAATTTTGGCAAGAGTTGCAGGAATTGATGGGTACGACCTTAATGATGAGTACAACTTTTCATGCTGCAATAGATGGTCAGACTGAGAGAACTATCAAGACCTTGGAGGACATGTTGAGAGCTTGTGCCATGGAATTCGGTGGAAGTTGGGAGGACAGGTTGGATTTGATTGAGTTTTCGTATAACAACAACTACCATACTAGCATTGGGATGACACCTTTCGAGACTTTATATGGCAGGAAGTGCCGAAGTCTAGTTTGTTGGGATGATAGTGCAGAGGCAGTGGTTTTAGGACCACAGATGGTGCAAGATATGATTGAACAAGTTTAGCTAATTCATCAAAAGATGAAAGCAGCTCAGGATCGCCAGAAAAGTTATGCCGATTTGCACCGCAGGGACATCGAGTTCGCAGTGGGTGACAAAGTCCTTTTGAAAGTGTCACCAATGCGAGGAGTGATGAGGTTTGTAAAGAAGGGTAAGTTAAGCCAGAAGTTTATCGGCCCATTTGAGATTTTGGATCGTATAGGTGAGGTGGCTTACAGGTTAGCTTTACCACCAGCTTTGGATCGAGTCCACAACGTGCTTCATGTTTCACAGCTCCGGAAGTATGTGACTGACTCGCCACATGTGCTTGAGGTTGAGAACATCGAACTTGACGAGTCCTTATCTTATGCCGAGGTTCCTAAAGAGATCTTAGACCGCAAAGTATGCAAGACAAGGAATGGTGAGACCGTCTTACTCAAGGTGCTTTGGTCTAATCATAATGTGGAAGAGGCCACATGGGAACCCGAGGAGGCTATGCGAGAGCGCTTTCCCACCCTTTTTGATCAGGTATGTTTGGTTATGGGGACGTAACCGTTGTCTTTTTAGGGGGGTAGAAGATGGTTGCATGTTTGTTTTTGAGTTAGTCTGAGTCGGTTTAGTGATGTTTAGTGATGTTTTGTGTTAGTTTAGCTGTGTTTGGGTCGTTTGGTTGGTTGTGTTAGGAGTTTGTTGGTCTTGTTTTGTGTGTATAGTGTGAACTTCGGGACGAAGTTCTTTTTAAGGAGGGAAGACTGTAATACTACGGATTTCCTAAGCTTGTACTCGGGTGAGTATGGCCTACTCGACCGAGTAAGGGGTGTCGTGTATCCTGGACAGTTTACTGCCCAGGAATACTCGGCCGAGTATGTGGAATACTCGACCGAGTAGACAGTACTCGGCCGAGTATACTTTATACTCGACCGAGTATCCGGTCTGACAAGTGTTATTTCCGCGGTTTGATTTAGAGATGATTAGAGTTATACAAAATGCGTTAATCAGTTTCTAATCACTATTTACAAAACCTAAACATTTCAACGACGCTCTAATCCTCTCCAAATCTCTCCCTAGTGCATGATTGTTATCAAGTTTCTTCATCTTTCATTCTATCGTCGGTGTCGGTAAGTCCTTGATTTCATTAGTTCTTTGATTATATTTTAAGGTTTGCTTTAATTTATAAATTGGGGGAAAAAGGGTGATGCATGTGGTAATTAGAATTTATGTGATTGTGATAAGTGAGGAAGTCGTAGAGGAGCCTTTCTAGATTGCCTTGCTTGTGTCTCTTTGCAGTTGTGCTAAGGTAGGGTTTCCCTACTCAGTTCCTGTTTAATTGATTTGAGATTGTGTTGTATTGTGTACGATTGATTGTCTGCTGATCATTGTTGGAGCGTTGGTGTTGGTGTGGTTATGGTGATGGTGTTTGAGTGGAGTCACTTACGGGAGTGGCATCACGCCCTAGTTTCGCCCTCAGTGGAACCCGTCACAGAAGGCGATGTGCACATTAATGAACAGAGTTATCGCTCGTTGATGAGCGGCGCTTAGGTAGGGATTGGTTGCGGTCCCCCACTCGCGGCGAGGATTACCTCTTGCGATGAGTAATCTGGCAAGGCTACACACCTCGATGTGTAGTTGGTTACTATGTGAGATCGGGATTTTGGAGTTGGACGATGATCAGCCGATTGCCTTTTGTACTTGTCTTACTTTGATTATTCAGTAAATGACCTCGTTCTTGTTTTATAAAATCTGTGGTGATCCATTCGGGGATGGTGAGCAGATTGTTAGAAATGATGAAGTTCTCTAGCTATGGGGTAGTCATGGTGAACCATTACTCGAGTCTAGCTTCCGCCGTCAAGAGACTTAGCTTTCATTTCTAGTTGTTAAACTTTCACAGTTGTACTTTGGTTTTGGTTTTGGAGAACATGTAAACTTTAATTATTTATACTTTAATAATTGTGTTTGGATTGTTAACTTTGACATACTGACCTCGAGCAACCGAGATGGTGACGGTCTCTCATGCTAGGGTGGTCGTGGTAAGGCACCTTGGTATGTGGGGGTGTCACAGGAACTTTCGCGTATAACATTAATAGGTATGGAAGCTTTGAGGAACAAGCTTACACATATCCTCGCCAAAGTTCCGACAATGGAAAACCAAACCATAACCCCAACTTGTAACAACAAAACCCAAACATCCACCCTCAACGACGAAATTTTCAAAACCATAATCATCCGTTCCACTCATTCTACCCCCATCAAGGACATGAAGACAACCAAAACCTCCATATGCAAACTTTGGTAATACATATGGTTCAAAAACAACAACAATTTTTTGAACTAGTGCACAAGGAAAGCAAGACAAGGGAAAAGTTGTTAAACAGACTTATGGAATGCGGGGAGAAATTGGAGACTCAACTAGCCTAGTTAAAAACCTTCCAAGAGCCACTTGGCGAAGAGAGTGATGAAGCGGGGGCATTTGAAGAAGACGGTGAAGCCATCCTAGTGACTACCACCAACTCTAACATAAATGCCTTTTATTATGAACGTGAGAAATCCACCTTTGACATGGGCGATGAGAGGACGGAGGAGCCAAGTTCTTTAGGCTCTTGCGAGTATGAAAGTGTGGTATTTAATGAAGAAGATATATGGTTGACTAAACCGAATATTCTTAGATTTTGTGAGTATGAGGGTATATCATTTGAAGTAGAAGTTGAGGTATCGAAAAAAGAGTTAATAAGGAAAAGAGAACCTCCTAATTATGATTTATATGACAAAAGCGATGATGATAAGCTAATGGAAAATGATGATAGGGAATCATGAAACAATCCGTGGAATGAAGAAGAGGTACACTTAAAAGACGAATGGAGTTGTGAGAGTGCGCTACTTGTGGAACCCATCCTTGAGAAGTTTGTGAAAGAAATGTAGATCTTTATACATACTAACATACTCATATATGTCTTAATTAATTTGTCATAAAATTAAATGTGGATTTTATGCATGCAAACAATGATAAAATAGAGGAGAAATCATGTCCTTACATTGGTGATTTCGGTTTTATGGGCACAAAAGAAATCTCCTTTTCTTTTGTTCTTGAGCTTTCCTAAGATGGAAGAACAAGATCCAAGTGTAGGATCTCTCCTTAGGATTAATACCCAAAGCTAACCCTTAATAAAATTAATATTATAGAAGCTAGTACAATATTAATTTGAAGAAAAATTGAACCAAAAATATTATGTAACACTTGTAATATTTCGGTTTTATGAGGAGAAAAATGGAAGCTTTTATCTCTCTAAAACTTGTTTAGATAAGTGAAAGTGAGAATGAATAATGATACACTAAAAATGAATGTAGTGTATTAGAAAAATATAAGGCAACAACTTTTGCCTTTCTTGGTGGAAAACCGGGTGGGAGGAGGAGTAAAGGGGAGCCAATGCATGCATGGATTGTTCTTTACAAAGCATAATAGGGTTGCATGGCTACTCTTACTTTTAATCATTATGTTTACCACTTAAAATATAAACACAATATTAAGCCTAATACTCCTCCATTTTCGGCACTTTAGTTAATATGGATTCCATATTATTTTTGTCAATTGTCAATATGTCACATGTCACATGTAACATAAATTTGTTATGTATTTTAACATATTAAAATCAACGTATTAATAAAAATACGTCACATACAAAAAATCGACTTAGTAATTTTATAATTACTTGTGCCAAAATATTTTACCATTTATAAATCACAACAGATTGTATTTTTAATAATTCATTCAATTTCAATTGTTTCTTTAAACAATAATTTCATTCGAGTAATGATACAATTCAATTACTCAGACCGTATCTTATTTAATCACATTTCAATATGATACGTAAATTTTACTTCCAAAATCGTCCGTCAATTTTTCAAGTAATTTAATTAACTCGTAACATTATACGATTAATTAAATAATCAATTAAGAGTGTTGCCCTATAGGTATGACCTAGGGGGTCAACTGATCACCACCGTCGCACGATAGTAATGTCAAACTCTAGTCAGCCAATCATTACCGATATATGTTGACCAGTTGACAGTAACAAAATTACTTCCCAATTGTATTCTTTATAATGAGATTTAAACATGTGATCATCATGATCAACAGTCGTGATCGCATTATTGTCGGAGGACACATATTCCAACAATCTCCCACTTGTCCTCGACAAGTGTGCGTCACCAATTCTCTTGTCCTATTACTATCTCCCACTCAATGCAAGGTGTCTTTCAGGTCGTACTTGCAAGTGATCATATCGAGAGTGGTTTCCTCGATCTGGAGAATAACTGATTGACCGGACTTATCTGTCATAGATACTTTCCGAGCGTGGCCACGCATTTCCAGTTCATTACTCCTCGAGTGGCCCTGAGATATTGTTATAACCCTGACTAGAGGTGGACAATTCCTATCGCACTTATTCCCTTCGACTAGCCACAGCCATCATAACCCAAAATATGCCCATTTGACCCCATTTACGAAGGTCGTAGTAACACAAATCAAAGTTAATCTGAAACTGTGCCATCTTAGGTGAACAGTCTTTAGTCAAAAGAATCGACTCATTTGAATACTATAGTAGCTCTCGCCACGACCAGGCTATATAAATTTGCCAGAACTCTATAAGCGGTCATTAGGCCCGACAAAATGTTCCTAACAGTCTGCCTATGTGATCGACTAGTCATCTCTCATGACTCTATGGCACTTGAACTTGCCATCAATCGCATCACACTCTAGTCACTTCGAGACGTCACCTCATATAAGTAACTATGGGCAAATACAATGTTAATCCATGTTCACTTTAACGGGGTTCAATTGTCTCTACAACCCGTTTGGATATAACAATGTACAAGGTGAGTTAATAATAACTCAAACGACAAATGTCGACATCACACTCGGGTAGTCAATATCATATTACAACCTTGTGTTGTATATCGTAAGTGTAAACACTTATTGATTGCAATAGAAGTTTAACATCCCATGTGTCCATGTGTTCAAACTTCTTACACTTGCAATCTCCTTTACATTCATGTTCTCTCTCATAACATGAATCTTACCAAGTACACATCAAGGTTCCCGACCTTGGTTTCGGTTCTTTAACATGAAAGAACTTTCTTATCGACTATCACATAACGAACGAATTTGTGATGAATGACATAACTTGTACTGATCAAGTATTCCATCCACACACAATGCACTAGGTATATGTTTTGTAGAATCTTGTAACAATTGACAAGATTATTAGCTTAGCACTTCTCACAAGTCCTAGCTTTACTAGGAAGGATTATTTTTGAATAACCTCTTACTCAACCAAGCATCTTTCCAAAACTTCTCATTTCTCTTTCTAGGCTTGAAAGAATTTGGATTCTCATAAATCCTCATATGTGCTCGGATTTTCTTTAATATGTGCAACCTCTTGACACACAATGGAACATTCCGTCAAACACTGAAATCGCTCATCGGATTCTACTTGAGAATTCATGACGTTTCTATTATGGCTTACCATCCATCATCATGCTCTTATGCATATGATTCATAATTGGACATGTACATGATAATTCTAATGGCGGAAACATTAGTTACTAATAATCATGAGATCAACCGTTCATAGGTTCAATGAACGACCATGACTGCTAATGGTAATTCCATTTTCATCTACATGAATAACCTTTGTGAATGTTGATACGATGTGTATCTCTTAATACTAATCCAACATCCCTGGATGTAATTGGATTCATCATAGTCCATTTTCATCCAGAATTGAAAACTAAAATGCTTCTTTATGAAAGAAGGTATTAGCTCGTCATTCTTTAATGAGTGATGAGTCGTAAATATTCAAAGGATGATAGCTCCCACTAAATTCCATGTCTTTACATGAGAATTTCTTAACTCCCACTCAATTCTACACATTTCGAAATTGACTTCTCAATCGAAATTTATCAAGAATTGAAATATAAATTGCATTGTCAAGTTATTAGGATAAAACCATATATGTTCCCATCATATCCTTTCAAAATACCTATTTTGAATTGGTCTCATCTTAACCTTACGGAAAGAGATTTTAAATCTCCAACACACTCATGTCATAATGATGTGTAGTAATGTCATTATTCAAATATAAGCAATATCTAAAATACGTCCTTCGCAAATACCCTTTTGGAAGGAGGTTTAACCATTTCATAGTGAGGTTAAGCAATGACATTTGCGTGGTTAAAACTTTGGCCATTGAAGATATCAGTATATCAATCTTTGTAACTCGATCATAACTAGTATGTAACTTTGATTCATTTAGGCTCTTAAGTAAATCTTAAGGTTGAAACTATTGGTCAAATATTTCATAAACTTAGTCAAAACTTGTTAAGACTTTACATTAGTCATTTTTCTTCCAAAACTTTCTTTTGGTCTCCTCGTGTAGTTATCTTGAGAATATACTCTTATGATTACTTCACTTGGTCTCTTTAGTCATATAGAGCTAACATGAGACTATAAATCTCATCTATTCGGCATACTATGTAAATAGTTATACCTCATTCAAATCATTTTCTCTTGCGTAGATCTTCATTTACACAAGTACACAATTTTATCTTGCCTTGTGTGTTGTGTCCTCATTTTTCTCCCACTCTATCTTTAGAATAAATACACTATAGATTCAAAGATAGCATATGAGACACAAATTAATGAAGTTGAAGTATAAGGAGAACTATCTCATAGATAGACTAATAGTTATTGATTTCATATGTGTACTTGGTGATTGACATTCCTTTAAGAGAGTTCATAGACTCAAAATCGCTTTATAAATGATCATACACAAGCCTTTAGCATGTGGACATATAATGAAACCCGTCATTATATTTGTCTATTAGATCACTTTAAGTGAATAATCTTATGTTTCATAGTGCAAGCATTTAAAGATGAATTTTAGAACATAAAAGGATAAATGATAAAACGGGTGACTTGGGTTGCAAACCAAGTCACCATCATCCAAAATACAAACCATTATCCAAAATACCTTTCCATGTCGAACACGGAAACTTAAAGTTCTAAAAATCCAAAACATAAATTAAAGTAAGACAATGAAAAGCAAAGCTCCATAAAAGCTATCCCTAGCTTCTTGATGGTTTCTCATGCTTGATTTTCCTTTCCCTTGTCTTTCCTTGGTGGAGGCCCTATTTACAATAAAAAGGGAGATACATTATCACAACTTTGCATCATAATACCATAGTTGAATTAGAAACATAAAAGAAGGATAGTCATTTACCTACGGAGTGATCTTTGACTTTGATATCACCAAGGTATTTGGAACAATTTCTTTTCCAATGTCCCATGCCATTACAATAATGGCATTTATCAAGAGGACCCTTCTTGACTTTTGAGGTGCTAGCTTCACAAGTCTTAGCTTTGGTGAATGTGGGAACTTGCTTCTTGCCCTTTCTCCCATTCTTCTTGAACTTCCCCTTACTCTTAGTGCTTATGTTAAGCACATCCTTGGGAGGGTTCACATTTAACCCCATGTCCCTCTCGGCTTGCACAAGTAACTTGTGCAACTCCTCAAGAGACACATCCTTGTCTTGCATGTTGAAATTCACCCGGAATTGCACATATGCCTTGACTTTGGACAAGGAGTGTAGAATCCTATCTACGATGAGTTCTTTGGGGATTTCAACCTTTTGAATTTTCAAGGTCTCGACAAGCTCCAAAAGTTAGAGCACATGAGGGCTAACCTTTTGGCCCTCTTTGAAGTCGAGATCAAAGAATGCCGCGGCCGCCTCATATTGGACGATCCGCGGAGTTTGTGAAAACATGGTCACAAGTTTGGAGTAAATCTCATTAGCATTGCCCATTTTAAAGGCTCTCCTTTGGAGGTCCGCCTCCATCGCAAATATCAAGACATTTTTCATTGCGGTGGACTCCTTTTGGTAAGCCTCATATGCTTCCTTAGTGCCCGCGGTGGACCTAGTGGAGGGTTCGGGTGGAGAGGCCTCGGTAAGGTAACGAAGCTTGTCGTCACCTTAGGCGGCTAATTTGAGTTGGGCATCCCAATCGGAGAAATTTGACCCATTCTTTTCAAGTTTACATCGATCCATAAAGGATCGGAGCCATGATGAACTAGCGAGAGGTGTGGCATTAGGAGTTGGTGTTGGTGTTGCCATTTGTTATAAAAAGAAGTGGTCTACAAAACAAAATATAAGGAGTAAAACAAATGTCGTTTTAAAAATAATACTCATAAAAATGTATGATTTAAACAAGTTTTATGCATTTTTCTAGTGACCTCTACCCAACTAGATAAATGATTCCAAGACCCAAATTCATATCGACTTAGGCACGGTATGGCCGATGAAACCTTTATCAATATAACTCGGTGGATTAACGTTTTAATCGATTCTACTTTTAGAACTCTTGGTCGATAAAATTACTCTAATAATTATCTATAGCCCGGAACACATGCAACTACGGTCGCGAATACTTCCGTTGAGCTCAATCCAAATTTCGAATAAATGTGTCCATGATCCAAATCCACATCAACTTGGGCACGGTATGGCCGATGAAACCCTTATTAACATGAACTCGGTGGATTAACACTCATCACCCACTTCCCCTACGTAACAAGGTTTGTACCCCGGTAGGGCCGAGTGCACTCCCTCGCGAAATAGGTTTTCATGGTTTCTACTATTTGGTAAGGCTATGTCTCAATTGTTTGTTTTAGCGAGAGGTCATGTCAATTTATTATCTATCACGTTTTAAGTGAACTAAAGCGGTGAACTACGATAATTCTAATTGACACGGTCGATAAACTCGATAAAATAAGGATGCATGTTTTAGTTATGGTGATTTAGCGATGCATGCGACATAAAATAAAATGCAAGCATAAAAATAAATAAATCCTAGTATGGCCTTTCCTAGAATAGAAAAACTATTTAACTATTAAAAATTCGGAAACCAACTCCATTGGTCCCTTTAACTTCGGTTGTGGCACGCATCTCGAGGTAACACCGTCTTTATGTATCGCCATTCTTGAAGAAATCCGTCTTTGGGAACTCCGGAATGAATAAAATTACATAATAAATTACATAATTTCCTATTATACATTTGTAATTAAAATAAAATAAATCTATTAAATTACAAAACGGTGATACGAGATCACAATAAAAATTACAACCGAATCGATATTCCCATACATTTCGGGAAATACCGATTAAAATCTAAGGCCATACTAAGTAAAATTACATAATTCAAAATTACATAAATTAAAATTATGACAATCATAAAGGAAAAATGCAGCATTATAATATGTATGAACATGCTCAATTTTATGCTAAATCGCCTTTAATTAGCCAATATCGTATATTACTCGGTTTTTACGGATTTGCGTGATTTCAACATTTTTATAATCACAAAAAAATACATAAACTCATATTTATGCATAAGTTAATTACCCTAACCTCTTAGGACTCAAAGTTTAGTCTTCACTAATAATTTGACCATAATTAACCTATATTTTATAAAATTGTTCATAAATGGACCAAAAAATTACAAAAATAAGCTATAAACTTCAAATAAATAACAAAATTTCAAATAAATTCAAAATTTGAAATTTAAACTCATGAACATTCTGGAAAAATACCATGACACTCATAATGTTCAAAATCTTAGGTTAAAAATTTCGAAATTTTCCGGAAAATCAATGTTGCGGTTTATCGGTTTTATCTAAAATAATCATAAAATCATGGAAAAATTATATTCATTAACTTTTCAATTTTCGATCTGAAAAAGATAATAAAATGCAACATTAGACGTTTTTCCTAAGTCATAGATTATGTTTTATTAATTTTTCACTAATAATGTCACTATTTATGCTATTTTTCTTCAAAAATCCATAAATCATGAAAAAAGACTTCTTTATAGCCAATTATTTTACACACATCTTGTAAAATTGCATGTGACAACATATTAATTTTCTATGACCAGATTCGAAATTTAACTCATATTAACCTATTTTTCACCTAAATCCGAATTTAATAATGAAAAATCCATTTTTCGAGCATAACAAGTCCAAAAATTATGAAACTTTACAGGTTATCTCAAAATAATATATATGACAACATATCCAAAAATCAATGGAAAATTCGAAGTATAGCTAATTTTAGACCAAAAATGACATTTTTACTCATAAAATCATATTTAAATGCCATTATTGTAAATTATGAACAATAAAAATCCGTAAAATTAACCAAAATATCCTAAAACATTTTAGGACCAGAAATATTAATATGCATGAATTAATTTCGTCATATATCATAATAACACAAATTTTACAAGTTTTATTTGTTATTCTTATAACTCGGAAAAACTTTTAACCGATTTGCATGCAAACAACCGTGGCTCTGGTACCAATTGAAAGAAATGTAGATCTTTATACATACTAACATACTCATATATGTCTTAATTAATTTGTCATAAAATTAAATGTGGATTTTATGCATGCAAACAATGATAAAATAGAGGAGAAATCATGTCCTTACATTGGTGATTTCGGTTTTATGGGCACAAAAGAAATCTCCTTTTCTTTTGTTCTTGAGCTTTCCTAAGATGGAAGAACAAGATCCAAGTGTAGGATCTCTCCTTAGGATTAATACCCAAAGCTAACCCTTAATAAAATTAATATTATAGAAGCTAGTACAATATTAATTTGAAGAAAAATTGAACCAAAAATATTATGTAACACTTGTAATATTTCGGTTTTATGAGGAGAAAAATGGAAGCTTTTATCTCTCTAAAACTTGTTTAGATAAGTGAAAGTGAGAATGAATAATGATACACTAAAAATGAATGTAGTGTATTAGAAAAATATAAGGCAAAAACTTTTGCCTTTCTTGGTGGAAAACCGGGTGGGAGGAGGAGTAAAGGGGAGCCAATGCATGCATGGATTGTTCTTTACAAAGCATAATAGGGTTGCATGGCTACTCTTACTTTTAATCATTATGTTTACCACTTAAAATATAAACACAATATTAAGCCTAATACTCCTCCATTTTCGGCACTTTAGTTAATATGGATTCCATATTATTTTTGTCAATTGTCAACATGTCACATGTCACATGTAACATAAATTTGTTATGTATTTTAACATATTAAAATCAACGTATTAATAAAAATACGTCACATACAAAAAATCGACTTAGTAATTTCATAATTACTTGTGCCAAAATATTTTACCATTTATAAATCACAACAGATTGTATTTATAATAATTCATTCAATTTCAATTGTTTCTTTAAACAATAATTTCATTCGAGTAATGATACAATTCAATTACTCAGACCGTATCTTATTTAATCACATTTCAATATGATACGTAAATTTTACTTCCAAAACCGTCCGTCAATTTTTCAAGTAATTTAATTAACTCGTAACATTATACGATTAATTAAATAATCAATTAAGAGTGTTGCCCTATAGGTATGACCTAGGGGGTCAACTGATCACCACCGTCGCACGACAGTAATGTCAAACTCTAGTCACCAATCATTACCGATATATGTTGACCGGTTGTGAGAACAAAATTACTTCCCAATTGTATTCTTTATAATGAGATTTAAACATGTGATCATCATGATCAACAGTCGTGATCGCATTATTGTCGGAGGACACATATTCCAACAGTTTGAGGTATGCTTCCATGAAGGAAATGAATGTTCCTTTCATATTTACCATGAAGACCTTTTCACACCCACCATGGAGCCCATGATTATGGGAGACGTCATTATATGCCTCCTCCAAGAGGCTAAATTGTCACTTAAAAAGTACTTGTTAGAGAATCTTAAGAACAAAGTTATGAACAAGCTTACTTGTGAAGACTTGGCACCCACAATCTCAATTCCTAAGCCATCATGAAACCAACGCCATGCATCTTCCCCTTCTATACCAAGTCCGAATGCTACCATCATCATTAAATTAAGAGGTGATAGAAGAGAATGGAAGCCCTCTGATACGTATTTCCATGTAATTCTCGTAGTTTTGTATTGCAAAATGCCCCGAATAGGCTACTTTTGTTTGGTTTGCCTTATTTGCTGGAACGGACCCGGAGGTAGCAGAATCGTGCCTTTTTCAGTCCTCTTAGCGTGCTTTTATGGGTAAGGAAGATTTGAAGTGGAATTGCTATGCCTCGGGAAGCGTGAAGTGGTCTCGGAAGCTAACCAACGAAGAAAACGAGCTATCTCAGTGGTTAAGTACTCGATCGAAGCCTTTTCTGTTCGATCGAGTGGATATGGCGGTCAATCATGTTCGATCAAGTCCATGCTGTACTCGATCGAAGGGTGGTGATTTGAGCACAAATACTATCCTACAACTAGTTGTATATTAGCATTGTACAACTACCTCAAAATTATTGAGCTCTTACACATAGTTGTTGAGCTATTTTACAAGTTATTGAGTTATTTTACAAAGTTATTGAGCTTAAAAATTATTCTGTTAAGGTCAATAACTTTGTATCATAGCTCGATAATTTTGTTAGTGGAGCTCAATAACTTTATAACAAAGCTCAAATACATTGAAAAGTTGTATATACAATCAGCTGTATAATACATTAACTGGTGATTTGAGGTTCCTTGATCGATTAGTTGTTTTGCTCGATCGAGAGGTTATGCCAAGGAAGTCTTCGATCGAGGAGTTCCATATCACTTGATCGAGCACTTTGCTATATTACGCGAGATTTTATTTCACGAGGACTTATTTAATATCTTAGTTATGTTTAATAAATATCTTCCCTATATAAAGAGAAGACGTCATTAGGTTTTATTATCTCTTAGACTCTCTTAATCACTCCTTAATTTCAGAATTACTCTTAAGCAGACTGTTTTCTCTCTTTTGGTTCGGGCGTTACTTTGCTCATTATTTCCGAATCTCAATACTTTGTAATCTTTCTTCACTATTTTGATTTAATTTAATTCTTCTTTGCATTCTCTTAATCTCTTGTTCTTTATTTCTGTCTTAATTAACATTGTTGTTAGTTTATGTTATTTCTTATTAATTATCTGCCTTATAACATGTCTTCCTTTAATTCATCCATTATTGTTGTTTGTTTCATCATAAACATTAGTGGCTAATTCGTTTTATGTTAGGATTAGGGGAGCCATGGTAGTGAAACAATGATGTTGTAATTAGATTAGATGGTTTACATGTGAGAACTGTTTCATGACCATTTAATTGAAATCGTTTAGTTGAGTGCACGCTTCTAAACTAGTTAATCCGGTAAAATTCAGACCTAGATCGAGAGATTGGAATGAACGGACCTGTTATGAACAATAGACTACACTAATGAGGGCGAGAGCTAAGTTAGTAGTATTTTAGGGCAGAAAGCGGACCGAGAGGACCTTTACTTTACCCTTCTCACATTAGACCGACTGATCTATTTATGACTGAATTGGCTAATTACCATGGTGAACCGACTTCCTAGCATTCTTCTCTTTATTTGATCACAACTTTATTTCTCTTACTATTTTTATTGTTCTTTTTCTCTTTGCTTTACATCTCATTTGGTAGTTTAGAAAACAAATTCAAAACACTCAATTGTTACCGTGACAGACTAGGATAGTAAGTAGATATAATAGCCTCCCCGTGGAGTACGATACCCGACTTACATCTACAATATTAGTTGAGCCGGTTGGTTTATTTTTGATAGGGTTGCGACAGCCGTGTCAAATTTTGGCGCCGTTGCCGGGGAGGCAACTATTTTATTTGCTTGTTTTATTTTTGTCTGCCTTTAGCCTTAAGGAATTTATTCCTTGAGTCAGATCTTATCTTTTTCTATTAGTGTTGTTTTGATAGGTCCTATAGGTCCTACCTAGACAGGATTCTAGGAGAAAGATCATCAAAGGGAAGGCATGAGTACCTTTGTTCTTCCACCTATGTTCCATCCCATGGTGCAACAGGTGGTCTACTGTGAGAGATATGGTGCTGCGGGGCACAATGTTGTTATTTGTTTGGCAGAGAACGACGAAGTCTATGCGTTTAGGCAACGTAGACAAGCTAGTCATTCCTATACATATGTGCCGCCACATCCGTTTCAGCAACGAGGCTATCAAAAGCCTTCATTTATCTGGCCACCACAACAACAAAGTCTTCCTCCCACTAAAAATAATGATGAGATTGCTGAATTGAAGTCTTTGGTGAAGGCACTTGCACTTCAAGTGCAAGAATCTGATAAGTCTAAAGAGGCTTACTTCAAGCTAGTTGAATCTCAAATAGCTCAATTAGTTGCCGAGTTGGATTCTAGGCAATCAGAGTTGCCTATTGACGTTATGTATGACTCAGAATTCGAAGATTTACCTGAAAATGAAGCATCATACGAAGACTTTTGCACTGTAGAGCAACAAAAATTCGATCAAACAGTCAACAACGTTCGATCGAATGACTTATATGTGGAGAAAGTGTTCGATCGAACAGATTACACCATTAGATCGAACTTTTTGTACGAGGAAGACCTCGATCGAACGGATGAAATTGTTCGATCGAGTAGTTTTGAGAAAGAAACCCTTCGACCGAGCACCTTGTATTCTCGATCGAATGATTTAGCTGTGAACAGTGTTGACTCGTCATTCACGCCTATTCCGGATGACGATAAGAAGGTAATTGAAGATCAATCCTGTCAAATTGGAGGTAATGCTATTCCTTCTATTCCACTCAATGGGATTCCTTTTATTCCTTCCGTTAAATCATATACTGTTGTTGATTTGACGCCTCCGCCCAAGTTTCTGAGCAAGTTGGAGGAATATCGTCTTGTTTCTTCTTATACAGGTCTTGGCAGGTTAGAAGACCCAGGAGGAGGATTTGAAGATTCCATCCCACATAAGAGGAGGGCGTGGGATATGGCTAAGAGAAGACGCGACGTAGTTGATGCTGTAAAGAGTCGTTGTTCTTCCGATGTTATGCTGTGGCGACCAAAGGTGAAAGTCATGGATGTTGAAGGGACCTCATTTAGCCAGAAGCCTTGTTGTGGGCCATTAATTTTTGTAGGTGGAAGAAGAGAAGAACGTCGAGCTGGAACCTATTTGAAACTAACGTTGACCGGGAGGCAACCCAGAGGTTAAGCTTTTTAGTTGATTTTCAAATATTTCAGTTTTCGTTGCATCTAATAATTGGTTTTCAGACGATAGACCAGAAGCCTTGTTGTGGGCCATTAATATTTCACTCTCCTCGATCGAGCACTTTTGCGGCTCTTTTTACTCGATCGAGTGCTTTCTGTCCTCGATCGAGTTCGCTTTTTTTGATCCGCTTCCAGTGAAGATGTTATGGAGCTGTTAGCGACCTCCCTTGTTGCTGGCTTGTTTGAGTAGGTCCCTACTTCGCGTGCTCTTGTAAGTTTTCCGAGCTTCATTCTTCTTTTCAGTTTGCATTTCCTTTCCCTATTTCGGGTACAATGAGGGCATTGTACGGTTTGGTTTGGGGAGGGTATATGAATCCATATCTGTGTCTGCATACTGTTCTATTGTATTTCTTTTGTCACGTTTAATTTTTCTATGCCTCGTATTTTATTATGAAAAAAAGAAAAATCCAAAAAATCAAAACATTCGAAAAACCCAAAAATATTCACGTTTACTTTTGCATATAGGTTGAGTCAGAACGGTAGATTTCAATGGTGAAATTGCACTACCTTTAGTCCTTTTGCTTAAGCCTTGCGAAAAACTGATTATCTTTTAGCTTTGCCTTTTTGGATCTCTACGAGTTAATGTTCAAATATAGCTGAACAAATAGACTTGACCTGAAATTTTGGCAATCTACTTATAATTTCTAAGAATTAGAGCCTTAACACTGGTGTCATTTGTGACCGGTTTCATGTAGGATTGTGAGTAGTATACTACTTGCATAGCATGTTTCATTTATTTGCACGTGTATGAAATTCAATTACTTTTGCCTACATACATTCGGGTTTGTGGTTGGTGTCACATGCAGGGAGGTGCTTACATTCGCTTTTTCTTTCTTTTTTACCCATTTAACTCTACTATTAGTCATACTATCAAACTTCCAATTAAGGAAATGCAGAGGATGAGAGAGAATCTAGAGAGATAAAATCCTCTCTAATTCTGAGTGTTTTCTTTTCGCGCAAGCAATGGCTCGCAATCGTAAAACCAACAAAAATCCTCAGATTCTAGCTTCTTCTAATAAAAAAAATTCGAAAAATAAACAAAAACATGTTGATTTAGATTTTCAATCTAAGAATAAAGGGAATTCGCATCATAGACAGTTAGAATTTTCTTCTCAGGAGCTTGAAGCAGACCTAGAGTCAATCCTGGAGGAGGAGGAGGAACTTGATCAAGAGGAACCTGAGGTGGTCAGACCGGAAGCGCCGATCAGCACGCCGACGATTAAAATTACTCGTGAGGATGTGGCTGGTGAGATAAACTTCTGGTCTTCGTCTATACTTTGTTATGTTCTAGGAGCGAACCCTCCAAGCTCGGTGCTTACAGGGTTTGTTAAGAGAGTATGGCAAGCCCAGGGGATTGATAAGATCTCCTTCCTTCCTAATGGGATTTTCTTGGTGCGTTTCAAAACGAAAGAACAGCAGCAGTTTGTTTTAGGGAATGGACATCTCCTCTTTGACAATAAACCTGTTATTGTTAATGAGTGGAAGCCTGACACAGAGTTAGTTAAGCATGATGTGAAATGTATCCCAATTTGGATGAAATTGTATGGTTTGGATGTAAAATTCTGGGGTTTAGAAAGCCTTAAGAAGTTGAGCAGTGCAGTTAGAAAATTCATTCGCTGTGATGAGAATACTCTGCATAAAAATTTCTTAGGGTTTGCCAGGATTATGATAGAGGTGGAAATTGGGCAGGCGTTCCCTAATCAGATTACTTTCCTGGATGAGAATGGGAAGTTTCAGCAAATCAAAGTGGTCTATGATTGGTTACCTCTGTCATGTTCCAAATGTAATGGTATGGGTCACTTGGCTGATGTTTGCAGGAATGGTGGTAGTAAGCCTGTGGTTAAGAAGGTGTGGAAACCTAGAGTGGTGGCTCAAAAACCTATCCAAAAGGTTCACACCCCTCCTCCTGTGCTGGCTCCCACTGTCAGGTAAGCTGTTGTGCCTCAAACACCTGCTGCTGCTGCTGGGATTATTAAAACACCAGTGCTTGTTCCTAATACCCCAGTGGTGGACAGTTCTGTTCCCAGAAGATTTATTACTAAATTGATGAGGCATGGGTCAGGAGAAAAGAGAACTTTCTCAACTGGAGGTCTCTCTTTCATGGAGTCCTTAACCAAGTCTCTTCAGAAAACCAGGATGGGGATTTTGGAGAATAGTGTGGTGGAAAAAGGGGAGACTAGCAAGGCACTCTCTCCAAATGGGTAGCATTTGTGTGTGGAATATTAGAGGTATGAATAATCCCAATAAGCAAAAAGAAATAAAGAGCTTATTAGGGAAGAATAGTGTAGGTCTTTGTGGTTTATTAGAGACTAAGATTAAACCAAATACGGGGAAAATGTGAGTACTAGTATGTTTGATAGTTGGTCCATTTGCACTAACTCTTGCCTTCATAAAGGGGGTCGTATTTGGCTTATGTGGGATCCCTTTTCTTATGATGTTTCTGTCTATGATATTCAAATTCAGAGTATCCATTCAAAAGTTTTTGATAAAGCTAGGAAAAAGTGGTTTTGGTTTACTGTGGTCTATGGTTTGAATAAGTTGGCTGAGAGGGAGCCTTTGTGGGGTAGCCTACGCAAGTACCATGGTATGATTCATGAACCATGGCTTGTAGGAGGAGATTTTAATGCTATCATGGCTTCAAATGAGAGAATTGGGGGGGCTCCTATCACCAATTCTGAGATGAGGCCTCTTCTTCAGGTTACTCATGACTGCCAGTTAGCTGATTTGTGTGCTAAGGGAGCTTTTTATACTTGGAACAACAAACATGATGTTGGTTCTAAAGTGTATAGTAGGTTGGACAGAGTGCTTATCAATGATGAATGGATTATTGCTTTCCCTGACAGCTTTTCTCATTTCATACCTGAGGGTATGTTTGATCATTGCCCTGTCATTATAAGGTTGGAAATGGAGGAACAGAGGAAGAGACATTCTTTTAAGTACTATAATATGTGGTCTCTAGCTCCAGAGTATAAAGAGATTGTCAGTACTGGGTGGAATCAGGTTGTTCATGGCTCTCCTATGTACATTGTGACAATGAAACTGAAGGCTTTAAAAGCTGGGTTGAAGAAGCTAAACAAGGAGCATTTTGGGGACATTGAGAATCTTAATCATGTTACTGAGATATCCTTGAATCATTTCCAAGAGCTGCTTATCCAAGACCCATTAAATGAGGATTTGTGTCATGCAGAAAGAGTGTGTGCTAAAGAGTTAGAGGATCTTAAGCAGGCTAGGGATATTTTCCTCAGGCAGAATGCGAAAGTTGATTGGCTTCGTCTGGGTGACTCTAATACTGCATTTTTCCATGCTAGTATTAAGAGTAGGAGAGCTAGAAATAGGGTGTTCATGGTCAAGGACATGAAAGGCAGAGAGTGTAGTTCTTCTCAAGAGATTCAAAAAGCTTTTGAGGATTATTATATCTCTCTCTTGAGTACTTCTAAGACTGTTTGCCCTATAAATAGGAAAGTGGTTCAGTATGAAAAGTGCCTCACTGCTAGGCACTGTGAGATTCTGAATGCTCAAATTTCTGGGGCTGAGATTAAAGAAGCAATGTTCTCTATACCTGGGAACAAAGCTCCTGGGCCTGATGGTTTCAGCAGCCAATTTTTTAAGGATAATTGGGATCTTGTTGGAGGTGAGGTGATTGCTTCTATTCGGAATGTTTATAAGTATGGGAAGCTCCTTAAACAATGCAATAATACTATCATTACTCTTGTTCCTAAGGTGCCTATGCCTGAAACTGTATTACAATTTAGACGCATTGCTTGTTGTAATACAGTTGATAAATGTCTTTCTAAAGTTCTTTGTAACAGAATTGGGTAAATTCTCCCTGATATCATCAGTCCCTCTCAAGGAGCCTTCATTAAAGGAAGAGATATTGTGGGGAACATTCTTATCTGCCAGGACTTGATTAAACTTTATAATAGGAAGTGTTGTTCTCCCAGGGCCATGATGCAGCTTGACCTTCAAAAGGCGTATGATTCAGTGGAGTGGGAGTTTGTTGGGAACATGTTAGAAGCCTTGGGGTTTCCTGATCATATTTGTAAGTTGCTAATGGAATGCATCTCTACTCCCTCCTATTCCATTGCTCTTAATGGAGAGACTTTTGGTTTTTTTAAGGGCAAAAGGGGTCTCAAGCAGGGGGACCCTCTTTCCCCCCTCCTGTTCACTGTATGCCTTGAGTATTTGAGTAAGGTGTTAGTGGTGGTGCATAAGCATAGAAATTTTAAGTTCCACCCTTTGTGTAATAGGATTCAGCTCTCTCACCTTTGCTTTGCTGATGACCTCATTCTGTTCTGCAAGGGTGAGAGAGGGTCCATTGGTTTGTTGCTGAAAGCTTTTGATTTCTACTCTAGAGCTACTGGTCTGGTGATGAACTGTAGCAAATCGAGGTTTTACTGCAATGGTATGGATGAGCTTGTGGTTAGGGACATTGAACAGTCTACTGGGATGAAGAGAGGGACTGTGCCCTTCACCTATTTAGGGGTTTCTGTGTCTCCAAAAAGGCTGTCTGTTATGGACTGCCAATGTTTGATTGAGAAAATGGTGGATAGATTTAGGGGTTTGGGGTCTAGAAAACCCTCCTATGCAGGGAGAGTGGTGCTTATTCAGTCTGTGTTGAGCTCCCTTCATAGCTACTGGGCTAGGATCTTTATCTTACCCAAGTCTGTCATCTCTAAAATTGAGGCGATTTGCAGGAAGTTTTTGTGGCATGGTACTGAACAAAAAGAAAGTCCTGCTTTAGTTTCTTGGGCTCAAGTGTGGCAACCAAAGAAGCAAGGAGGATTGGGTTTCAGAGATCTTACTGTGTGGAACATTGCAAATGTGGGCAAGTACGTTTGGTGGATTGCAAAAAAGGAGGATCACCTTTGGGTGAGATGGGTGCATGTTGTCTATATAAAACAGTCTTCCTGGTGGGACTATAATCCTGGCAGTGGATGTAGTTGGGCTTGGAGGAAAGTTTGCCAGGTGAAGCAACTTCTAAAACCTTATTTATTATCCTTGACAAGTATGGAGCATTATACAATAAAAGCGGGGTATCAATGGCTAAAACCTGATGGGGCTTTGGTGGCATGGTACCCTTGGATGCTGAATGACTGGATTATACCTAACCAGTCTTTTTGTTGTTGGCTGATAGCTCATAGGAGGCTATTGACTCTTGACAGGCTACTAAAAATGAGTATTGTGCAGGAAAATGTCTGTTTTTTGTGTGGGTTGCAGGAAGAAAACATTGAGCATTTGTTCTTTGTTTCCCTTTTAGTGCTCAATGTCACCGGCTGGTTACAAAATGGTGCAGGGTTCAGCTGCCAATGCAGGACTGCATCAGCTGGTGGATAAAGATTAGACAAGCAGCTGCCTGTAAAAAGAAGGTGTTGGCAATGATTTTGGCGTGTCTGATGTACCATTTATGGCAGTGTAGGAATTGCTGTAGGCTTGAGGGATATGTTGTGAGGCCAAATTGTCTAGTAGGAAATGTCAAGTCTGATGTTAGAATGAGGCTAGCTCAATGTGATATCAAAAGTCATAGTAACTCTGCCTTAGCTTGGGTAGAGTATATTCGAAGTAATTGAGTCTAGTTTTCGTTTGTAAGATGGATGTGTTAGAGTTTGTTTGTATGGGACACTTTTGATTCTAATGAGAACTTACATTTTCCCAAAAAAAAAAAAAAAAACAAAACTCTACTATTAGCCAAATTAGCCATTTGACCCTCTACTACATCCAAATTTAGCTTGCCTGTCAAGCTAGTTTAGTGTATGTTTTGCGGTACTTGTCTATTGATCCGAGTTTGGTTTATGTTATATTGTTTTGGAGTTGGTAGTTTATGAAGGAAAAAGGAGGTTGGTTGAAAAAAAAAAAAAGAAGAAAAAAAACGTGAAGAGAAAAAAAAAAAAAAGAAAAAAAAAACAAAGAACCGTGAGAATGAAAGAAAAAGAATGAAAAAAGAAGTTTATTTATAGACGGTTTCACTCCTATGCTTTATTTATATTTTATGAGGAGTATGTTTTGTTTGGATTAGTGAGTTTATGTGCCAAAATAAGTGGCACCTGTGCTTGATTTTTGATGGATTTAGAATCGGATATTGGTTCGTATGGTTTCGTTAGGTAGCTAGCTTAACTATTAACCTCACATTCCCAAAAATGTTTTGCCTTTTCTTACCCATTGCCTCACTCTCCCATATCTTATGTAACCCCTCTTCTGTGATGGACCTTGTTTGGTTGGAATGTATGTATGGTAGTTAGAATTGTCTATCATATTAGTTGCATGCATGTATATGTGGGTCGTAGTTTAGGTGAGCAACTGTTTTTCTTCTTCTCTTACACACATATGCTTACCCTTTGCTTCATGAGAGAAGAGTGACCCGTGAGAGTCGATTTTTAAAGGTCTTGCAAGGTCGACAGTTCAGCTTATTTATAAACATCATCCAACTCGTTTGCACTTGACTATTTTGCTATAAGTGTCAGTTTTGTTTGCATTGAACCGGTTTAAGTGGACAACTTGTAGTTAGCTCTGAGTTTTATTTTCCGTTCCATTAGTTTGCATATAGTTTACTCAAGGACGAGTAAAGGTTAGGTTTGGGGATATTTGATACGTGCATTTTACACAGTCCTTTCTGGCCTTTATTGCACGTACTTCCATGTAATTCTCGTAGTTTTGTATTGAAAAATGCCCCGAATAGGCTACTTTGGTTTGGTTTGACTTATTTGCAGGAACGGACCCGAAGGTAGCGGAATCGTGCCTTTTTCAGTCCTCTTAGCGTGCATTTATGGAGATGGAAGATTTGAAGCGGAATTGCTATACCTCGGGAAGCGTGAAGTGGTCTCGGAAGCTAACTAACGAAGAAAACTAGCTGTTTTATTGGTTAAGTATTTGATCGAAGCCTTTTCTGTTCGATCGAGTGGATATGGCGGTCAATGATGTTCGATCGAGTCCCTGCTCTACTCGATCGAAGGGTGGTGATTTGAGGTTCCTCGATCGAGTAGTTGTTTTGCTCGATCGAGAGGTTATTCCAAGGAAGTGTTCAATCGAGGAGTTCCATATCACTCGATCGAGCACTTTTCTATATTACGCGAGATTTTAGTTCGCGAGGACTTATTTAATATCTTAGTTGTGTTTAATAAATATCTTCCCTATATAAAGAGAAGACGTCATTAGGTTTAATTATCTCTTAGACTCTCTTAATCACTCCTTAATTTCAGAATTACTCTTAAGCAGACTCTTTTCTCTCTTTTGGTTCGGGCGTTGCTTTGCTCATTATTTCCGGATCTCAATACTTTGTAATCTTTCTTCACTCTTTTGATTTAATTTAATTCTTCTTTGGATTCTCTTAATCTCTTGTTCTTAATTTCTGTCTTAATTAACATTGTTGTTAGTTTATGTTATTTCTTATTAATTATCTGCCTTTTATCATGTCTACCTTTAATTTAGCCATTATTGTTGTTTGTTTCATCGTAAACATGAGTGGCTAATTCCTTTTATGTTAGGATTAAGGGAGCCATGGTAGTGAAATAATGATGCTGTAATTAGATTAGATGGTCTACATGTGAGAACTGTTTCATAACAATTTAATTGTAATCGTTTAGTTGAGTGCACGCTTCTAAACTAGTTAGTCCGGTTAAATTCAGACGTAGATCGAGCGATTGGAATGAACAGGCCTGTTATGAACAGTAGACTACACTAATGAGGGCGAGAGCTAAGTTAGTAGTATTTTAGGGCAGAAAGCGGACCGAGAGGACCTTTCCTACACCCTTCTCACATTAGACCGACTGATTTATTTATGACTGAATTGGCTAATTACCATGGTGAACCGACTTCCTAGCATTCTTCTCTTTATTTGATCACAACTTTATTTCTCTTACTATTTTTATTGGTCTTTTTCTCTTTGCTTTACATCTCATTTGGTAGTTTAGAAAACAAATTCAAAACACCCAATTGTTACCGTGACAGACTAGGATAGCAAGTAGATATAATATCCTCCATGTGGAGTACGATACCCGACTTACCTCTACTATATTTATTGAGCCGGTTGGTTTATATTTGACAGGATTGCGATAGCCGTGTCGCCCCCCGACAATAAGGATATTAAACTTGCTAATTCAAAGAGCCTACAAGGCTATGGTAACGAGCCAAAAGAGAAACGAAGGAGGCACAACAAGGGGTCCTTTGTGAAGAATTGGCTCTACTTCATCTTGAAATGGTCAAAGGCTTACTCATGTTTATTCGGAGGCCATTCGCAAAATTGTGATCGGCTTTTGAGAGCATTAAGTTATATGGACAATAACAATGAATTTAATCCCTTGATTTAGTTTGGTGTAGTCCTGCCTCAAACCACCATTTGTAATATATTCGATTCCAAAACTTTACATTGCTTTGCATGATAGTCTAGTCACATTTTAGTTATTAATTGCATGCACTTCTTAGTTTTTGCATGAGAGTCGTGAGGGGGGGTTCTTATCTACTCTTGAGTATATTTTGTAGGTGTTTGATGAAATTGGATGAGGGAACTTACCAAAGAAATGAGAGAAGTACCTCATCTAGGCCCAAAGGAAGGAGAAGACGGCTGCTCGCCCGAGCTAGACACATCTCGCACGACTTGGATAAAGACAACCTAGGGGAACAACCCTGATTGACAGCTCGCCCGACCTCAGCATAAACTGCCCGAGCTATCAACATGCTCCCCCGAGCCTAGGACAGCTCGCATAACCAGATGGAAATATAGGGACCTCTAGACCATTCAACGCCCGAGCCCCGTGCAAGCCTGCCCGAGCCCTGCTTAAGCCCAACCAAACCCGTCCTTTATACACCCACATCCTCATTCCTATCCCATATCTTATCATCAATAAAACAAAATCTCCATCTCATTCCCATAAATCCTAAATCAAAAACCTTAATAACAATCCCTTAAACCACATATCAAATCACCAAAGATCAAGGAAAACTTCATCCTACCTCAATCCTAAACTCATCTAACCCAAATTCCAAGCATTATAACACCAAAAATCTTTCAAATCTACTCCCTTGAAATATAGGTCATCAAAAATCCCAGATTTAAGGAAGTACTTTTTGGGATCATCATTTGAAGGATTTGAGTCATCATCTTGGGTCACCTTCACTTAAAGGTTTCAAGCAATAATGTTTTTTAGGCGTAAGGGCAAGGTTAAGGCCGACGAGACGGTTTCAAAGCGGCAAAAAGAAAGTAGCTCAACCGCCCCACTGGAGGCTAGGGTTCATGAAGAAGAGCTAATATCGGGCATTGAGCAGCTAGATCAATTTTCGGAAATCGAATTCATAGAGGATGAGCACCGAAAGAGATTCTTGGAGTTTTTGGGTATGCGCTATGAACCAACTCAATTCATTGACCTTGATGTACTACAAACACTCGGTATCAGGCAATAAACGGGAAATATTCTTTCAAGGTATGGGACTCGAAAGAATTTTTTATGCCGAAGAAAAACCTACCTAAGCCTCACCATAGAATTCCCATGTAGCCTCCGGATTCTTAACCATTGGGCCAAAGGAGTTTGCTTGGAGTTCCGACTTTGTAATACGACTCATAGAATAACTCTAGGGCGCTGTAATACTCCGTATTTTAATTAATAGTTTATGTTTATATTTATATTTATGTGGGTAGTCGTAAATAAATAATAAGATGAATAAATATTAAGGAGAATAATAAATAATTAGTTTTAGTCGTAATAGAGAATAAGTAAAATAAAAAAAGCAAATAAGACGGAGTGGGGACCATAGTTGGACCGTGTTTGAGGAGCCGTGTAGGGCCACGGTGGGGACCAAGAGGAAGGGAGGTGGTATTTGGTTTGGGTGTTACCAATGCTTTAAGATATTTTCATTATTTTATTAATAAAATGACTTTCCTAAAACTTTCCTACTTCAAAATATAAATACTAACCATATGCCTTACAATTATACTTATTCTTCTTCTAAAACTCATATACAATTGTGAGGAGAGCTTTTGGGAGACAACTTTAAGACAGAGCTTTTCACCTTGCGATAATTAATTACGGTAAGATATCTAATCATCTAATATCAATTGTTTACGTTTGACCTTGACCCGTATTAAGGCCGTTGACCGTGACCGATGACCGTGAGGACCGAGGCCGTGTGGTTGTTGACCGGCGGGTTGACCACCGTCGGTTGGCCATGATTTTTTAGGGATTGTTTGTGGTGTTTCGCGGGATTTGTTTTGGGTAGTTTACATCTTAAATTTATTAATAAGATTAGTTAATAATAATACATAATACAATTATTGTTTAGGTGGCGAATTTATTGAAGAGACTTTTTGATTAATTTCTTAATTGAGAAGATTTGCTAAGAGGTAGGTTAACTACTCAACGTTACAATATTGGTAATTGGAGAATTGTTGAAAGATGGATTATTGTTGCAATTGTTGTCTTGAGCACATCGTCGTAATTGTTGTCTTGAGCATATAGATATCATTGTTGTCTTATGATCATATTATTATCTTGTTAGTTTGTTCTCTGTTGTCGATTGGTTGTGAAAGAGATTGGCATTGCTATTGAGATTGTTTGGTCGGTCAAGCACGGGATTAAGCCGTGGTCCTGTACAGTTTTGGTCGGTTAGGCACGGGGATGTGTAAATGCCGTGGTTCTGTATGTATGATGGTCGGACAGGCATGGTGGTGTTAGCAGTGGGCTATGGACCTGAGCAGTACACCGTGTGTTGTGTCGGATTGGAATTCACCGTATGGTGCATGTGCGTGTGGCACGGTCAAGCCGTGTGCGTGCCTTGTGTGTATGAGCACGACGGTCTTGGTTTGGTTCGTGGATTGTGTTGCAGGCGAATGTATTATCATTATTATTATTGTTGTTTGGTTATCCTACTCAACCTCGTGGTTGACTGTGTATTCGTGAACACCTGTGTTGAACCATAATGGGGAGCACATTGATTTTCAGGTTAGCTTGTGAGAAGTGCTGGATGCTTAGAGGGGAACTTTGGGACGAGATCACTTGAGTCTAGAGATCAGCTTATTAATATTCAGACAATATTTATTTTAAGTTCTGCTGCGAGTTGTTAAGTACTCAATAATATTTATTTATCAAGTTGGATAATTGTAATAAACTTTTGAGGCACTATAATAATATATGGTCTTAAAGTACTTTTTTATTGTTTGTCTTTTATACTTACTACCTCAGGCAACTGAGATGGTAACACCTTTATTTATTTGGGAATGTCTAGCTAAAGGCTCTTAAATAAATGGGGGTATTACAAAGTGGTATTAGAGCGAACGATCCTAAGGCCTGAAACAAATGAATTTAATGAACTTAGGATGAGTCTAATAAAATGAACCAGGGGTAGAAACTGTTTAGGAGCCCATTTTCTAGGTTAGGAAGACGTCCTTGATCTGGCCCTTTTCAGTTTTGAGCCGGTCACCTAAAGAAAGGATAAAGAGAGAGAAGGGTGGATAGCATGGATGCTTTACCTTAAGGGTCTAGTTGTGTCTTGAAGTTGCGAGAAGTATTAATTTTATTTGCAGGATGAGAACGAAAGGTAAGAAATTTTGAGACTGATGTAGGTAATAGGCGTGTGGCCTATGTATGGGTGATAGGCGTGTGGCCTATGTAATGGCAGTGTGGTGATTGGAAAATTTACGTTGAGCTTCTTCTAATTCACAGCACGATTACACGTGGAAATTTTCTTGACATATCGTAAATGGCATGAGGTGGAGAAATATGAATAATGGATTGTTGCATCTTCACATGAATTGATTGTATATATGTAAATTACATGTTTAGTAAATTTCATGTCTAGAGATATGCGGAATGTGTTGCCATGAGCCTGTAGACATAGAATTATAAGATTGCATGAATTAAAGACTAAACATGTATAAAAAATAATTAATTGTGAAAAGGAGAGAAAGAAAGGAGGCTGTGAGACCGTAATGCCGTGAGGCCATGTATGCCGTGATGCCGTGGTTGGTCGGGCAAGGCTAGCTCGATCAATCACACATTCTTTTGTATGCAGGAAATTTGATCTTTTACCTAATACCCAAAACTTCTTAGAACGAAAACTTATGTTTCTTATTTTATCTTATTAGAACCCAAATGGCACCCAAGAAAGCTACATCCACAGCTATGACTCAGGAAGAGATCGATAGGCTCATTGCAACCAATGATGCGCTGACTGCTGCTTTACAATCAAAGACTGCGACAAAGGATCCTGCTAAGATGAGTGCTGCTATTGCTCGTCATAACCCAATGAAGTATGATTGACTTGGTGAACCGTCATTGCTGGGAGATTGGTGTAGGGAGTTTGACAATCTTTTCGATGTCTTGAGCTGTCCTGAGAAATTGCAAGTAGATCAAGTTGCACACTACTTGAAAGGAAAGGCTGGGTTGTGGTGGAACCACAACAAGGCAGTGATTAGAGAGGCATGTAAGGAGAGTGACGAACCGTTTGTATTGGGAAAGGATTTAAGGATACTTTGAGGGGCACGTTTGTACCTGAACATGTTAGGAGTAAGATGAGGTCGGAGTTTGAGTCATTTAAAATGACAGTGGAGATGACCATAGAAGATTATCATAACAGATTCATAGAGTTAGCTGAGTATGTGTCGGATTTGAATTACGGAGAGGAGGTGTTGGCTTTAAGGTTTGATAAGGGTTTAACTACGCGTATCAAGAAGAGGTTGGCAGCTGGAGAGCCAAGTACCGTAGAGGAAGTATACCAAAGAGCGGGACATGCCGAGAGAATTGCCGACATGGGGAAGGAGGAAAAGAAGGACAAGGGTGAATAGAGGAATGTTGAGGCTACAAGTGAAGGGACTGGAGGAAGCAAGAAGCAGAATTTCAATCAACACCATTTATTTTCAGTCGGTGGAGCTGTGAGTCGAGGTGGTTTCGGCTATGGTAGGATGACAAGTGGAGCGAGTGGTACGAAGAGACCATAGTGCTATGGATGCGGAAAGTTTGGTCACAAGATTGTAGAGTGTAGGATTACAGTGAGAAGGAATAGCATGAATAATATGAATGGAGGATTTGGTAGTAGAACTTTTAATGGATTTAAAACACCAGCGACTAGCTATGGAAGCAATCGTTTTAACGGATCTTGGAACAATCTGAGGAGCTATAACAACAGCAACAACTTTCAGAATCGCGTTAACAATAGCCAAGGCAAAGGAAATGGAGAGAACCAGAAAGGTACCAGGAAGCAAGTAGTGGCGTCGACATCTACGGTGCAGGGTGGTGTGAAGAATAGTGGCAAGTTGCTCATGATAGGAAAAGAGGCAGCTGAGGGCGATGCTCATGTAGTTTCTGGTACTTTTCTAACCAATTCTAAGCCATCTTATGTTTTGTTTTATTCGGGAGAAACTCATTCATTTATATCTAGTGACCATGCTTAAGCGATGGGATTGGGTGACCCAGTAGTAATTAAAGATAAAGTAACAATACCTTCTGGGTAATCGATAATATGCACCAAAATGTTTAGGAATATGAATATCCTTATAGGCGAAGTTTTATTTCCTATGGACTTAATAGAATTTCCGTTAGGAGGATTTGAGATTATTTTGGGAATGGATTGGTTGAGAAGAAATAGAGCTTTCATAGATTGTTATCAAAAGAAAGAATATTTGAAAGGACCAAAAGGAGTAACTGTGTCTTATACGAGATTTGTGGTGAAACCCAAAGTGAGACTTATATCAACAGTTACCTTGAAGTCTTGTTTGAGGAAGGGAGGAGAGTTGATTTTGTGCCACGTGTGGGACACGCGTGAGGCAGTAAAAGGCACAGCCGAAATTCCCGTAGTAAGTGAGTTTCAGAATGTTTTTCCAGAAGAAATTCTAGGTTTACCTCCAAAGAGAGATGTGGACATTAATAATGAGCATAAACCAGGGACTCGACCTATTTCCATGTCACCTTATAGGATGGGGCCTAAGGAATTGGAGGAGTTGAAGAAGCAGTTGGAGGAATTGCTAGAGAAGGGTTATATAAGACCAAGTGTGTCGCCCTGGGGAGCGCCAGTTTTATTTGTTAAGAAGAAGGATGGGAGTATGAGGTTGTGCATAGATTAAAGAAAGCTAAACAATGTAACAATTAAGAATAGATTACCTTTGCCTAGGATTGATGATTTATTTGATTAGTTGAGTGTAGCTGGAGTTTTCTCTAAAATTGATTTAAGTTCGGGATACCATCAGTTGAGAGTTAAGGAGGAGGATGTACCTAAGACAGCTTTTAGAACGAGGTATGGGCATTACGAGTTTTTAGTTATGCCTTTTGGTTTTACTAATGCACCCGCAATATTTATGGATTTGATGAATAGAGAGTTTAGTCCTTACCTTGATCAGTTTGTAGTAGTCTTTATTGATGACATATTGGTGTACTCTAAGAATAAAGAGGAGCATGAGAAGCATTTAGGAATTATTTTGCAAACCTTGAGGGAGAATGATTTATATGCTAAGTTGAATAAGTGTGAGTTTTCGTTGGATAAAGTAGCATTTTTGGGACACGTAGTTTCAAAGGAGGGTGTGTCGGTTGATCCAAGTAAGATCGAAGCGGTAACTAAGTGGGAGAAACCAAAGAACGTGGCGGATGTGCGAAGTTTTCTTGGATTGGCTGGCTACTACAGGAGGTTTCTGAAGGATTTCTCTAAGTTAGCTAAGCCTTTGACAGCTTTGACGAGAAAGGAGAATAGGTTTAAGTGGGATGAGAGTTGTGAAACAACTTTTCTAACCTTGAAGGAGCGTTTGACCATAGCACCTATATTAGCTTTACCAGAAGGGAGTGTGGATTTTGAGGTGTATACCGATGCTTCGAAAAACGGATTGGGGTGTGTGCTAATGCAACAAGGGAGAGTAATCGCCTATCCTTCAAGACAGTTGAGACCGTATGAAGAAAATTACCAAACGCGCGATCTGGAGCTAGGGGCGGTCGTGTTTGCTCTTAAGTTGTGGAGGCATTATTTATATGGAGCTACTTTTAAGGTATTTTATGACCATAAGAGCCTTAAGTATATTTACACTCAGAAGGAGCTTAATATGAGACAAAGGAGGTGGATAGAATTAATTGGATATTATGATATGGAGATAGTTTAGCATGAGGGAAAGGCTAATGTAGTAGCAGATGCTTTGAGTAGGAAGTCGGTTCATGCCTTATGTTTGGCTATGTCGCAGATTAAGTTGCGAGATGAATTAAAGGAAATGAGAATTTGTGTAATAAGGAAAGGGGATTCAGTTGGAGATTTAACGGTTGAACCAGAACTGTATGCGGAAATCCGAGAGAAACAAAAAGGAGATCCGAAGTTGGAGAAGTGGCATGCGGCCGTAGAGTAGGGCGTGTCTTCAAGATTTATTGTAGGGATATATGGTGGTTTGAGATTCGATATAAGGTGGTGTGTACCTGACGACGAGGAATTGAAAAGAAATTTTTTGACTGAAGCACATTCTACGCCATATTCTATGCATCCTGGAGGAGATAAGTTATATAAGGATTTAAAGAAGACGCTTTTGGTGGCCAGGAATGAAAAAGGAGGTTGCTGAGTTTGTTTCTAGATGTCTGGTTTGCCAAAGGGTGAAAGGTGAGCATAAGAGACCACAAGGGAAAGTACAGTCTTTGGATGTACCTGAATGGAAGTATGAGAGTATTTCTATGGATTTTATCGTTGGTATGCCTCGTACTCAGAAAGGGAATAATATGATTTGAGTGATAGTAGATCGTTTGACTAAGACAACACACTTTATTCCAATGAAGGATACATGGAGTAAGGCTGAGTTAGCTAGAGCATATGTTAAGAATATCGTGAGGTTACACGGAATTCCTAAGGATATTGATTCTGATCGTGATTCGAGGTTTATCTCGAAGTTTTGGCAAGAATTGCGGGAGTGTATGGGTACGACTTTGAAAATGAGCACTGCATTTCATCCAGCTACAGATGGACAGACGGAGACAACTGTAACACCCCCATTTATTTAAGGGCCTGAACTAGGACTCCTCAGATAAATGACGGTGTTACCGTCTCGGAAACCCGAGGTAGTAGATACAAAGGAAAGAAACACAGTACTTTATTAAAATGTTTAAAGTGATATTACAACTGGAATACAAAACAAAGCCTCCAAAAATATGACCAAAAGACACAGTCTGATAAAACTACTAATAAGACTAAGGTGGCCTAGGCACTAAGTCCGTCATCCAACTCTCCTCCCGGCCAGCTCCCATCGGTCTCGAAATACTGTCAATCTGCTCCCCAATAATTGGATCATCACAGCGCACGAATACACGTGGTCACCGAAGCTGAGTAGGGAAACAATTAAACAACAAAATATGATATGCATGATCCTCCGTCACCTCCATCTCCATCTCAACTCATACCTCATATCTCATTTCTCATATCTCATAACCCGGACAACCCAGCCATACCGATCCCCGGTAGACTATATATATCGACCGTAGTCGATCTGCCAGCTCGCAGCTGAGGACACCAGGGCAAGTCCTGCAGAACCCGCCTGGGCCTTATCACAATCCACATCGTATCTCCACATCGTCACTCCTTCACCATCCTCCAACTCCAATGCATATGAAATGCTCAACAGTAATAATGCAACACAATGTGTATATTAATGAATGAAATCATGCCAGCTATCAAAATGTTGGAAAAATATACTCAACACTAACAGTCCAGTCAACCCCACCTCATTACATGAAACACAACATCAATCACAATCACGGACAAGTCAACGATCTCAGCTTGGTCATATGAACACAAACAAGTCAACTCAATTCAATAATACGAAAAGGAGTCAAGTGTGTTTCCCCTACCTCAAAGTGCCAGCAAATCCAACTAAGCAGTTAAGCAGTCCAGAAATAAGGCAATGAATTTGATTATCGATCCTTCACGACTCCGTCACCTAAACGAATTATAATATTTATTATTATTAACTACTAAATACAGAATTTCCCAAAATAGAAACTTTCCCGAAATAGTAACTTCCCACTTTAATCAGTCCCGACTCAAAACCCGACTTGAATTATTTAACCGACTCGGGAATTAAATTAAATAACTACTATGATAGATAAAATATTGAACGGATTAAACATTTTAAGAAAACCCGACTCGAACATAAAACAATTCAACAACCCGACTTAAACCCGTCTTTCATTAATTAAATAACTCGGAATTAAATTAATTAGTTAAACATACGACCCATTAACGAATTATAACGATTAACTATGAAAACCCGTTTCAACAACAACTCGAATAACCCCTCACGCACCACCGTCCCTTCACACACTCACACACCCCTCACGCACCACCTAGCCACCACGACAACCACCAGACCTGACCCCCACTTCGTCCCCACCACCAGCAACCACCACCAGCCTGGTCGACTGCCGCCGGCGAGTCGAACCAGGGCTGGCATTTGGCCTGGTTCACCGCGCATCATCACCAACACCCACTGTTTTCCTTTTTACCACCACCGCAACCAACCACCATAACCTGCCACACCACCACCATCCAACTCGCCGTCATCCCACGCACCTAAACACCGTGGCACCACCATTTCGACCTCCCCCGAGTCCACGGTGGTGCCACCCTAAACCCAGCCGTCTGAACTCGCCTGAAACCGCAACCCAAACCCGTTTTGGTTACCCCTGTCGCTGCCGCCTCTCACAACCACCACCACCACCCAAAACCTCCCTAACCACCACCAATAGGGGCGACTCAGACCACCCAACACCATTACCCCGACACCAACCACCCTTATCCCCTCCCTAAGACACGCAACCCCAACCAAAAACCCGACATAAAAGATGAAAACAGAGGAGGAATGTGACATGCTTACCTATCCGCCACCACAACAACCACCAGGGCCACCCTACGTCGTCGACAACCTCCCTTTGACCTTCCTTGCTGCGCCGTCACCACTCCTGCTCTCTCTCTCTCTCTCGTTTTGCGTGAAAGGCTGCCAAAAGGGCTGATGAAAGAGGGAGGCGGGTTGAGGGTGTTGCTAGGGTAAAATTAGGTTAAAACTTAGGTTAAAAGGTTAAGTTAGATGGTAAATGGGTCATGGGTATGGGTAACGTGATATGGGTCATGGGTATGGGTAAGTTATCATTCAGTTAAACCCGTCTCACCAGTTTACGAGTAACTTGGTCTTACGATATCAACACGACTATACCATTAACTCGACTCAACTATCATCCCGACATAATTAGTAAAATAATATATATAATAATTAATATATAATAATATCCGTTTAATTAATTATATTATATAAAATACGGGGTATTACAACAACCATTCAGACTTTAGAGGACATGTTACGAGCTTGTATTTTGGAGGTTGGGGGATCATGGGAAGAGAGTTTGGATTTAATAAAATTTTCTTATAACAATAGTTATCATGCTAGTATTGGTATGGCACCATTTGAAGCTATGTATGGGAGGAAGTGTAGGAGTCCAGTTTGTTGGGACGATGTCACTGAAGTTCTGACATTGGGTCCTGAATTGATTCAGCAGATGATTGAGCAAGTGCATGTGATTAGAGAAAACATGAGAGCTGCACAAGATCGACAAAAGAGTTTTGCAGACTTGAAGAGGAGTGAGATTGAGTTTACTGTAGGAGACAAGGTGTTGTTAAAAGTATCACCAATAAAGGGGGTGATGAGGTTTGGTAAGAGAGGAAAGTTGAGTCAGAAGTACGTTGGACCTTATGAGATTTTGGATAGAATTGGTGAAGTGGCATATCGTCTTGCACTTCCACCAGCTTTGGCAAGAGTTCACAATGTTTTTCATGTTTCACAGTTAAGGAAGTATGTGAGTGATCCTACTCATGTGTTAGAAGTTGAGACAGTCGAATAGGATGAGAATTTGTCTTACGATGATGTGGCTAAGGAGATTTTAGGCAGGAAAGTGAGGAAAACTAGAAATAGAAAGGTCGTTTTTGTGAAAGTTTTATGGTCTAATCATAATGTTGAGGAGGCTACATGGGAGGTTGAAGATGAGATGAAACAGAAGTATCCTCATTTGTTCGCATAAAGTATGTTAGTTACGAGGACATAACTCTTTTTTTTTTACGGGGGTAGGATATAACACCGCGTTAATTTGTGATCATTTCTGTTGTAATTTATCTAAATGTGTGCTCGATCATAAATTGTTTGGTTAGTTGAGTAGTAAGGAGGGGTGAACTTCGGGACGAAGTTCTTTTTAAGGAGGGAAGACTGTAATACTCCGTATTTTAATTAATAGTTTATGTTTATATTTATATTTATGTGGGTAGTCGTAAATAAATAATGAGATGAATAAATATTAAGGAGAATAATAAATAATTAGTTGTAGTCGTAATAGAGAAGAAGTAAAATAAAATAAGCAAATAAGACGGAGTGGGGACCATAGTTTTACCGTGTGTGAGGAGCCGTGCAGGGCCACGGTGGGGACCAAGAGGAAGGAAGGTGGTATTTGGTTTGGGTGTTACCTATGCTTTAAGATATTTTCATTATTTTATTATTAAAAGGACTTTCCCAGAACTTTCCTACTTCTCCTACCAACTTATATAAATACCAACCATATGCCTCACAATTATAATTATTCTTCTTCTAAAACTCAAATACGATTGTGAGGAGAGCTTTTGTGAGACAACTTTAAAACGGAGCTTTTCACCTTGCGATAATTTATTACGGTAAGATATCTAATCAGCTAATATCAATTGTTTACGTTTGACCTTGACTCGTATTAAGGCCGTTGACCGTGCCCGATGACCGTGAGGACCGAGGCCGTGTGGCTGTTGACCGGCAGGTTGGCCGTGAGTTTTTGGGGATTGTTTGTGGTATTTTGCGGTACTTGTTTTGGGTAGTTTACATATTAAATTGGTCAATAAGATTAGTTAATAATTATACATAATTCAATTATTGTTTAGGTGGTGAATTTATTGAAGAGGCTTTTTGATTAATTTCTTAATTGAGAAGATTTCTTAAGACGCAGGTTAACTACTCAACTTTACTATATTGGTAATTGGAGAATTGTTGAAAGATGGATTATTGCTGCAATTGGTTTCTTGAGCACATCGTCGTAAATGTTGTCTTGAGCATATTGATACCATTGTTGTCTTATGATGATATTATTATCTTGTTGGTTGGTTCTCTATTATCGATTGGTTGTGAAAGAGATTGACATTGCTATTGAGATTGTTTGGTCGGTCAGGCACGGGATTAAGCCGTGGTCCTCTACAGTTTTGGTCGGTCAGGCACAGGGATGTGTAAGTGCTGTGGTGCTGTACGTATGATGGTTGGACAGGCATGGTGGCATTAGGAGTGCGCCACGGACCTGAGCAGTACACCGTGTGTGGTGTCGGATTGGAATTCACCGTATGGTGCGTGTGTGTGTGGCACGGTCAAGCCGTGTATGTGCCGTGTGTGTATGAGCACGACGGTCTTGGTTTGGTTCGTGGATTGCGTTGCAGGCTAATGTATTATCATTATTATTATTATTGTTGTTTAGTTATCCTACTCAACCTCGTGGTTGACTGTGTATTCGTGAACACCTGTGATGAACCATAATGGGGAGCAGATTGATTTTCAGGTTAGCTTGTGAGAAGTGCTGGATGCTTAGAGGGGAGCTTTGGGACGAGATCACTTGAGTCTAGAGATCAACTTAGTAATATTACGACACTATTTATTTTAAATTCCGCTGCGAGTTGTTAAGTACTCTATAATATTTATTTATCAAGTTGGATAATTGTAATAAACTTTTGAGGCACTATAATAATATAACGTCTTAAAGTACTTTTGTATTTTTTGTCTTTTATACTTCCTACCTCAGGCAACTGAGATGATGACACCTTTATTTATTTCGGAACGTCTAGCTAATGGCTCTTAAATAAATGGGGGTGTTACTGGCGCTTTGCGAAAATCTTTGGCGTGGAGGTACTAACAACCAACACCGACAAACCTCCGACCTTAGCATTGCTCATGTTTGGAAACCTATCTTCGGGAGGGAATTTAGTTCTTTGAAGCAATGTCACACATTTGACATACAACATCCTGTGATCCGTATTTGCAAAATATTTATAGCTGAAACCATCCTTGGGAGGTTAGAGCAACACACTTGCACCCTCCTTGACTTAACATTTCTTGAGTCATATTTAAACGTGCAAGGGGCAAAACGATTCAATTCAACGCCCCTCTTGAAAAGCTTACAAGAATGAATGATTTCTCGAAAGCGAATTCTCAAATTAAAACTTTTGTGATGGGCGGGCTAATAACAATGATAGTCAATGACCTTTGCCCCGACTTCAACATCGATGGGAGGTATGCCCCACTCCAAGGAAATACCTTGATAGACGAGCAAACAATCTTTGAATTCCACTAGTGGTGCGCCGATAATAGGGAGGGTAGTGTAGAATGGTTAACTAGGGGATGCTCATCTCTTGTGCCCATGGGGTGGAACATAACAAGCACCGAACCCCGATTGAGCAAATACTCGCGAAAGCCAAGTTACCTCCTACCAATTAAGATTTATGAGCAACCACAACATCAAGAAGAAATACCCCAACACCATGCACCAATCATGGGGTACCAACCATTCCAACATGGTGCACCACCCTCATTTATACCTATTCCCCGATGTTTAAACCCCTCACCGAACTTTCCGTGAATCTTACCCGACTAGGCCTCCTACCATGGATACATTAATGGATTTGACGAATTACGTTGACATCAACGTGCATGAGGGTAGGGTTGACAACTACTTAGCGCAATACCCCAACAACAACCAAATGACGCAACAAGTGTATATCAATCCTAGAGGCCCTTTTCCATCACGTGCTTAACTGGATCTCTAGTTTCCAAATTGTGGAAACCAACGACAACACGGTGAAGGAAGTGGAGGTTATGGGGGGCCTGGTGAATTTGGTGGGCATAACAACCCCGGTGATGATGAGTTCGGAGGTTAGGAGCCTATGCATGAACGGCTCCAAGATTGTATGCTACTCTCTCCCTCTTTCCAAAATCTTCTGATGCATAGTTTGCATTGCACCACATGTTAGATTAGTTTGCATTGTAATTTATATAGCCCATGTAGTTAGTTGCATTTTGCTTATACATTCATGCATAGTAGCTCATGACCAAAATCTCATTTTTTCTACACTTGAAACAATATTTAAATCGGATTGAAAAGGTTTGATGATAAGTTACCTAAGCTAATTTAAATTAGCTTTCATCTTGATAGAAAACATGCATCAGTTAGTGTACTTTAGATTGCATTCATTTGTATATATGTCATATAGAATTGCATTCACATAGAGCATACATTCATCCATGTCATGCATTGCATGTTGCATTTGTATTTCAATTTCATATATTGAAAACCCAAAAAAAAACATGTATTTCCATTCTAAAATCCAGAAATACAAAAACAAGTCGTTAATTTCAAATATTTTAAAATACAAAAATCATGTTCTTTATTTTCACGATAAAACTTATTTCAAAATACAAAAATATGTCTTTCTTTTTCATTTCCGACTCCTACGTTGTACATTGAGGACAATGTCCGAAATAAAGTGGGGGATGGGAATTTATATTCCAAAAACATACAAAAATTTGAATTTTTTTTGAAAAACTCAAAAAATATGTTCTCTATTTTCATAAAAACAAAAACCCCTAAAATTTTGAAAATTTACAAAAACCAAAAACATGTTCTTTCATTTTGTAGTGTAGAATTGTATATAGTTGTGTGTTTTTATTCTCTTCTCACATAGGTACGACATTACATTTGAGACAATTAGCAAGGGAATACGAAGACCGCTTGGTATGATCGTTCTAATCCCTATTTCTCTTCCATTTTTTTTCATTTACAAATTTAATTATTTGTTCTTTTCTCCTTTATTACACTTTTTTACCAACCACATTCTTATATATTTTACTTGGTTTACTTTTAAGGCATTCCGGATCCTTAATTCTATTTTGGTTTTCAAAAGCGTTTTAATCTTTTCTCTCGATTTAAATTTTAAGTTTTTATAAAAGAAATCCGAAATTCGATTTTAAAACCCGTAAGTTTACCTTGACTTTGCATTACATTTTCGCTCTTCCTTTTGTTTTTCATTCCCCTTTTCTATTCGCATTTTGAGGTGTGCGTTCACTCATGGACAGTTCTAAAGGATGATTCATGTCAGCCGACCCCAAATCATTTTGGGATTAAGGCTCTGATGTTGTTGTTATTGTTGTATTCATATGAGGAGGATGGGCTTACATGTCGAGGAGGATGTTATGTGTTTTTTTATTATGGTGGTTATGTATATATGTGTTGTTAGGAGCTTGCATTTAGGTTATGTGTCATGTAGTTGGTAGAAGCATATGCATTAGCTTGTATATATATGTAGGTTGCACCATGGCATATAGTTGCATTTAGGAATAAACTTTGGAAAATATCTAATTGAGAAACTTGACGAGTGTTCATAGGCCAATGTATATGCTTTTTCTATTTAACACTTTGTTTGCTAGAATAATCTTAAAACACCCTTTTTAGTGTCATTCTAGTATCGTTCGACCCATGCACAAGAGCCTAGTCAAGAGTACCTTGTAGTTAATAATTCCTTGGTTACCGTTTATTCCAAGGTGACTCTTGATGCCATGCAACCGTTCTTTTACTTTTACCATCTACCGTTTTGCTAACCAAAAGGGAAATAGGCACAAAAATCGTCAATTTGAGTTCTTAAGCCAAAGTGAAAGCGAAAAGTTTGCAAGTTTTGCCAAGTGTCCTTGTCCTAGGTTTTGGAGTGCAAATTGGACTTCTATGCTTTTCTAGGGTACCCTTACTACATATGGGGTCACTGTCGAGGTCACTTTGGTGCGGATTTTCATATTGTTGGTCACCGCCGCACTCCTTGCCAAAAGACTTATTGCCAAGTGTTGAAATGCCTATAAAAAAAGGCAAGAACTGAGCTTAGTGTCATATGTTAAAAAAATGGGGGGAACAATAACCCAAATGCAAACTACTATTGTGAAACTCATATATCTCGAGTCCCTTTTATTCATTGATGGTCCTATATTTGTTGCATGGTGGAGAGAGGATGACCCTTCCTTTTTTCTAGGCAAGAGAGGGAATTCCGCGATCCTCTAGTATTTTCTAACGCCATAAGGACCTTGCTCTTGACGAAAGCATCTAGTAATTGTGGACGAACATAGCCTAGTCTAAGACTGCTTGCAGGTGATTTATTTCTATCCTTTTAAAACTAGTAGTTTGTAGAACTAGAATCTACAATAGAGTATATGCCCTTAGATCATTTCTCTTTCAGATGATTTCCGCCACTTAGATGAGGAAAGTGGTGACTTCTTTTGTAGATCCATCCATTTTTTGTTTTATGTGCTTAATGTTGGATGTATCGCCATTTTGGCAAGCCCCACCTTACCTTACAATAAGGCATTCTACCTCATGGATGCTATGTTGTGGGTTGAAGGGGTGGAGTGAGACCCGCTAATTGTCTCACATATGCTATGTTATTAAATAAGGGTCATAGTTTTAGTCACCTCTTTACTCGAGATTAAAAAAAGGTTCGGTTTGGGGATATTTGATGTGACTCGTATTTACGCACATTTAGTCCCCAAACTAGCTTCATTTTATATGCTTTTATGCAATTATTAGGGTTGTTTTTTTTCTTTGCCTTCCTAGTATGCAAATTGTATGAGGTTTGGTGCCTTTGTAGAAGGAGAGCATTAGCCTTGCGTAAATGATGCATTACAGAACTAAAATTGACCGCATCCAACAACCAAGCATCGAGTACGAGACCAAGACTATAAGCCTTAGTCAATAAAACAAGCAATTGGGCAATGTGAAGGAACCCTACAAGGCCAGGGTAGCTCCCACGAGCTGGGAGGCAGCCACGCTCAAGCTAAAGGGGAGAAAGAGTGAGCTCCCACGAGCACACTGAACCTCCCACGAGCCAAGGAGGGACTCGGGGGAGCACAAGCCAGCTCCCATGAGCTGCCTAGCAGGATGACTGCTAAATGGGAAGAGCTCGAACGAGCCATGCCTGGCTCCTACGAGAAAGCTGACAACACGTGCAACCAAGAGGAGGAATCGTGGGAGCTAGCCCTGCTCTAGCAAGGCGAAGGACTTCCTTAAGGGGCTTAATCGTCATTTAAGCTCTTAGTTAAACTAATGCTTGTACTTAATATAAATACCTCATGTACATAGAGGAAAACATATTAGCTTAGCTTAGTTAGACTACTCTAATTAGCTTAATTACATATTAATCCTTCCTTAATTATTGTTCAAGTAATCTTAGATCTAGCTTGGTAAATGAAGAATTCTTGGGTTCGTATTGGAGAATTGAAAACTCTTTATAATTAATCAAGGCTTTATTCCATTATTCTTCCATTTCCTTTGATCATCTTAAGTTGGTACAATTTCTCTACTCTTTATTTAATTCTTTACTTAATCTTTTGTTAATTGTTTTACTCCTTCATCATGTTTATGCTTGTTATGATTATTGACACCATTAATGACATGTTTTCCATGATGATGTGTGAGTAGTCTCTTAGCTAGGGTTAGTGGGGGGATTAGGGGAGTAAATATGGGTTAGATCTATGCTTAATGAGTTCATATGAATAACTAGTGTAAATCCCGTGCATAAATGTACTGTTTTTTTTAGATCGGGATGTTAGAGAGCTTAACAAATAAAGATAAAAAATTTTAAGCGAATTTAAATATTTACACACTATGGATAAGAGATATTAAGTTAAAGTGGACGAATTTATTTGGTAGAGACGATTTCACGAATAATCAAGAAGAGGAACTAAAACATTCAAACTCACAACCGGATTTAGAGTGCTTCAATCGCTTGAATCCAAGATGAAAGATTAGTTACACATAGTCTTGACGAAAATAACAATAGGGTTTTTGTTTCCCTCAAAGCTGCGTCCGTCCTTTCTAAAACTGAAATACTAAGTTATATAGTAATAAGGTAAAACAACTAGATTAGAAAGTAAAGTATTACTACTACTACTAATAATAATAATCGGAACAAACCGAGTAAATAAATAAACAAGCACGAGTCTAGCGATGCTGAATTACGCGACCAAAGCACAAACATGTGTCAAATGTAGGTCGAGCTTCGGTCGTGCCTCAGTCAAACGTCAGTCGCAAAAGTTGCTGCTGCCAAATTTGTTTTCTCTTTCGTATGCGCGCATGAATAGTGCGACATATGCTCGTGCACGCCTCTCAAGGTCTATGATGAGTCTAACCGAGCTTCCTGATTCGTTTTAGGGTTTTGCCCTCTTGTGTGCAATATTTTCACTGAATCGAAGCCCGACTAAAGCGGCCGATAAGACTCCATATGATATATGGTTAGGGAAAGTCCCTCATTTGTCATTCATAGGTATTTGGGGTTGAGAAGCGTACGTCAAATCAAGTCTGACAATAAGCTTGCACCCAGGTCTGATAAATATCTTTTTGTAGGATACCCAAGGGAAACACGTGGCTATTACTTCTACAATAAACACGAGAACAAAGTGTTTGTGGCTCGTGATGCTGTCTTTCTTGAAAAAGAGTTTATTTCTAGAAGACAGAGTGGGAAAAAAATTGAACTTGACGATGATTGAGAGCCACAAATCGAGAATGAGGTAGAGGAGAACGTGGAGGATAACGTTCCCTCCTCCTCTAAGACGGTTATCGTTCCTAGAAAGTCAAGTAGGATTTCTAATACACCTGACCGCTACCTTGGTAATATCGAAGAGGATGGTGTGTTGTTACTTTTGGAAAGTAACGAATCCACTACCTACAAATCGGCCATGTCTAGTCCCGACTCCTCGCTTTGGCTAGAAGCCATGCGGTCTGAAATGGATTCCATGTATGAGAACCAAGTATGGGACTTGGTGGATTTACCTGAGGGAGTGCGACCCCTTCAGTGTAAATGGATATATAAAATTAAGCTCGACATGGATAAACATGTAGATGTTTACAAAGCTACATTGGTGGCAAAAGGTTTCACCCAAGTTCATGATCTACACTATGACGAAACCTTCGCTCCAGTCACTATGCTTCGGTCCATTAGGATAATCTTAGCGGTTGCCGCGTTTCATGATTATGAGATTTGGTAAATGGATGTCAAAACCGCCTTCTTGAATGGGATTCTAGAAGAGGAAGTGTACATGATACAACCTGAAAGTTTTGTGGATACATATAACCCTAAGAAGGTGTGTAAGCTCAAGAAGTCCATCTATGAACTTAAGTAAGCATCTCGGAGTTGGAATCATCGCTTTGATCATGTTATTAAACAATACGGTTTCACTCAAAGTGTGGAAGAACCGTGTTTATACATGAAGTTTAGTGGGAGTAAGGTTGAATTCCTTGTCCTATATGTGGATGACATATTGCTCATCGGGAATGACATTCCATCGCTCACTTCCGTTAAGGAGTGGCTAGGAAAACACTTCCAGATAAAGGACTTGGGAGAGGCACAACGAATTTTGTGTATCCGGATCTATTGGGATAGGTCCAAAAGGATACTAACATTGAGTCACAGTCTCCCTCTACCCATAAGGATATTGAACACATGAAGACCATCCCTTATGCTTCCCTGTTGGGTCTATCATGTATGCTATGATTTGCACTCGTCCCGACGTTGCGTATACCTTGAGCATGACAAGTCGTTATCAAGCCACGCCTAGTGAGAGTCACTGGATAGCCGTAAAGAACATCAAGTGGAAAATTCCATTCTTCTCTTTATGTGTCTATCATGCGGATCTGGTCGTTGCCTTGGGTGATGAGTTTGATACGGCTACATCAACATTACTTGAAAAGGTGTCACATTCTCATTCTCAATTCCTGACCAACCCCACCGTGTCCCCTGACCACGACGAGTCCAGCAGCAGCAATGACGACGGCAACAACCACCAGCAATGACCGCAACACTCAACCACAACCCCGAATCCGCGCCCGCACACCCCCTTTTCTACCCAGATCCCGACCACCACTGCCACCCATTCCACCACCCAAGATCACCACTATACTCTCCTCACTACCCTTGACACAACCAAACAAAACCCAACCCAAGTCGGTCACCATAGGTTCGTTACAAATCCGTCCCAGCTCCATTTGTGACGGATTTGCCATCACAAACCCGCTTTTTGTGACCATTAATAGTGACGCCTGTTTGTGAAGGATAGTTCCGGTTGAGGTATAATATATGTACTTGTTAATAATGATGATGTCGTAATAGGGAGCCCACGTCATAATGCATTTCCCTTAGCCAAAACTATTGCTATCAAGTTATGGCTTAAAAGGTGGGTTGTCATACTAAGGTTGCTATCAAGAATAAGTATCCTTTGCGTGGCAAAGTTTGTTTTATAATTTACATAAGAATTCCAAGGAAGTCTTCGATCGAGGAGTTCCATATCACTCGATCGAGCACTTTGCTATATTACGCGAGATTTTATTTCGCGAGGACTTATTTAATATCTTGGTTGTGTTTAATAAATATCTTCCCTATATAAAGAGAAGACGTCATTAGGTTTTATTATCTCTTAGACTCTCTTAATCACTCCTTAATTTCAGAATTACTCTTAAGCAGACTGTTTTCTCTCTTTTGGTTCGGGCGTTGCTTTGCTCATTATTTCCGAATCTCAATACTTTGTAATCTTTCTTCACTCTTTTGATTTAATTTAATTCTTCTTTGCATTCTCTTAATCTCTTGTTCTTAATTTCTGTCTTAATTAACATTGTTGTTAGTTTATCTTATTTCTTATTTGACTCCATTTACACGGTCCAATGTCTCATTTACGGGTCCATTTTGGTTCTTATATTTGTCGCACAAATACGTGTAAATTTTATTTAAACATCATTTTATGTTTAAATGCTTCCCGATTAATTTTGTCCAAAACACTCCGTAAATATATGTGTACCGCTACACATATTATTTACGTACTAAAATTTACACGTATTTGTGCGACAAATATAAGAACCAAAATGGACCCGTAAATGGGACATTGGACCGTGTAAATGGAGTGTAATTGGATGGTTATATACATAATCAGTACACTCATAACAAACCGTGATTGAACCTTAAGAAGGGGCTTATGCTCATTATCCAATGATTAGCAATGGAGTCAAAATTGACTTAAGGTCGGGATATCATCAGTTGAGAGTTAAGGAGGAGGATGTACCTAAGACAGCTTTTAGAACGAGGTATGGGCATTACGAGTTTGTAGTTATGCCTTTTGGTTTGACTAATGCACCCGCAGTATTTATGGATTTGATGAATAGAGAGTTTAGTCCTTACCTTGATCAGTATGTAGTAGTCTTTATTGATGACATATTGGTGTACTCTAAGAATAAAGATGAGCATGAGAAGCATTTAAGAATTATTTTGCAAACCTTGAGGGAGAATGATTTATATGCTAAGTTGAGTAAGTGTGAGTTTTCGTTGGATAAAGTAGCATTTTTGGGACACGTAGTTTCAAAGGAGGGTGTGTCGGTTGATACAAGTAAGATCGAAGCGGTAACTAAGTGGGAGAAACCAAAGAACGTGGCGGATGTGAGAAGTTTTCTGGGATTGGCTGGCTACTACAGGAGGTTTCTGAAGGATTTCTCTAAGTTAGCTAAGCCTTTGACAACTTTGATGAGAAAGGAGAATAGGTTTAAGTGGGATAAGAGTTGTGAAACAACTTTTCTAACCTTGAAGGAGCGTTTGACCATAGCACCTATATTAGCTTTACCAGAAGGGAGTGAGGATTTTGAGGTGTATACCGTTGCTTCGAAAAACGGATTGGGGTGTGTGCTAATGCAAAGAATGAGAGTAATCGCCTATGCTTCAAGACAGTTGAGACCGTATGAAGAAAATTACCCAACGCGCGATCTGGAGCTAGGGGCGGTCGTGTTTGCTCTTAAGTTGTGGTGGCATTATTTATATGGAGCTACTTTTAAGGTATTTTATGACCATAAGAGCCTTAAGTATATTTACACTCAGAAGGAGCTTAATATGAGACAAAGGAGGTGGATAGAATTAATTGAAGATTATGATATGGAGATAGTTTACCATGAGGAAAAGGCTAATGTAGTAGCAGATGCTTTGAGTAGGAAGTCGGTTCATGCTTTACGTTTGGCTATGTCGCAGATTAAGTTGCGAGATGAATTAAAGGAAATGAGAATTTATGTAATAAGGAAAGGGGATTCAGTTGGAGATTTGACGGTTGAACCAGAACTGTATGCGGAAATCCGAGAGAAACAGAAAGGAGATCCGAAGTTGGAGAAGTGGCATGCGGCCGTAGAGGAGGGCGTGTCTTCACGATTTGTTGTAGGGATAGATGGTGGTTTGAGATTCGATATAAGGTGGTGTGTACTTGACAACGAGGAATTGAAATGAAATTTTTTGACTGAAGCACATTCTACGCCATATTCTATGCATCCAGGAGGAGATAAGTAATATAAGGATTTAAAGAAGACGCTTTTGGTGGACAAGAATAAAAAAGGAGGTTGCTGAGTTTGTTTCTAGATGTCGGGTTTGCCAAAGGGTGAAAGGTGAGCATAAGAGACCAGAAGGGAAAGTACAGTCTTTGGATGTACCTGAATGGAAGATGGAGAATATTTCTATGGATTTTATCGTTGGTTTGCCTCGTACTCAGAAAGGGAATAATAACATTTGGGTGATAGTAGATCGTTTGACTAAGACAACACACTTTATTCCAATGAAGGATACATGGAGTAAGGCTGAGTTAGCTAGAGCATATGTTAAGAATATCGTGAGGTTACACGGAATTCCTAAGGATATTTTTTCTGATCGTGATTCGAGGTTTATCTCGAAGTTTTGGCAAGAATTGCGGGGATGTATGGGTACGACTTTGAAAATGAGCACTGCATTTCATCCAGCTACAGATGGACAGACGGAGACAACCATTCAGACTTTAGAGGACATGTTACGAGCTTGTATTTTGGAGGTTGAGGGATCATGGGAAGAAAGGTTGGATTTAATAGAATTTTCTTATAACAATAGTTATCATGCTAGTATTGGTATGACACCATTTGAAGATTTGTATGGGAGGAAGTGTAGGAGTCCAGTTTTTTGGGACGATGTCACTGAAGTTGTGACATTTGGTCGTGAATTGATTCAGCAGATGATTGAGCAAGTGCATGTGATTAGAGAAAACATGAGAGCTGCACAAGATCGACAAAAGAGTTTTGCAGACTTGAAGAGGAGTGAGATTGAGTTTGTTGTAGGAGACAAGGTGTTGTTAAAAGTATGACCAATAAAGGGGGTGATGAGGTTTGGTAAGAGAGGAAAGTTGAGTCAGAAGTACGTTGGACCTTATGAGATTTTGGATAGAATTGGTGAAGTGGCATATCGTCTTGCACTTCCACCAGCTTTGGCAAGAGTTCACAATGTTTTTCATGTTTCACAGTTAAGGAAGTATGTAAGTGATCCGACTCATGTGTTAGAAGTTGAGACAGTCGAATAGGATAAGAATTTGTCTTACGAGGAGGTGGCTAAGGAGATTTTAGACAAGAAAGTGAGGAAAACTAGAAATAGAAAGGTCGTTTTGGTGAAAGTTTTATGGTCTAATCATAATGTTGAGGAGGCTACATGGGAGGTTGAAGATGAGATAAAACAGAAGTATCCTCATTTGTTCGCATAAGGTATGTTAGTTACGAGGACATAACTCTTTTTTTTACGGGGGTAGGATATAACACCGCGTTAATTTGTGATCATTTCTGTTGTAATTTATCTAAATGTGTGCTCGATCATAAATTGTTTGGTTAGTTGAGTAGTAAGGAGCGGTGAACTTCGGGACGAAGTTCTTTTTAAGGAGGCAAGACTGTAATACTCCGTATTTTAATTAATAGTTTATGTTTATATTTATATTTATGTGGTTAGTCGTAAATAAATAATGAGATGAATAAATATTACGGAGAATAATAAATAATTAGTTGTAGTCGTAATAGAGAAGAAGTAAAATAAAATAAGCAAATAAGACAGAGTGGGGACCACAGTTGGACCGTGTGTGAGAAGCCGTGTAGGGCCACGGTGGGGACCAAGAGGAAGGAAGGTAGTATTTGGTTTGGGTGTTACCTATGCTTTAAGATATTTTCATTATTTTATTATTAAAAGGACTTTCCTAGAACTTTCTTACTTCTCCTACCAACTTATATAAATACCAACCATATGCCTCACAATTATAATTATTCTTCTTCTAAAACTCAAATACAATTGTGAGGAGAGTTTTTGTGAGACAACTTTAAGACGGAGCTTTTCACCTTGAAATAATTAATTACGGTAAGATATCTAATCATCTAATATCAATTGTTTAAATTTGACCTTGACCCGTATTAAGGCCGTTGACTGTGACCGATGACTGTGAGGATCGAGGGCGTGTGGCTGTTGACCGGCAGGTTGACCACCGTCGATTGGCCGTGAGTTTTTGGGGATTGTTTGTGGTGTTTTGCGGGATTTGTTTGGGGTAGTTTACATCTTAAATTTATCAATAAGATTAGTTAATAATTATACATAATTCAATTATTGTTTAGGTGGTGAATTTATTGAAGAGGCTTTTTGATTAATTTCTTAATTGAGAAGATTTGTTAAGAGGTAGGTTAACTACTCAACTTTACTATATTGGTAATTGGAGAATTTTTGAATGATGGATTATTGCTGCAATTGGTTTCTTGAGCACATCGTCGTAATTGTTGTCTTGAGCATATTGATACCATTGTTGTCTTATGATGATATTATTATCTTTTTGGTTGGTTCTCTATTATCGATTGGTTGTGAAAGAGATTGACATTGCTATTGAGATTGTTTGGTCGGTCACGCACGGGATTAAGCCGTGGTCCTGTACAGTTTTGGTCGGTCAGGCACGGGGATGTGTAAGTGTCGTGGTCCTGTACGTATGATGGTCGGACAGGCATGGTGGAATTAGGAGTGCGCCATGGACCTGAGCAGTACACTGTGTGTGGTGTCGGATTGGAATTCACCGTATAGTGCGTGTGTGTGTGTCATGGTCAAGCCGTGTATGTGTCGTGTGTGTATGAGCACGACGGTCTTGGTTTGGTTCGTGGATTGCGTTGCAGACTAATGTATTATCATTATTGTTATTGTTGTTAAGTTATCCTACTCAACCTCGTGGTTGACTGTGTATTCATGAACACCTGTGATGAACCATAATGGGGAGCAGATTGATTTTCAGGTTAGCTTGTGAGAAGTGTTGGATGCTTAGAGGGGAGATTTGGGACGAGATCACTTGAGTCTAGAGATCAGCTTATTAATATTCCGACACTATTTATTTTAAATTCCGCTTCGAGTTGTTAAGTACTCTATAATATTTATTTATCAAGTTCGATAATTGTAATAAACTTTTGAAGCACTATAATAATATAACGTCTTAAAGTACTTTTGTATTGTTTGTCTTTTATACTTACTACCTCAGGCAACTGAGATGGTGACACCTTTATTTATTTCGGAATGTCTAGCTAATGGCTCTTAAATAAATGGGGTTGTTACTGGCGCTTTGCGGAAATCTTTGGCGTTGAGGTACTAACAACCAACACCGAAAAACCTCCGACCTTAGCATTGCTCATGTTTGGAAACCTATCTCCGGGAGGGAATTTAGTTCTTTGAAGCAATGTCACACATTTGACATACAACATCCTGTGATCCGAATTTGCAAAAGATTTATAGCCGAAACCATCCTTGGGAGGTTAGAGAAACACACTTGCACCCTCCTTGACTTAACATTTCTTGAGTCATATTTAAACGTGCAAGGGGCAAAACGATTCAATTCAACGCCCCTCTTGAAATGCTTACAAGAATGAATGATTTCTCGAAAGCGAATTCTCAAATTAAAACTTTTGTGATGGGGGGGCTAATAACAATGATAGTCAATGAACTTTGCCCCGACTTCAACATCGATGGGAGGTATGCCCCACTCCAAGGCAATACCTTGATAGACGAGCAAACAATCTTTGAATTCCACTGGTGGTGCGCCGACAATAGGAAGGGGAGAGTGGAATGGTTAACTAGAGGATGCTCATCTCTTGTGCCCATAGGGTGGAACATAATAAGCACCGAACCCCGATTGAGCAAATACTCGCGAAAGCCAAGTTACCTCCTACCAACTGAGATTTATGAGCAACCACAACATCAAGAATAAATACCCCAACACCATGCACCAATCAAGGGGTACCAACCATTCCAACATGGTGCACCACCCTCATTTATACCTATTCCCCGATGTTTAAACCCCTCACCGAACTTTCCGTGAATCTTACCCGACTAGGCCTCCTACCATGGATACATTAATGGATTTGACGAATTACGTTGACATCAACGCGCATGAGGGTAGGGTTGACAACTACTTAGCACAATACCCC